>NC_040079.1:25465555-25798333 GCF_003369695.1 Bos indicus x Bos taurus
TTGCCTTTTTGTAATATTCCACTCTAATGTATGCAGTTGCCTTCTGACTTGTTTCCATCTGCCTTCACTTATTTAATACTTTTGACCTGTCTTTAATCCTGTGTCCATTTCTGCCCTCAGCAAGGATCTCCTTGTTGTGAAACTGTTTTCCCCTGTGTTTAATTTTGTTCTCACAAATGTTTTTATCCATACAGTGCTCTTTCCTTGATTTCTATCACCTACATTCTTCCTTGCTCCATTAGATACAATTATACCAAACCTTGTTTTTCAGCATATCATTGCTCACGCGATCTTTCCCATCTAAGGTTAGATTTTGCTTTTCCACCCATTCTCTTCTGTTTCTTCTTTCCCTATTCTACCTTTTATTAACCGTTTTATACTGAGTATGTTCCATTCTCACACACTCACTAATACCTCCCTCTTTGGTTCTTTTTGTTCTACATTCATTGCTCAATCCAGTTCCATGTTTGTCCTTTCTTACATATTTTGCTGAACTGCTTTAGTTTTCTATTTATTCCTTGGTTGGAGCCCTGCAATTTGTCTTGTTATAGGGCCACTTCACTGAGTTTCTCTTTGACCTTTCTGCCAACTACACTGTCTTATGCAGACATGCTTTCGCAGATCCTGTCCTTATGTCTCATTTTCAGTTATCACTTTATCTCCCCACCTTTCTTTTTTAATAAATGCCTCACCACCTAGTTCTCTTCCTGACTCAGCTGCTTTATAAGGACAAGCAATTTTCATTATCTTTTCTTTAAAATATGCTGAATAACAGTTTTTCTTAGTAAATGCTTATATTGCAATATCTTAAATTCAAAAGGCCTGTAACCATCTTCATTAAAAAAAAAATCCAATGTATCTTCTCAACCATCACAAAAATGCTATTATAAAAAACTCTTAAGTATTTCTTATAAACCACTTTCAAGAACAACTACATAATTATTTAGCATAAAATTCATTCACTAGTGTACATGTTTGTTTGTAGTGCAAAATGACCCCATACTATAAGACTGTAATTGCATTCTCCATTTTACACTGCATGGATAATGAAAGGTTCTCAAGAGAAATACCAAATGCAGATACATTTTTTAAATGCAATGTGTAAGAAACTTTTGGGAAACATTTACTTACCAACTGGTGAATTGCTGGAGTTGATCCACACATATTGTAGGGAAGACGACAGGAATAATGCACAACACATTTAAAACCCTTGAGCATAGGAAGTGAGCTTATAGATGGAGGAACTATATCTGCAGCAAACATACACTATCCCAAACAGTACAGACTCAGTTTTTGCCAGCTTAAGAGTGCTGACTGACTGTACCAGGTTGCTGGAGCACATGATGATATGCAGGTTAAAAACTTTTCATGTTAACAAGTATTCTGATAATGTAGTAAACAGCTGGAGATACCCACATTCTTCATTCTGGTCCCAGGAATATTTGCCATTTTGCACCTTGCATGCTACATACCCAACCTACTTCATGCATCCCTCTCTAACCAGCATCTTCTCTCCCTTCCCCTTTCCTCTTTCTTTAATACAAGCGTTTGCAGTTGCTTCTTTCACTGTCAACCAGCTCTCATGTGACACCTTAACTTCTTGGCAAACTAACCTCATACTTACAGGCAAGTCTTCCATAACTCCTTTTGAACATCTGCCCTACCACATCTTAAACATTCTCCTTATCTTTCCCTGCAGATTCTGTAATATATGGATGAGTTTAGTACTATGAGGTTTGCTTCCTCATGATCTCTGACCACTCCTTAGTCAATAGCACTCATTTGTTCTACCAGAAAAAAGTATCCAATCCACGCCTCCTAAAAGGTCAATCAGTGGTGATATCTTTAAGTTTCCACCAATGCCTTCTTGTCAAGTTGTATCTTAATCCATGTCTTTCTAACATTTCTTCACAAGTAGTCACTTCAGTCATAAATTTCCCACGAACACTTCAAGAGCCAGCCTACCCAAGTCCTGTTCTTCTTTAGGCCCCAGATCCTCTTTCATTCTAAACACAGTTGAGGGACCTGATGGTTCTGTTTCTTTCATTCACACGTGATCTATGTTGTTGCCATTCTGTTTACTCAGAACTCCTATATAATTCATACTGTGCCCCTTTACTTACTTGCCATCCTCTTATTTTTTTCTTATTCTGTCATAACCTCCGGCCTTAGTATGGAGTAATAGCCATTTCATTCATCACTATGACTATTCAAATAATGTCTTTCCATCTGCAAGTAACTTGAACATTGCTCTTCTGTTCCTTTTCTGCCTCCTCCTTTTGCTGAAAACTCCCTGTGTTTCCTCCAACATGCCTTCTTCTTCCAGCTATATCATTCCAATGAATCTAATCATCTTTTCTGGATATGTATACTTCTAATATTCAGCACCCACAATTCCACCTTCATCCATCTTCCTTATTTCCTGCATTCCGTACTGAAATCTAATCAGGATTCCTGCTTTGGCCCATTTTAAGTCCAGCTGCATTTAATCACTCTCTAACTTCTCATTCTATTGACTACGCTGATTACTAAAAATCTTTTTCCAACAAAACTTTCTGGGCAGCAACACATCATACTCTTGCTCTTATTTAGCAATATTCTCACTTTGCTCAGCTGGTTGATGTCTGGCTTACCATGCAGTTCTTCACTGAACGTCCAGTTCTGACGGCCCTATGCTCCTCATTCTGGCCCTCTTTAGTGCCCTTGTTTGTTTAACATTTTGCGAAACTGCATGCTCTGCACCACAGCCTATATCTACTCCCTTCTCCTTACTTAAACCTCAGCCTCTGTTTTTCCCTACTTTTTCTTTCTCTCTCTTTAAAAATACGTATCTCAGCAGTTTCTCTCAGCCAGTCCTAACAGACTAATTTCTGAGCAGTTTAACATCATACTTCAACAAGTTCTTCCTGAGTTCCATTGATTATTTGCTCTGTCATATATGAACATCTATAATATTTTTGGCTGCCATCTCTAATCATAGTGAGGGACACCTCAAGTCTTCTCTTGAGGTGTACCCTTGAGGCATACTTACATTTACTTGTTAGCAAATACAGTTCATCCTTTCACCAGATAAACCACTCACCTGCACTTTCTAGTCAAACCAGTATCTTTCAGGTTGCTATCAATGACTTATCATCCTAACTTTGCCTTCTAAACATTCTTATCAACCCAGCCCTTTAAAATGTTTTATTCCCCCCAAATTCATACACCTACTGCCTCACTTCTTTATATCTTGATTTTATACTATATTTGATTGATATTTTTTAAAGGAACAGAACAGTGCACATATAATTGAGACTTATGTACCACCTAACCTCTTTCCTAAGAGAAGAATCACTAAATAATTTGATAAACTTTGTTATACTTTTCATAAATATTTATATACCCATAAATAATATGTAATGCTATCTTTGAGGGTTTTTTATATAAATTGTCCCATTTTTTTTTCCATGAAGACTGTAAGTGCTAGTCTACTTTCTAACTC
The DNA here is from genome assembly GCF_003369695.1 of Bos indicus x Bos taurus. Classification (NCBI taxonomy): domain Eukaryota; kingdom Metazoa; phylum Chordata; class Mammalia; order Artiodactyla; family Bovidae; genus Bos; species Bos indicus x Bos taurus. The sequence continues at coordinate 25,469,040 of NC_040079.1, forward strand.
CTACTCATTCATATGCAGGCCTTTACTTCTCTCTCATTATACACACCACTCCCTGTCCTCTTTAACAGCAAACATTTTTAACCAATCAGACCCCTTCTGAGATGTGAAAGACTTCTCCATTCCAGGTCTCTTCAGTTCCATATCTCATTTGCCTTTTTGCTACTCTACTGAGAACCCCATTCTAATTCATGCGATGCTCCCATTACTTAAGATTAAAACCCCCTCTTCTTTCCTATTCTTTTATGCTCTACCATATCTTAACTGTTTCAGCTACTGTCCTATATCACAGCAAAGGGCACAGTATTTTTCTGCTGAGGTTTACCTCCCTAGTGATTCCCAACCATTCCTCAAGAAATACAAATCATCTTCTCTACAGAAGAACCACTGGCCCATGCTCCCTATTTGGTCAATCCTGATGTGTTTTAAGGTTACTAACAATGTCTTTTTATGAGAATTCATCTTAATAAAACCCCTTTAAACTCTATTAAACAAGCTTTTAATTAAAAAATTTTACTCACAGCATTCTAATTTACTGTGAGTAATTTACTCAAAGCATTCTAGTCTACTCTCTAATTCCCATTTTTATCTAGATCCTTGAAACTCTCCTAACAGATACACCACTCATTACCATTGGGCCTTCCCATCCAATGTGAACATTTAAACTTATATCAAGATCTCCATTCTGCATCTCATTATTACATCCCTGATCTGTATTGGTGCCACTCCATTATTCTTAAGTCTTCTCTAGTTCATACAATAGTCCTTTATTCACTTCACAAACTCTCTTTTCCTTCTTAGTCCATTATAAACTTAGTCCAAATACTGTACCATGACCCACCAGTCAATAAACACCATTCTTAAATCAACCCTCCACATCTGCAGGAAGCTTCACTGCTCTTTCATTCCTTTCCCTCTGTTCCTGTGTTGCCCTAGAGAAGCAAGCTTCCTGGTCTTCTGTGTCCCTCTTTTCAGCTTCCACCTACATTTACGCATGCTTACAGATACAGTTGTTGCTTCGGGACAGATATCCCCTCATGTTGGGCACTCACTGCTCAGCCCCTGCCATCTTCCCTAAGTGTCCCACACTCTTTCCCACAGCATTTGTTTGTACCATTGATTCAACAGAAACTTCCAGAGGGTTCCTGTCACTGGCCTACCTTTTGTGTCCATCCCACTTGCCTTGTTTCTGACCTTTCACTCTTATTGACCACACCCATTACTGCCAGTATTTTTCCAAAAAGCATCCTGGACCGCAGAACTTCATACTCCAGCTCTTGTTTGGCTACCTTTTAACCTCACTTTCTCTCCTTATTCATACACACCTCTGACACATCTCCAGTTCCCATTCGCTAATGTTCCCATTTAGCGCTCTTCATGCCCTTCCATGTTTATTCCTCAGCCCTGCATGTTCTTCACCCTAATTCACACACACTTTCTCCTTATTTAGCTTCTAACCTCTTTTGCTCTTTCCTTCTTTGCTATATTTTCATTCAAGTCTCCCCAGGTGCTTCTCTTACCTTCTGTAAATTCTAATATATTTCTTTAACTTCTGAGTATATCTCATATAGTCAATTTTCCTTTGGAGAATTCCCCCATATATCTTCAACTTTCATAGCAATGAATGCATATTCTTTTTGAGGTTTCCTCCTCTCCTCACTCCCACTCTATCCCTCACTCAAAACCAATTTTCTACTCTTTAGACAAGCCTTTCCCCTAGACAGCTGCTAAGCTGTCTTCTTCCTTTTCATCATGGTCTCTGGCTCAGGTGTGGTGCCATATGCCTCCACGTGGTATCAGTGACAGTTTCTTCGTCAATATTAAGTGATACCGTCTCATCTGGCAGCAATGTTAACTTTACTATTGTACTCCTTTTTGGCTTATTAAAAATGGTACCTTATATTCAGCACCCCTCTTTGATTCAGAGACTGGGTACGTACATATTCCCATATCTAGATAAAGGAACATGTCACATTCAGCAGTCACGGTTCAGACCCTGGACTGGATTATATAGTTCCAGCCCCTGTAGCCTGTCTTCTACAAAGTCTCCTGAACAGTTCCCCCCACCCATCACCTCAGTTCTTATGTAGCCACATTCCCTCCTTCCTCTCTTTGAGTGGTTGTGATCGAGATTAACAAAAATCACTGTCTTCAGGTTCCTCCTCTCCCACGTCCCAGGATTTCTCACTCTAGCACTCTTTCAATGCCCCTACTCGTTGGCCATGTTACTTCCTGCAAGCTTCCCACCCAAGTCTTAAGTCACACAGCCCCTTCCCTTTTTATAGCCACCATTCTCCCTTTATCTACTGTCTTTTCTTACAAGTCTCCTCAGTTGCTTATTTTCAACTAATCCTAGTATGACTGCTTGCTAGCAAAGATTTTTTAATCAGAATTACTCCTTATCTGCCTTTATCTAAAGCAGTGGCTCTCAAACTTCAGTTTGTTAAAATACAAACGACTGAGTCCCACTCGAAATTGCTGATTCAGTGGGTCTAGTGGGGCCGAAGAATTTTCTAACAAAAACCAACCCCTTTAATTTAAAATTTCCAACGAAGGCATCAGGAGCGAGTCTACTCCTGACTATCACTCCTTTTCAAGCCTGTTTCTCTCCCATTGTACAGACTAGTCATTGCAGTCTGGCTGACACCCAGCACACTGAGCACTTTGGCCCGTCCTCACACCTGCAGGCTTGCCCACTCTGGGAATCCTGAGGGTCCTGTGGTTTGCTTGTTGCCCTCCATTCAGAGTCGCCCTCTTGTCTGTGCAGCACTCCTCTTGGCTTTAACTCCCCCCGCCCCGTGCCCTCTTCTGTGTCTTTTGGCCCACATATGGGACCTTCTCTCTCCAGTCAATAGCTGTCATTCTTTAAATGGTATTCTTTTAATCTGGGGGCATCTGTAACGTCACTCTCCAATTCGTTTTCTTGTTACCTGTCTTGCCCTGAAGAACTGTGGTACCTTATCTTTAGCTTCTCTTCTTGTTTTAGCTACCATTCTATTTCACTCAAGTGGATCCAGTCTCCTTGGAAACAGCACTCCCTAGCCAGGTTCTCTCCTCTGTAGCTGTCTCTTCACTTTCTGAAAACCTTCACATGGCAGAGTAAATTCTAAGGATAACTTTAACATGGTATCTGCATGATATTTGTTTGTATCTCCCTTTGGTTTTTGCCCTCCCACATCTTAATTACATATAGCATAATTTCCTTTACCATCTGTACATGAAAATAACAAATGAAGTTTTACTTTTCAGTTGGGTTTACAACTATCCCTGGCCGCTTACCTCATGATCCATGCTACAGAACCAAGTGCTCAGAGATTTATCTTGGTGTCGTTGAGGTTGCTAGCCTGTTTTTAATCCTCCTAACTAAAACATCCCATTACTTTTAGGCCCTGTTCTTCTCCCATTGTATATACTGCTTTTCAGACTCTGGCATTAAGAACCATCATTTGACCAATTAGACCTATTATAAGATCTTACAGGAGTTCCCATTCTGGGAAACTGTTCCTCATCTTATCTGCCCATGCCACTCCACCTGTTCTCAATTACTCTTCACGTAGTTCTTCCCTTGGGTAGTTTCCCATCTCTCTTCTTTCTTGTTTAATCATGATCTCTGGTACAAGTACAGTGCCAGCTCCCTCCTGCAGTACCTGCCAGTCTTCACATGACCCCATCTCTTCTGCAGGCTCCTCTGCTCTTTCCTTTGATTGACCCTAGAGAAACACTATGTTACCTACATCACTCGTTTTTTCAGCAACTACCTTTGTAGCACTCCCCATGGATTGAGTAGTGAGTGTTTTTCTTTCATCTTCCTTGTTTCCTGCACACTATTATGAGTACATTTGCACTCTTCAGTTCAGTACAGACCTTCTGCCACTGGCCATGGCTCAGATCCATCACCTTTAGACTCTTGTTTTATCACTCAGTTGGTCATATTTGTTGCTTCAAACATCACTGGAGCAAAGATTCCCAGATTCTGTTAGGCACTCACTCATTAACACCAGCTCTCATATGCCACTTCCTCTTCACATCCTCTCTCCTCTTTGGTTGTAATCTAGCTTAGCTCCCATCTCTCTACTTAATACGCATCTCTGCCCTTTTCCAGTGTTCCTCCTTCTGGCCCTCTTTACTGCCCTTCCCTACTCTCACACACCTTACATTCAGCACCCCAACTTAAACCCTCTAACTTCTGTTTTATGCTTCTAGCCTCCATCTTCTCACCTGTCTCTTCCTCCAGAATTTTTTCCACACAAATCTCCCTAGGAAATGTCTGTCACTTTTAGCCATAATAGGGTAACTTCTAAGAGTAACCAATTTTAATGGTACCCTGCAGTAATCTACCATATCTCAGCTGTCTATCACCCTTTCATTTACCATCTGTCTACAGATGAAATGGATGCAAATACTTCTCTTCAGGTATATTTCCTTCAGAATCTTCACTCATCTCCCCATCTACTACAATAACCTATCCTCTGGCCAAACTACCTATTCACGTCCTCTAATAAGTCAAACCTGATCTCTAAAGATGCCAGCAGTGGGTTTTTATCTGCATTCACTGTAACTGGCTTCCTTATATACTTTCCTGTCACCCAAGTCCTTTGACAATTTCCCTCCAAATTGGTGCTTCAAGAGCTGATCTGCTCCTCCCTCCCACTCCAGTCTTTGGCCTCACACTTTGTGTACTTCTCATCCCCACACGGTCTTTACGTTCAAAACGTGTCCCGTTAGACCCTGCTGAGCTCTGGCAGGGTTTTTGATTCAAAATCTTTGTTCCACACCTCTCTGCCTTCTCTGCTTTCCACTGTACAGTATTTCCATTTCTTTGCCTCCAGTCTCTCTCTCCTTTCCTATTCCATCCTGACTTGTGGCCCAGGAGTGCTGTCTTACCCTTCCTGTTGACCCCTGTCATTCCTCAGTGGCTCCTCTCTGCCTGGGAGCAGTCTAATCTTTCGGTTCTGTACCTTTCTTCCTTGCCCCCCATATTTGTCCTAGAACAGCCTTATCTTCAGCACCCCTCCTGCCACGTGTGTAGCGTTTCCCTGGAGAGCACATATCCTCATTTTTGGCACTCACTGCCCCACTCGCTTTCTTTCATTTGCCTTGACTCCCCTCACTCTCTATGCACTGCTTTCTTCTCAGTTCGGTCCAGACCTGTGGGGAATGCTGCAGGTAGCTTGTGTTTCTGGCCCATCCCTCCTATCCTCTTATCTTCTGCCCCACTGACCACATCCTTCTCAATATCTATCATTCCAGCGAAGCTTTCTGGAATCGCCGCATAATCCCCCTTACCTAGTCGCAGTCTTCCTTCCCTCCAGTGGCTGAGGCCTGGCCGCTCCCAACCTGCCATTTGTCATAGCGCATGTCCTGCTCCCCAGCCTGAGTCACACAGCTCTTGCCTTTCTTGTCTTCCAGCATCCAGCTTTTCTTTAATTCTGTGTTTTGGGGTTTTTTCCGTACAGGTTTGCTCAATAGTTATCTCCCATTTTCAGTCAGTCCTCACAAGACAAGCCTCCTTTCTGGGAACAGTTTTAATGCAGATCTTCAGGGCATTCCTCCCCTGTGCCCTTGTTATCTGCCTTGTGTGGCTCATGAAGCACTTATCTTTTTTATGGCAATATGCTCAGTCTTGTCCTCCTGCCATGGAAAGGCTCTCTCACCCACTCTCCTCATCGCTCATGTTAGTAGTCATCCTTTCTCACAACAATAAGCGATTGCTACCAGTGGGTTTTACTGGAGTTCACCTTAGAGTCCATGTAACTCTTCACTGTATCAACCAAACCATTTAATTGAAAATTTGCCACAAAAGTTTCAGGAACACTATCTGTATTAATACCACTCCCGTTTACTTTTTTAATCCATTTTTCCTTATCCTTGCTTATACATAGTGTCTTGTGTCTTTACTCATAATAAAATTTAACCAGGTAGCCCAGTCTCCGATCTACCATTGTTCCCATCTCTCTTTACTGCTCTTCCTCATTTTCCAGTGGCCTCGGTGAACCAGCATGGGATTCGCCATACCCCATAATCTTCTATGACTCAGCATCTGCTCTGCCTCTCCATTTTTATTTGACCTTTGTCCATACCATAGTCCCATCTTCTCCTTTTTTTTTAAAATAACTCAACTGACCCATTCTAAATTTCTGTTAATTTCTACTTTCTTCTTCCACCTTCCTCCTGCAGAAAACCCTACCTCAGTTTAACCAAGATCATTCATCAATGAACCCCCTACTGCACTGAAACAGATTCTGTAATTGATAGGTACACCCTTTCCTATGTGGGGCAATCCACTTCCACCATCTGTTTTCAGTATACTTGAGTAAATTCACTTGCTTTCTGAATTCAGGCCTGTTATTCATAGGATTCCTAGCAGTGGCTTCAATTATCTCTAACATTTTAATCTCTTGACTGCTTAAGCTCACTAGAGCCTACTGCAAAATATCTATTCTCCTCCTCCTTCCTTGGAAGTATAAAGTATTTCAGATTTGTTCCTAAACAGATTCTCTTCTCAGCACCTATGTACTAGCATCTCCTTACTGCTTCCATTTATACCATGCCTTTCTGGCCTCTTTCCTTTGGCTTGTGTACCTTCCTCTGCTTGCCGAAGCTCTTTTGCATCTTTTGAGAATCCGATTAAACTGTACATCCTTTCAAATTTGTTGTAATTTCCCCAGGCTGTTAATCCTGAACTCCCACATAGCACTCTGTTAAAGCTTACATTAAAGAGTCTATAGCATTGAATTGTAATGCCAACAGGTGTGTAGAGGTAGACCTCTCACACATGCTTATTCAACTCCTAGACAATCAGCTGTGGGGAGAGAGGTCATGTCTTAGTCATCTTTTTACCTAAGGGCCTGGCACATTTATTTGCACCTTTACATTATAAATATATTGACATTTTCTATATTTTTGAATGGAGGGAGTTTACTAAAGTTAAGATTGAGCAAATGAAAGTCCCACTCTCCAACCTGTCACACATGGTCTTTACATCTGAGCCTGTTCTTTCCTTTCCTAGCCTGTCCCCCAGCTTTCTAACTCCACAGTTTCACACACACACACTGTCCCCCAGCCTTCTAACTCCATAGTTTCTCTCTCTCTCTCTCTCTCTCTCTCTCTCTCTCTCTCACACACACACATACACACACACTGTCCCCCAGCTTTCTAACTCCAGTTTCATACACACACACGAAACTGTTTAAACTGTTAATCCTTTTCCAGTCCATGGACTAGACCCTTTGTGCCTTTTCTTCATCCATGATTAATAAATACCCTCCTTTAAACAATTTAGAAAATCCTATCTTCTTCATGAAGACTTCACTGTCCTTCTTTTCTTACTGTTTCTGCTGATTATCTCAAAACATATCATTGCCCACTTGCTCTTCCATTGTACGACACTGACTTTGCCAATATTAGAACTTCATTGCTGACCTACTCACTACAGGTTGAAAGTTGACATACTGCAAGTTCATTCTGGTGATCTGTAAATCCACTGTTGGTCCACAATCTCTAGATATGATTATTTGTAAAAGATACTGAGACTCTGATATACTTTGTCAGGATTAATGATCTGTGTGCTTGTAACTATCCATATTTTATGCTTTGTCAGCTCGTAAACCAGTGGCTTTTAATGTTTTGCCCGGTGTGGTGGAAAGTTCCTTGGAAAGTGTCTCCCCTGCTGCTTTCCTGATCCATAGTCAGATGCTTTACCACTGAGCTCGACCCCCTGCTTTCCTTATCTGAATATAAAAACAGAATTTTGCTCAGGTCTTGTTTTCTGTACTATTCTGACTTGCAGCAGGAACCAGATTTCAAAGTCCAGCCTACAGGTGCCTTGTGAGAACTATGACCCTAGAGAACAGCCTACATATGTTTCACTTGATAATTCAGAACACAGAGCCAAGGGCAGACCGTGCCTCCCAGGTGACTGCTGGAGACCATGTGCCTGTGCGGCCCTGACACAGGCTTGCCTGCTCTGTCTCCTCAGCTGCAGGCACCTTTAGCTGCACCATGAAGTTCACTGTCCGGGACTGCGACCCTGACACGGGGGTTCCCACCGAGGAGGGGTATGACGACGAGTACGTGGTGAGTCTCCCCTGCACAGAGGGACTCACTCTGACCCCTTGCTCCACTGAGTGACTTCTGTCCAGAGAGAACATTTTTATAGGAACATCTGACATGAACTTATGGGACTATATTCTTCTCATACACGCTACAGCTGAGGAGGACCTGGGTTAATCTGTCATGGGATTTACCCCATGACTGGTTAATGCAAAACTCACCGTTTCTAATGTCTTTGTTAATAGGGATAATTCAGAGATGAAAATAATTACATGATCTTCATTGAGATCAGTTTTATTTAAAGTATTGAGAATTGCGATTTTTTTGTTTTGTTCGGCAACTTTTAATTTACTTGTAGCCACATCATGGATGGCAAAGGCTTCAAAGAATTCAGGGAAAGTTTTATTATGGAAAAATCTACCTGTTAGAGAACGCAGAGTTCAGAAGGCATACAGCTTGAACTCTGTGGTGATATGTGGGAACGTGACTGCTCTGTACCTACCCCAGTGCTACAGATGCTGATCTGAATACAGGTCTTGCCAAACAACCTGGTTTTTTGCTTTCCTTTGTCAGGGCCTATGCTGTTTGACTTATCCCCTATGCTGTTTGACTTATCCAGACTACAGAACTTCAAACTAGTCTGAAGTTTTAGTTGAGTTTAGTAGTTTTTCCTAGGTTCGTGCAAAGGATATAATGCAGGATGATAAAACCAAATGAACTAGTTTCTACTGTGTTTGTTCTGAATTGAGAGGGTGTTCATTTTCTGACCCCTGCTTGTTAACCTACTAGCTAGAAGATCTTGAAGTGACTGTGTCTGACCACATTCAGAAGGTAATGAAGCCTAACTTTGCTGCTGCCTGGGAGGAGGTTGGCAACACCTTTGAGAAAGAGGAGACCTTTGCCCTCAGTTCTACCAAAACTCTTGAAGGTAAGAACAATTTTCTTTAACAGTGTATTGCCTGATAACAGTCTAACACCTAATAGGCACATTTGTTATTCTAGAAGGACTCCCTTTTCTTAAATACTTCACCAACTGTTTCACTTAAGAGGCCAGAACCCTGTCTTCATCATCTGAGTCAGCCCACTTCCAGTCCAGTCATCTCCCTGCACAAACCACCACCAGTCCCCACCTCTATCGCCCACCCCCCCGCCCCAAACTAGTACAGAGCCAAACCCCTATGCTGACCTTTTCTGATACTGCTGCATCCATCTTCTCAACACAGAAGCTGTCAACAACATCATCACATTTCTGGGCATGCAGCCATGTGAGAGGTCAGACAAAGTACCTGAGAACAAGAATTCCCATTCCCTCTATCTGGCAGGTAAGAACCTTTATCAGATTTCTTCTTTATTTTGTTGCAGAATTTGATAGGAAGGGATGTGCATGGGCATCTCATGCCCTGCTACTGTCCCACTGTTAGCAGAGTTACAGCTTGAAGCCCCATCAAACTGAATAATGTTGTAGCTGTTTAATTTGCGTGCTGTCCTTAAGTTGTTCTCTTAAGATGCATATTTGGCCCAAAGCACTTAAATCTCTCCTATAGCTACCAATGCCCCCACCTTAAGTACTCCATATCAGTATTACTGAATACCTTCTATGTGCCTGGTATTATTGGAATATAAAAGAGTATTTAGAATCTGTATGTAGGATTCAATTCCCACCATAGGCATAAATCTCTAGAAAAGCTAAACTAATAGAAAGGAAATGCAGGCAGAGCATGAGAAGTTTCATTATTCAGAGCTTGTTTTGAGTTCTTAACATGGTTTCCTCACTTCTTTTCCTCTCAGGTGTATACAGAGGTGGCTATGATTTATTGGTGAGGTCCAGGCTGGCCTTAGCAGATGGGGTGACCATGCAGGTGACTGTCAGAAGCAAAGAGGGAACACCTGTAGATGTTATCTTGGCTTCTGTTGGATAAGGTTTTACTGGGCGAGTTGAAATTGATGTACCCTTCACTGTCGGTGGGCTTTCAGGCTATTGGCATGAATTTCCCAGAATCATACTTTTAAAAATTAATGATTTCAAAAAAAAGCAAATTAAATATTTGGCCCTGAGCCAGCAGATCAAGCAAACATCTGTCTTTGTGCATGTCTTTCTGTTGTTGTTCCTTTTTAATACACTTGGTCAGCTTTGGTATGATAGTACAGCTTTTGGTGAGCTTGAAAATCAAATACTATCCTCTACCCCAGCTGCTTAGCTTCATTGAACTCTTTAATGTGTGTCTGAAGGCTCCTGGCAGTGTTGGAAAGCTTTTATCCCAGAGGGGTGGTTGGGGAGGGGAGCCAGAGTCCACTTTTGTCAAAATTCATTTTTATTAATAGAAAAGAAACACTTATTCCAGTTGTTATACTTGAAGTTGCTAATAAAAAAAATATAAATCACCACTTAATGATCCTGCTTTAACTACTAAGACAATGAAACTGCGGCTTAAAAAAAATATTCAGCACCATTTGCTCATAGGCCTTTCAGACTGTGTTCTTTAAGTTTCTGGAACTTTCCTGTCTGTAAAGTACAGGAACTGCTGAGCTACATGAGGAACCCTCTCTGGGACAACCAACGAGAAGTTAAGCAGTCAGTATACATTCAGCCCGGTGACTTGGACTGTACAACGTTCCCCTCCTCTCCACTAGCTCAGGAGGGACAATGCTTCTATGCACTGAGGTATGAAGAGTCTGACTGTTATAAGCTGGAAGGATGAGTTCTAACAGCAAAATAACAGTAAATCTCTGGCACAAAGGCTACTGTCTTTAATGTCCTGTGATTTTAGGAAATTCTGTAAATAGCTTGGATTTAGTTCAGTTTACTCAAATGAAATGTTTAAGGTCTGCTAGAGTATCTGCTGGTTTAGTATCTTTATATATATAATAAGTGTAGGGAAATCATAGTCTTGAAGTATACTTAGAATACTGCATTATTTAAACCAAAGTCTAACAAAATATCTACAACTAGAAGCAGCTAATGAAACTAAATCCAAAGTTATGACAAGGGAAACTCACTCTCACTTGAAGCTGTACCACTTAGAGAACTCAAAGCCATTCGAGGCAAGGTGAAGGCAGCACCTTTAGATAATTCCAAACCAGGCCAGAAATCAGCATTTCCAAATACTTCAGAAAAGTCCACAGAAGTGTTGCAAAGACTTTTATGCAAAAGAATATCTATCTTTCTGCATCAGTGAGTGGTAGTGCCCATCATAATTTCCTGTGTAACACAAAGACAAAGGCAAGTCCATACACTTGGTCAGATGTCAAAGGAATGGGAGGTGGACCATCCGGTCACCTTACAGCTTCTGCTGGCTTTTTACTATGTGCTGTTCACCAGTGTGAGTCAGGTGGACTTTAGTGAGAGAATAGTGTCTGGTGGCCAGGACCTCTTTTGGGCATTTCTTCCTAAGTGGATTACACGACAGATAAGGGAACAGGGGAGGGAATACAGGGGAGCTACTCTTTCCAGCTCAGAAGGAGTTGATGAAGCCCATATATGCATTCAAGAAGCCCATGGGATCCTCTAGCTGTGGATAGTGGCTAATGTGGTCATCCAGAATCGACACTGTGGACCGCGGCAGCGTTTTCCTAGTGGAAGAGAACAGCATGGAGGTGAACTTGAGGCTGGAGGGAGGGAGAGGGGTGTAAGCCAGTGGGCAGCCCTAGTAAATGCCCCTGTGGACATACCACACTGGAAAGAACCAACAAAGAGCTCATTCACCTTCTACTTTGGAATTGTATCTTTAGGCAGATAAACACGCCAATTCCATTTATAATGTATACAGACTAGTTTTTAAATATTCCAACAGACCACAATGTGAAAATGCAACACACGTGCAACATGGGTCAGAGCAGGATGACTCCCAGCTCCTTAGGTAAGTGGCCACTCAGCAACTCACTGTGAGTGAAGACAAAAGACCTTGCTTACCCTGAGGAGATGAGAGGGCAGTCTGTTTAAAATTAAATGCAAGCTATTTACTACTGGGTTCTTTCTACTAGGCCATGTGAAGGTATGGAACATTTTTATGTGACATTGTCAATCAAGCACTCATATTCCGACACCTTCCCACTAAGTACCTAGAGAGCAGAACAACCTGAGAAGGCACTTTTGCACAGCTCTCTCTTCCCGCACAGTCTCTGCAGCTGAGGCCAATGAGTGGCTTTACAATCAAACTTAAAGCAAACAGTTAAAATATATCCACTTCCATTCCTTGGTTCACACAATAGCTTTTTCTTACCTGTACACCGTGGAACATGTAGAGTGACACATGTAGACTGATAACCATGATAGTGAAAACAGGCTGTATAAACCAAGAGAATGTATAACTGAATTTCTTGATCTTTACACTATGTGAGAATTAAGATTTCCCCAGTTCATCCAGTGAAGTCAGAGACAGGCTAGCGCAACAGCCCTCAACGGGCAGTCCTGTTCACCACTGTCAGGAAAACAAAGACCCCTGAGGGAGACTCACCTGTACAGCTCCAAAAACTCAGGATAGGGGTTCACCGGATCCAATGGCCCATAGATAAAATGAACTAGGAGAAGGGAGAGGAATGAATTATTAACAGCTCTCACACCATAAAATTACCCCTCAAAATTTTTTTCTTTAAATAATTTTTTAATAATAGAAAACGTAGCTTCTTTCAATAAGTAGTTTACAAGGAACATATGAGAATAAGCCTAAAAATTAGTCCATTTGAGACCTTTTCACCTATAAACACCCATTCATTCTCTTCCTCTCTTCTTTGCCCTGGACCAAAAGGTATAAGCCCCACTTCCAACATTTCCATTTTATAAATCCAGGAGACTGTCATTCTTTTAAGTCTCTCTTCACTTGTAATTGACCCTTGACATTTGAAATCAACCAATGATATCCTGAACACTAATTATTCTATGTGAGACCATGCACTGTTTTTCAGTCCATAGGAATGAAAAGACAAATGAGCAGAAACCACCTATAAGCCTCTTGATTAGTAATCTAAACAGTCTGTCGTCCCAGCAGTTCAGCACTGAACGTGGCGACTACCGACAGTGCACAGCACAGAAAGTGGTCTAATCGCACTGACAGACACCAGCGCCTTCTGTGATAGGAACGCAATATTTTATATACTTCTCTACAACACATGTCCCTGGTTTCCAGATTAAATACGGGGGGCCAGTTATATCTGAACTTCAAATAATGAATTTTTTTAGTATGTCTCAAATACTGCACAGCATATACTTATCCTAAATACATATCTGTTGTTTATCTGAAATTTATTTTCAAATTTAGCTGGGTATCTTGTATCTTGATTTGCTAGGTCTGGCAATTATTTAAGCCCATGGTCCCTCAGTTTTCCTGCCAGGAAGTAACACAGAAATACTCACTGGGAATAGATACAGAGGCAAGGGCTCCCACCCAGCGTCTTCTAAACTTCTTCCTCTGATTGATGTACTGCAAGAGACTGTAGGACAGACAAGTCAGCAAGAGTAAAACAGGAAACTTCTATTGTTCTGTGGATGCAAAGGCCTGACAGGAACCACAAGGAACACCATCTATGTTTTCTTAATCCAGAAGCACCTTGCTATTCCTGGGAATGGCCCGCTTAACTTACTCATTTCTCTTAACCTCTGGAGTTCACTACTACGTAGCTATGGCAGTGATCATGCCTACTATCAATGTCAGAATTAATGGTTCTCTGTGTTTATGAAGCAGGGACTGAGATCTAGGAAGGCTGGAAATTACTTTGGATTAAAAGTGACTAAAGTCTGAGTCTAAAGTTCTGATTTTGGCTCCACCACTAACTAGCTCTGTGACTCAAAAGTTGTTAGTAACCTTTCACCTCAGTTTTCTCATCTTTAAGAGGACTCAACTACAAGATCTGTAAATTGACATCTGCTTCTAAAATTCTCAGGGTAGAAGAAGTTCATGAGCACAAAGCTTCATCTACTGCATTATCCACAGATAAAATGGAGGAGGAGCCCTTTCCCCACAGTGTAAGATGTCAGAACTCAAACTCGTGTGCTCTAATAACTGTGCCTGGCAACTGTTTTTGTGAACTTAAAACATCACCTTGTAGAACTTTCTTGAAAATACAAGGGAATTTTAAAAGAGGGCTTTGTTTTCCAATTTTTTTTATATTAAAATGAATCTTCAAGGATCCCAGGTGAGTTTGAGGTGAGGAGGAGGAATGACTCCTTTGACCTTACAATTTCCAGCAGAGCCACCAGTTAAAACACTGGAAGCTACACTGACCCAGCTGGCAAAGAGGCCGTATCCCAAGCAGTTCCGGATATCCTATCTCAAGGTCCCTCTGTGAAAGCAGCTACATTCTCATTTGAACCAAAGGATGGGAATTCTTTGTACAAGACAGAGAATCCTCCCTTCTCAGTCCCTGTTGCTATAGAAAGGATGCAAAAAAGTAAGAAACCTGTACTTTGAGAGAGGAATTAGGCACCTTTCAGAATTATACATTTTGAAGTACTTACTATTGCCAAAAAGTCCAAAGACAATTTACCAGTCAATCAGCCAGTTACAAACTGAATTAGCACTGGAATTTGCAGTTGTTTACCCAAACTTTTTGTACCAAATGGCTTAGGCTCAGTGGCTACTATTCTCAATTTCTTTCTTTCTTAGAAAGTACAGAGCAGGACTTCTTGGTTTGCCTCATACGTCATAAGCACTCTTCTTGGAAGTTATGAAAGCAAAGAACAGAACACAATCCCACATCTTTTCCCTACTTCCCCAAATAAGTGTCTCTGGAAACCAAAACAAAGGTTATTTCTTACCTGTCAATAACCAAGTTCCCATCATTGTTGCGTATCCCTGCCCACATGTCCCACAGCTCACTCTCAGAAGGTCGGGTGTATGGCCCAAAGACGGGGGTGAGACTGAATAAGTCCAAAAAAGCAGAAAGGCTAAGTGTGAGAAGAGCTCAGTACATCAAGTATGATTGGCACTTCAGGTCACCTATGTCCAGCCCTTGACTGGTTTTTATGAATTCCTCCTACTACTTGCCTGGCAAGTGGTCAACACCTTTAAAGTATCAAGCCCTAAGATCTGGCCCAGAGCTTTAATGCAGCAACTTTTCACTACGCTGTTCCTGGGCTGAAGTAAGTCCATCTTTAACAATAACTTACCCTCGAGAGAATACGAAGAAGTTCATCAACCGTGTGAGGATGGGTGACAGCATGCCTCCATCTTTGAGAAGCTATAGGTATAAAAGTAAAAATCAGGATTCCAAGGAAAGAAGACAACTAGCCAGGATATAAAGTTTTATACTAGGAACTAAAAAAGGACTTTAACTTAATCCACTGGATTTCAGTTTCTTGATTTGCTTACCCACATTCTTTTCTCATAGATGACAAAGCTACTTCTAATTTCCTTTAAGATTACATTCTACACTGATATATTTGATTTTAGGATCCCATTTTGTTGAAACATCATGCTAATATCCTAAGTCTTTAGATAGCTGTATTTCTCCAAAAATAGTTATTGATCTCAATTTCAGAAATAAAGCTTTGTTTATATAGGGTTACTTCTACTGCTTTGCTTTTCCTTTATTAAGGAAAAAATTAACTTTATTAACATGTAAGTTCAGGAAGAAATAGATTTTTTAACTACAGCCTGTGGCAGCAGGTATGGGCCCTTGTAAAGGTTCCAGCATTACAGAGATCAGTATAAATTTGAAAAACTATTAAAGAGCTGGTCGATGGAGTAACCAACCTTTTGTAGAAGGAGAGGACGGTGAGTCTCAGGAAATATACCTGTAGGAGAAGAGACTTAAGTTAGTCATTTACCAACAATTTTAGGCCAAACAGAGACTCATCATCAAAGGCTAGTCACCCTATTAATCACCTTAGTGGCTATTACTGCCAAAAACAGAATTACAAATAAAAACTTAGTACTGTCATTTATTAATTCTCCAGGGCATTGTGTTTACCAGGTCAGATTCTATCCCACTGGAATTACTTTCCCCACTGCAGAGAAAAGGGAAAAATATGTCTCAGTCATCCACACTGGCAATGACTAGACTTGCTCCCCTTAGTGATTCCACCCATTCCTTGGAATGCATAGTGTTGTTACTGTTTGGGGCTGCAAAGGAAACCAGAGATTTTTTAGGAAGTGTAGGTCCTTAAACCTAGTTTTTCCATTTCCTTTTTTTTTTCCCCCCCAGAGTCTGTGGGAGAAAGCTATGAGCATGACTGATAAAAAGATTCCTCTCCCCATCTGCCCTTAAGGTAGTCTAAGGTATTTGAGGGACACCTGGATATATTCATGGATTTACAAGCCAGGCTCAATGGCAGGCAAAGAACAGGAAACATCTCCAAAAGGTCTAATTAAGGGTTCTCTAACTTGCAACTGAAACTTGGCACTGCTGTGAATTGAGAGTTTCCGACACAAACCACGACAGTGTTGGAAGCACGTGTGGCTTCATCTTCAGTCTGCAGAACCCACTGCAGTTGTCGCAGAGATGGTGAAGCATCATCTGCACTCCCCACTGCTTCTAATTACAGCTGTTACCAGACCCACCGTGAGATCTTGCTGGAATATGCATTAAACACATTTAAAAATCTTACTATACCCTATCTTACGGTAACACATCTTTTTATTAACTTATATCAAGATAATCAGTTTCCTTTGTAATCTTATTTTCTATATTAAAAAACATTGTTCTGAGAAAGGGTCAGTAAATCTCTTCAGACTACAAAAGTGGTCATGGCACAGGAGAGGTAAAGATCCACTCCTTTCTGTGGGTCTGTTTGCAGTACCATCAGACGACCATTTAGACGTCACTGCCGTTTCTAAACGTGGCCCTTCTAGGCTACACCTCGCTTCCCACCCTCCTCCATGCAATTACCTCCATTTGACAGACACAGACTCTTGATTGTAAGCCGACCAGATCGATTCTGCTTGAATCTAGAGATGGGAGGGAAACACAGCTAACTGAGCCAGTGAAGATGAACTCCCAAGAGGGAAAAGGCCCAGAAAGAATGTACTTCTACCATCTTAGACGAGTGCGACCTGTAGGAACGTCAGCGCCTCACTGACCTGTAGAGCAGCTCCTGAGCCACGGTGTCCCCGTAGTCGTGAGACAACAGGTTGATCCTGCGGCTCTGGAGCCCCAAATGTCGCAGCAGTGCCTCCACGATGCTGGCCTGCTCAAATATGGAATAGTGATGTGGCCTCTAGAGAAAGGAGAGCCCAGACACACAGGATGAAGTTGAGGCTGCAGGTCTGTCTGCCAGGCCGATCCCTTCATCCTCACCTACCCCCACCCCTCAACGCTGTACCATCTAGATGCCGCTTACCGGTTTGTCACTGAAGCCAAAGCCTAGGAAATCAAGGGCAATCACTCGATGAAACCTGAGGGTCAGACCTTCCCAAATCTACAAAAGAGAAAGGGATGGTTTGGTCCTAATCCTTCTCCTCGTCTCCAACCTACAGGAACAAAGGAGTTTCATCCCTATCTCAGCTTAACAGACAGCCTTTGATAAAGGGAAAGTCTCATGAAACCACCACAGGCCCACAAATGATCCTCTCGGAAAGTGCTTTATTCCTAATAATTAATCTCCATTGATGGAGGAACTCGAGCACTTTTTAACTTGGCAATGATCCCTCCCAGATTGCCAAAGACTTTTTTTTTTTAACTCCCTTACAGTAAATGAGAAACTGTTCTACATTTAATCCTATTTTATTAAGCAACTCAGATACGTAAAAGCCTTCTGCTGTTGCAAGAAAATCCTTGATTTTGGATTTTAAAGGCATAGTAGGACCCAGAAGTCTGATTTTATTACCTTGTACCAATCATAGCTGGATGTTGGAAAGCCGTGTAAAAGCACGACAATCTCCGGACTTCCAACCACACCCACAGAGTCTGGGAAGGAGAGAGAACAGTTAGGCCAACTCTAAGAAAATAACTTTGAAGATGTAAAAAAAATCTAAGTAATCTGGTATAAAGGTCAAGAAACACTCACCAAATTAATGACATTAATACATTTCTTTTTAAAATGCAAGCTTATTGCTTTAGGTAAGAACAGGCATTTGATAACTATTTCCTTTTATCCAGTATACTTAAAAATTGTAAATACAGCTAATACTTTATACAAACTTTAAGTGGAGCATAGTCTATAAAAATACTGAATCACTAATGTTCTACACAGAAACTAATTGTAAATCAACTATACTTCATTTTAATGTAAATAGCTCACTTTATATGAAAATACTTGATGGCAGACTGCTTACTTTCACCTAGGTTTTTAAAATATTTCCCTATTTCTCCCTTTATTCTGTATTATTGTTATATAAATTGCTTTTCCACAGTAAAGTTTCACAGTTATTAAAAGTACACTCACAATTTACAAACTACAAGTTCTGTGCACCAATGAACAGCCTCACAAAAATTCCCTAAAATATAGTAACTCTTTTCCACTCACTGAGCTCAGTTTATGCTGTTTGCCCAACACTATCATTTCCCGCATTGGAGACTCAGTCAAATATTAAAAGCGTAATGCTCGACTACTGCAAAATTCTAACAACTATAAAAAAGGTTAATCAACATAATCATGAACATTTTTAAATTTATAAACATCTTTTATATTAGCCAAGCATTTAAAGAGTAAGGAGCCTTGCTAATAGTATTAGATTAAAACTGATAGATTCATATACCACCATTGGCATGAGAATTTGATAATGAGGTTTATAAAAATAATTTGTTAAAAGCAATTAAAAATTTTATATACTTTAGCCTAGACATCTTAGTCTTGAGAATCCACACAAATAAATCATTTCATTTACAAGTAGTACTGTTTGAAAAAAAATAAGGAAAAAATTAACACATACATGAAGATTTCCCCTCAACATTAACTATTTAAAGCACTGAAAAACTGGAAACAATCTAAGTGACCAACATAAAGAAAATTATATACTTACTTTTTATTGAGTACAGCAAATGAGAGGAGGTCAGGAGCAATAATGAAAAACGGTTTATGACAAACATTTTTCGTTATTGCTCTTGACCCCCGCCCAAAAGTAATCTTTTCCGATCTCATTTCTCATTTTCTCTACCTATAAAATGAGAAGAACAGCACCTACCTCCAAGTACTGTTGTAAAGATTAAATGAAATAATGACGGTTGAAAACATAATTCAATGTCTACCATAAGGTAATAAGCAGTCGATAAGTAGCAGTAATGACAATAATTATTAGCAAGTTAATTTATACAAAGGTATAATATTTAAATCACATTCAGTTATGCATGTAAGAAATAATCTTTATAGAAAAATAAAACTCCAGGGTAGGGGAGGAACAGAACCACTGGTAGCTGTGTCTATGAATGCTGTTTATATTACCTGACACTAGGGGCGCTCACAAGAGAAAAGCCAGTACTGTCTATCAACACAAACCAGACCGCAAAGTAAATGAACAAGTCAGTCTGCAGACAGGAATCTCAATTCCACCACTCTCTCTCCCTCCCAGCAGTTTTCTGTGAGCTTCCCTGCTGTCAAGGTAATGAGAGAAATTAGTCCATTCCTCCAAATGAACACTGCACAGGAAAAAAAAGGGTTTTTGCCTTCATCGCGGAGGGGCGACAGAGACCAATGGATGCAAAATAACTACCTCGGTGGGACCCATGGGACCTTTTACATGCAGTGTTCCGAAGAGCCCTGTTCTTACCTTGGTAGAAGATGCGCAGTCCCTTGTAGGTAAAAAATTTGCCTGACGACTTCCATGAGTGAAGAGCGGGGGAAAGCTGCGGGGGCGGGATGTGCAGATAGGCCGCAAGCAGGGGCACCGCCAACAGCCCCACCTGTACCCACCACTCCCGCATCCTGTAGGAAAATCAGAAACCTGTTGTGAGCGGTCAGGTGACAATGCGCACGATCTGCAAGCCCCAAACCAGTCAAGTAGGGGGTGGATTTCTGCGCTGTGTGGTGACTGCCTTGTCCTCCATGTCAACCATGGCAGAAAATGTACTCTGCCTCCTACGGCCATTGCCGTATTTGGTCGTCGTTCTAATTTTAAGGGAAAATAGATTATTTTCATATGTAACTTTCCCCCTCAACTTCTCCCCACTTTAACTCTGCAGCCCCTCCCCTTGTGCTGTAGAGGTTTTTATATAAAGTAAAAGGAAGACAAGTTACTTAAGTAACTACATTGGCTTTTATCAAGGCATTCCTGGGGGGATGGGGGTATTTCCCTCATATTTACTTTAAAAGCTCTACAACCTACCCACTGGCCCCCGCCCCAGTAAAATGTTTTAAATATATATTTTTTTAACTCATTTAAAAAAATACGTAATGACATCACATGTCCTTAAGCAGAGAGCTGCTCTTGATTTTCTAGTGTTTATCAACCCTCTGACTCCAGTGAAGCCCAGTTTGATACTACTATATAGATTTGGGCTGAGAAACTGGTAGGGGTAAAGAGTGTGAAAGTAAGAAGATAGGTGCTTTGTACATTCCAACATAAGCAGCTTTGTCATGACCCTGAATATCTAATCTCTTAAGGCAGTGGAGCAGCAGATTTTATTTCTGCTTTTTTTAGCACTCTTAAGGAAGCACCCCTATTTATTTATTAGCATGCTCCTTACTCCCCATCTCCCCCCACACCCAAAAGGAGGCAGAGAATCTGAGAACTGATTTTGTTTTGGGGAGGAGGGCAGTGATTTACACACCCAACTTTTTCATGCCCATGACTTTGAAGGTCCAGGTCAGTTTATCCACAATAACAAGTGCTAAACAGGAATTAGAAACAGTCCCCTCAGTTTCTAGTTTATAACTCCTGAGGGTCACCAAAGAAAGAATTATCAGTTGAATGGATGTTCTCTTAAAAGTAGCCAGAATGGAAGGAAATACCTCCTAAAACCAAGAATTACGAAGAACACAGAACTATAAATAAGCGGAATTCATTGTGAAAGCCCTGGTGGAAATGGCTTTGTCTGGACACACACCCTTCCATCATATTACCTATAATCTGGTCACAATCCCTAACAAACTAATATTTATTTTAGAGCTTTTTTTTTTTTTTAATAACTTGTGGTTTTATGTCCACAGAGAACCTCAGC
This sequence comes from Bos indicus x Bos taurus, assembly GCF_003369695.1. Classification (NCBI taxonomy): domain Eukaryota; kingdom Metazoa; phylum Chordata; class Mammalia; order Artiodactyla; family Bovidae; genus Bos; species Bos indicus x Bos taurus. The sequence continues at coordinate 25,490,118 of NC_040079.1, forward strand.
TCCTTTGCCTATTTTAAGGCATACCAAGGCAGTCTCCCCACCCCCCGCCTCCCCGAAGTATATGTCCATAAAATAGTCAGTGACTTGGTTCTTTTAAGGTAGAAAGATTAAGAAATGATTAGAAAAAGTACCCTGAACATGATCATTATATCACAGTATTCACCCCGTAACAGTAATAGGCTGCATCCCATTATCTCCTTAAAAGGTGAGGTGACAAAAGGTATTATTAGGTTTAGGTTATCATTTCTCCGTGCTACCTGTCCTGGACATACATTTTCACCTGCGCATTTCATCCTTCCTGATCTCCCAATACTTCTCATTCATTTACAGGTTCCAGCAGCTGTGTATCTGCAGTGACTCAGCAGAGAGTCAGGGAGGGGATACTAGAGGAGGGGAGCAGGAGGCAGCTCCCCCCTCCATTCCTGGGGTTGAAGTGGTGGTGGCGGGGGGGCAGTGGTAGCCCCAGGAATGAACAGACGCTGTTTCTGGACACCACCATCCGCCACCTCTTCCTTCTCTTTTACTCTAAGAATGCAAAGAGGCAACCCCTCACGAAGCCATAAATTTAATTACTTCAGTAAAAATTCCCCTAATAATATTTTAGGATTGTTAGTATGAAAGCAGTCAGGCAGTCAGTAGGTAAAATGGATTAAACATTTTTTGACTAAAATCTCCATTATTTGATGAGCCAAGAATTAAGAATATAAATTCAGCAAATGCCAGTAACAAACCTTCCAGAAATTAATGAACATTTACGAGCCTTTATCTTGTAAATAGGAAAAATGCACACATTTAATACCACCAAACCTGCCCACTTTAGAGCATCGAGGTGAGACTATGAGCTACTTTGTGCGTGTGTGTGTGTGTGCTAAGACGCTCAATCGTGTCCGACTCTTTGTAACCCCATAGACTGTAGCCCACCAGTCTCCTCTGTTCATGGGATTTTTCAAGCAAGAACACTGGAGTGGGGATCTTTCCTTCTCCAGGGGATCTTCCCAACCCAAGGATGGAACCTGCGTCTCTTGCGTCTCCTGCATCAAATGGAGGATTCTTTACCACTGCGCCATTTGGGAAGCCCAATACTTTGTAAACCAGTGCAAATAATTCATGTGTAATATTATGACAGTTTGGTCACATCACTCTCACTTGGCTTCCTGTTACTTAAATCTAAAAAATACTTACGCCTTGGTGATAACACACTGCCAGTTCTAGTCACACCTATGCGGTAACTCATGCCACAACGACCGCAGGGTCTTCAAACCCTAAATCACGCCAAAGCAAAACCCAGGTCTAGAAACCCTACATCGCGCCAAGGTGATGCCAGAGTCTAAACATCTTAAGTCGCGTCAAGTGAAACCCAGGTCTAGAAACACTCAATTATACCAAGACGGTATTGGGGTCTAAAAATCGTCGTTTGTGCAGGGGTGACGAGAGGATCTAAAAATCTTCTATCGCACCATGGCGATGCCGGGGTCTAAAAATTCTCAATCATGTCAGGGTGATACTGAGGTCTAAACATTCTAAATTACATCAGAGTAGTACCAGGGTCTAAAAATCTTAACCCTAGGGCATACCAGGGTCTAGAAACCCTAAATCGCACAGGGCGACGCCCAGGGTCCAGAAATTCTAAATTGCATCAGAGCGATACCGGGGTCTAGAAATCCTAATTTAGGACACTCCAGCATTCTTCTGAACATTCTACAGCATTCGGGCGAGACATCTCCTCCCAAGCAGGTAGAGCGGGCTCAGAGGACAAGAACACATGCCCCCCCCCCGCCCCCCGACCTCCCGAGATTTTCCCCTCCAGTGCACGAGTGCCGGTCCGGTAGCCCCAGCTCCGACCGGCAACGTCTTACCTGCTAGCCCGCACCCTATTTGGGGACAGAGGCTCCAAGCCAGGCACACATTGCCACCGCCACCCCACCCCTGGCGCCCGCCACGCACCCACCTGCGGAGACGATCTCGGCGCACCATGGTGGTGTCTTAGCCCATGCCGCCTGCACGCCGGCCCAGAGCAAAGGGCGCGCTGCAGCGCCCGCAGCCGTGCAGGGCTGGCCGGCAGCAGGGCGCAGCCCACGGCCCAGGAGGGCGGCGCGGCCGCGGCAGGCGGCCACCGGGGTGGGCGCTGCGGCAATGCGCGAAGGCGCGGTTGCCGCAGAGGAGGCGCCACCCGCCGGGATGCACCAGGAGGTGCTCGTGGCCGCGGCAGCGCCGAGCGAGTGGGCACCGACTTTTAGAGCCCACCCGCGCCCCGCCCCTGGCCCGCCCACCGCGCCGCAGTGCCCCTCCCGCTGAAGCCACCTCCCCTCCTCGCAGCCCTGCTGCTGGCGCCCCTCCTAGTGCAGCTCCGGGGGGCGGGGGGGGGGGCACTTTCAGGGATGTTGACCCCACCAGCACCCCACTGCTCCTTCACGGCCCCCTACCCTGAACCACAGGTTCTACAAACAAAAACCCTCCTCCGGCGAATTAACAATGGAGGTAGAGACCACAAATTCCTGAGACCCCCCCAACACCACCCCCAGACCACCCATAAGCCCCCCCCAAAGCCCCAAAGGTGGCCGCTCCACCTCAAATGCAGTAAGACCCAGGGTTGTGGGCTGCTGCTTTTGCCTGGCGATCCTCGCGGAGGCAGGGGGGCACGGCACAAGCGCCCGCGGCAAAGCAGCGGTCCGTAAACTCCCAGCACCTCCTAGGTCCCTAACTGCAGGGATTTAAGCTGAGCTGGGCCTACCTCTGAGCTATTCGGCGGATTCATGGGACGGCCGCTCAGAAGCAAAAGAAAAAGGGGTGGGTGGGATGGCAAAACTTGCGGAAAAGCAAGGCTCTTTTTCGCGCGCGGCCACGGCCGCGGGCTTGTCCTCTGCGGCAGCGCTACGTGGTCCGCACGCCCGAGCCCTGCCGCAGCCCTCCCGCGGTACCCACTCCCAGCACCGACCCGACCCGAGCCAGGAGGGGTGATAGGCACAGGACATGAGACTAAAGCGCCCTTTATTTGTGTAAGACTGAATCACAATGTGAGGGCCCCAATGGTACCGAAAAGAGGGAAGGGTTTTTTCCCCCTTCATCCACAATCCTTTAAAAGGCATTTATCAAGTACCTTTGAAGAGAAAAGTGTAGAGAAGCAGAGTGTGTGTTCCGTTTTTTGGCTGTAAATGGAAATCCTGACAAACGTGCGGGCTGCGCTGCCGGCTCCCTCCAGAGGGGGCGCTGCAGGCCTCCCTTCCACTCGCGCCCACCGCGGCCGCTCCGCTGCCCAGAGCGCGGGCGAGCCAGAGTCCCGACATCCCGGGCTTGAAAGGCTCGGCCAGCCGAGGCCACCGGGCGCCTCACAGGGTGCCAGGGAGCTGAGGGGTGCCAGTTGGACACAGGAGAAACCGCTGTCTGTGAACGTTGTCACCAAAAACGTGCGGCGCGGTCTAGGGTTCACCTCTACTGATGTCGCCTCAGAGGTTCCTGAAACAGTGCTAACTGAGCACCTCCAGAACGCTAAGAGCTAACGGTGCAAAGGCCAAGGAGAAATGGCCCCGGGAACCGCTCCCCCCCACCCCACTCCCACCCCCGCCAAAGCGAGATGCTGACCATCTGGTAGGGATGACACCCAAGAACTGACAACGGCTTAAAATTTCCCTTTAATTTCCTGGCAACGTTTTGTGACAGGTTGGTCCCCTCCCCTCAACACACAAGCCCCTCAAAGGCCGAGCCCAAGTATTATTCACCTTTTGTATCCCCAAGAGCCCGCCAAGGCACTGGCCACAAAGCAGGCCCCTAATAAATACTGCATGAATAAGTGCAAGAATTTGAGGGCGCACAGGGGAGGAAGTAATTAAGGAGAAGGGGGAAAGGGTTGTTTCGAATGATGAATAGACATTTACCAGAGACAAAGGGCATTCTAACCAGAGGGGACGGCATTCGAGAAGCACCGGAGGTGCAGGACCGCATGACCTTTGGGGAAAATTGCAAACCCTTTGGGCTACGGAGATGAGAGGCAAAAAATTAGGCTAGAAGGAGTATTTCATCTTAAGGAGTTTACAATTTGTCTTAAAGAATATGAGGAGCCACCGCTGGATTTAAACCCTTTACGGCCTTAATTGGTTACTTAATGAAATTTCAATTACTCCCCTTAACAAGCAGAGGATTACCTGTTTTAACGAACCGCCACCTTTTAAGGACGGAATTAATTACTGAGCAAAATTTAAATCAGTCCTTTCAACAAAATAAAGACTTTCCTATTTTAACTAAGAGAACAATATAAAACAAACGGCATTATAGTTTCTCATAGTCATTGTCAATGGAACCTATGAGTCCTACAAGCAATTCCCTACTTTTATTCTCACCACACCAGAAGCACCAGCATCCAAGATGAAGGAAATTTTGTATTTAATGGACTGTGTGCTCACAAAGGATCTTATTCTGAAAGCCAAGGAACATGTCCACCCACATGGAACAAGTGGGCAGACAGGAGGGGAGACCGCTGGGGTGGGGGAGGGGTGGGGACAAGGGAAGTGCTTAAAGACAAGTGAAATTCTAATGCTCTCCACAAACCCTACCGGACACAGGGCTAGGAAAACGTTCCTAGAAGTAAGTTGCAAAGGACTTCAAATCTCTAACTCGTTTAGCTGAAGGAAGCATTCCTGTTTGGAAGAACCTCCCAGCGCACAGGCAAGGAGTCTGAAAAATGAAGAGGATACCAGGAGAGATCAGCTTGGCTAAAGCCAGGAGAAAATGCTAGAGAATGCCCCAGGAGCCAAACAGTTAATGAGTTTTCTAACTGTGCTCGACTTACAGAGAGAAGCTTCCTCCACCAGGGGAGAATCTGGCCCAAAGTATAAAACATTTTAAGTGCCTGAGAAAACATGTAACCGTACATAAATCCAAAGCCTGCCTCTGGCTGGCTCTCAGTGCACTCTTTCAGCTCTTAGACACAAATACCACACTTGACCGAGATCACAGATAGCAGCATTCCCTCAACCCACAGCTTATCATACATTCTTGTCACATTCCAATTCTCAGACAGTCTCACATAGTAAGACCTCAGATTTGTGCAAGGATGAGGGTAGAAAGTTTGACATTTATTAGCCTGCTGATGTGCAACAGCAGTGCAAGATCAGCAGGGCTGATTTGAATATCTTTTGAACCCCAGTTTGAGACCCTAGTTTGTCATTACAATGACAAACACTAAGATATTTATGGAGACAACAGGACAGAACTGAGACTGCCACTTTCAAGAGCCAAAATTATCGATTCAAATAAAGAAGTTCAAGATGGGGGAAACCTGGTTGAACAGCAGCACATAAAGAGACTCATGATTTTAGTTGACAGTGAGTCTGTGATATGTCTCCAAAAAACCCATAGCAGACTGTAGACTGTAATTAGAGAAGCACCCAGAATAAGCTAATCCTGCTTTATTTGCTAGTTAGACCTCAAGGAAAGTGTTTTATTTTGTTCTACAGACCAGATATTATTAAGAGACACATAAACAGGAATTTGTTCAGAGAAGACTAAAATGCATTGCAAATTATGTCACTGAAGGTATAAAAGCTGTCATATTTTAAACTCCTACTATAGCATGAATCCTTACTCAGTTTATCCCTAATTCTCATAATAAATCGCTAGATAAGTATTTTCATCTACATTTTTCAGAGAAAGATACAGCAGCTCAGAGCACTGTTAGTATGTAAAGGACTGTGAACTGAACACAGATGCGTTCTGGCTCCAAAGCTGGCGTTCTTTCCACTACCCCACACTGCCTCCCTGTTTAAAATAACCGGGCATATTTAGTTGGAAGAAAAGAAGCCTTGTGGAATGAGTGGAAGAAGGAAATGTGTTAGCAGTGCTCAAATATTTGTGGAAGCAGCATTAGATGTTTAGACGTTTTATTCTGTATGGCTCCAATGAGTGCAAATTGTAGAGAAACAGATGTCGATTCAACATAAAGAATTTTCCAATAGTCAGGGTTGTCTAGAGAGACTGGGTATCTCAGCCATGTGGAGACGTGACAAGTTTGCCATCTCTAGGGGCTGGGCAGTCCTGTGGCAGGTATGCAAGTTCTGGATGAATGCATGAATGACCTTTAAGGTCTTGTCCCATCTGATAGAAACTAAGGCTCAGAGAGGTGCTGGAACTTGGCCAGGGTGACCCCCTCCCTGATGGGTCAGATCCACAACAAGATCTTTCCTGGGTGTTCCTCAGCCCAGAGCACTTTGTACAACATGATGCTTCAAGCTGGGGGCAAGACAAATTGAAGAAATTATCCATACAGTCATGTCAACCTCCCTCTCAATTCAATTTAACCCATATATCCAAAAAGCCACTGGTGTCTTCCTTTCCTCTTCAGGCTCATTTTTGGGGAGAAGCAAGGGAGCTGAATAACCCATTAACCAGATAAGATAAACCTAAGAGACAGATTACAGTAATACTGAGCACCCCTAAAGTATCTTTACACACCCTGTGCATTACTGGACACATCCCATAATCCCACATTCGGTCCTGTTTTGCTGTTCCACACCTGGAATACATCTTGCACACAGAGATAAATGAGTTTAAGAATTCGATATGAATCCTATCTTGCATTTTTATAGTTCTTTACACTTTCATGTATATTATCTCATCTGATGCTCATCACAGTCCTCTAAGGAAAACAGTTGTGTTTTTTTTTTGTTTTTTGTGTTTTTTTTTTTCCCAGTCAGACAAGCGATTTTCTAGCTGCCTGGGGAAGAAAGGGCTACAGCACAGAACTCGCTTTTTTTTTAAAAACTACATTCCACATTAGATTATTCCTCCAGCCTGGATGAGTCAAACCAGAAGCAGGTGTTTTGCTTTTCCTCGATTGCTATCAACACCTCACACCTTCAGCTGTCCTCCTCCACCAGTCCCTCCAGTGCCCCCACCCCCGCTACTACCGCAGCGCTTTGTCATGAACCTGCGCACCCCGCTCTCGGCTGCTCCAACTCCCAGAGAGAGCCACCCACCCAGCGCCGCGCGGGTGCGCCCCCCGTATCCCCCCAGCCCCGACATTCGTCCAGACCCGTGTGGCTGGACCTTCCCAACCACCCAGGATGTCCCACAGCGGGAAGACGCAGCTTCCCGGCAACTCGAGACCCGATTTCCTGAAGGGGTGGTTAAGCAGGCTGAGATTCGGACGAGGGTTAGTGGACTTTTGTGTTCTCGTCCGACCCTGAGGTTCTACGATACGATGACTGAGGAGGACCTCGCCCACGTGGCCCTCGAGTGGTGCTCACACCTCGTGCGGCCACCCACCAACCCCAGCGTAGTCCGGCACGCCTCAGCCGGCCTCACGGCCTCCCGGGCCACTATCACTCACAGCTTGGCCCCAGGGTTGGTGTGGTCCACGCACACTAGTCACTTACCCCGAGTGTGCTCATTCCCACTCATCGGGTGGGCTGGGAGGGTAAAGGTGGCGGGACATTTCTTCCCTGCCCGTCTCCTAGCTGATTTAGTTAAGACTTGGGCTACAAGACTCCATGGTTGGGGGACCAGATTGCGCATGCGCCTCCCGTGGTGAGCACTCCTCAGTCTGACCCCGGTCCCAAGGAAGACCCAGCCAAGCCACCGAATACCCGGCTCAGGGCTAGAGCGTCGCCACCTCCGAGCTCATGCCCATCGCCCCCGAGCCAACCTGTGCTGCTACCTGTCGGGCGTCAGCGCCACCTATTGAGAAGGGTATGAAATGGCAGGCTGTGCCTCGAACAAGAAGAGGCTGAATAAACGAATAAACTTTTACAGGGCCCAATTTGCGTACTTTTATGTGATAAAACTGAAGGCCAAGAAGTGATACTTTGATTAGTTATTAACCGAGATCTTTGGTGAGCCTTCCATATCTCAACTATTTCCCTATCTTCATAGTTATCCTGCTGCTGCTGCTGCTAACTCGCTTCAGTCGTGTCCGACTCTGTGCGACCCCATAGACGGCAGCCCACCAGGCTCCCCCGTCCCTGGGATTCTCCAGGCAAGAACACTGGAGTGGATTGCCATTTCCTTCTCCAATGCAGGAAAGTGAAAAATGAAAGTGACGTCGCTCAGTCGTGTCTGACTCTTAGCGACCCCATGGACTGCAGCCTACCAGGCTCCTCCGTCCATGGGATTTTCCAGGCAAGAGTACTGGAGTGGGGTGCCATTAGACTCCCAAATCTACGTCTCCGGCCCTTCCCTCTATCCCAAACTCTAGATCCATATATTTGACTGCCTTCTGTTCCTCTTCACATAAATGAAGAGGCCCACTTACGTCTTATAATCCACAAGGGCTAAGTGAAATTCCTTACCCTTTATGTATCTTCTCCTTCCCACACTACAAACTGATTCCTCCCCCTTCCCCAGAACCTGTGTTACCTTCTGTATTCTCTATCACTGTTAATGGCATCATTAGCCACTCCAATCTCCTCCAGTACCTGTCGCCTGATGGAATGGGACTAAAAGGCAAGCAGCCTTGGGTACAAATCCGAGCAAGTTCCCTGCTTCCTCCTTCTTCCTTCCCCCTTCTCTTCAACTTACCTCCAAAGTATGTTGAATTCATCTTGCTTCCCTCTATTTGCAACAAACAGTTCCCTTGTTCAGGCTTCATTATCTCTCACCTGGACTACTGCCTCCTAATTGGTTTTCCAGGTCTCCACAATCACACCTTTCTAATCCAGTATTCACACACCTGCCAAAAGTGGCCTTTCTAAAATGCAAATCAGATCACATCTCCCTTCATCTGGAAACTCTTTACTAACTCCTATTTCCAATGCTAAATTCAAGCTCTGTCACTGGTCATGGAAAACACTTCAAAAATCTGGTCTTTCCTTTACTCTAGTATCTTCTCTCTTACACCCCTACCTCACCTACCTCCCCAAATTTCATAATCTGACCAAATGTTGCTAATTGTAGTTCTTCCCTGTGTGGGAACCACACAAAACAGTGTGGTTTCTATTCTCCATGCCTTTACACATGTTCTGTCCCCAAATACTTTATTCCCCACTTTGTCTATCTAAAAAGTTCATTCCTTAAAATTCAACTTTGGTGTCACAACCTCTTACAAGCCTTCCCCACAAGCTTCCTATAGATATATTACTCCCTCAGTGCTATCTCTGCCCCTTGTACAAACATTTGTTGATCACTATGTGCCAAACTCTTATGCTAAACTCTTTATGTACATTATATTATTTAATTCTGATGATAATGCTGTCAAGGGACTATTATTATCCTAATTTTATGAATGAGAAAATTGAGGCTTTGAAAGAAGAAGGTGCTTGCCCAAGGTTGCAAAGCTAGTAAGTTGTGGAGCCAGGATTTGAACCCAGATATGTCTGCTCCTGTTTATCTATTCATCAAAAAGTTTTGTAGAATTAAAATGATATTTGAAAAATCACAGATCACCTTTTAAAAGTATTAATGCTTACAGAATTTTTTAAAGGAAAAACACACAGCTGTCCTAGTCTAGTAGATGGAAATAAGAGTGTTCTAATTTAAACTGATGCTATAGAAGGCCAAATAAATAGCCTTGATGTCTGGAGAAGGAAATGGCAACCCACTCCAGTGTTCTTGCCTTGAGAATCCCAGGGACGGGGGAGCCTGGTGGGTTGCCGTCTGTGGGGTCGCACAGAGTCGGACACGACTGAAGCAACTTAGCAGCTGTTGGAGAAGGAAGTGGCAACCCACTCTAGTATTCTTGCCCGGAGAATCCTGTGGACAGAGGAGTCTGGTGGGCTGCTGTCCATGGGGTCGCAGAGAGTACGGATACAACTGAAGTGACTTAGCAAGCATGCATGCATTGGAGAAGGAAATGGCAACCCACTCCAGTATTCTTGCCTGGAGAATCCCAGGAACGGAGGAGCCTGGTTGGCTGCCTTCTATGGGGTCACACAGAGTCGGACACGACTGAAGCGACTTAGCAGCACCAACAGACTAAATAAGGAAACAATTCTGCTATTGTTCTGTATAATTTATTCTTATTATATGAATGTTGTGTGTGTTTGTTTTTTTTTTTTTGGCTAAGGGGCTGTTGATTGTAAACCATTAATAAGTAGACTTTTTTTTTCAAAACTCCTTCTGGATAAGAGTAGAGAGAGAAAGCTAAATTGAACAAGTCATCATACAATGTTCAAAAACTTACCAGCAATGGGGATACCAACATACCGTGAGGGATGTATGATGTCTTAATAAGTTAATATGTTTGAAGAGAAGAGTTTCTAGCACAGAGGACATGCTATTGTTAAGAACTTCAATAGTTCCCAATTCAGTGGTAAAGACAAATACATAAGCTGATGAGTGACTAATATAGCTGTGAACAAAGCTCTGTGGGAGTTCCCAGAGGAGGAGGGGCCTGAGGATCAGCCAGGAATTAGGAAGTGGGGGCAGGGAACAAGATGGCACCCAGCAGGGAGCTAGTTGCTAGAACCAGAGCAACACCACCTAACTTCTGCAGAATCATTTTATCTGTTGATAGATCTTTTACTACTGAAACCTCTGTTTCTTAGAACCTCTAAAGTTTAACGTTTCCTTACTCTGGGGTCTTGGCCACCTGGCAAAAGAGCAAGACTTTCACCCAGATGACATGAGAGTATGGCGGAGGGGAGAAGATGAGACTGAAGCATGCGATGGGGTGACCCAGTACTCCAGAGAAGCCCCAGCCCCACCCACAAATCCAGTTGGGATAATCAGAACTCCAGGAGGTCCTGGGAAGAGGAAAACACACTTCCCAGGAAAGGCAAGCACATTCCCATCCCCAGGCTCCAGCCCTTCCCTACCAGAGGAGAAACAGATGGGCACAGACTTAGTGCTGTGTGCAGTGAGCAGGAAGGAAGGACTGAGGCCATCATCCAGCTTGGCAGGCCCTGCCCAAGAAGGCCCACCTTTTTCCGCCAAACCCATGCCAAGTGTTTAGTACACTAACTCAGTGTTTCCCAAGCCAAATGACATGGAAGGCTGCTTAAAAGTCTACATTCTTTACCACAGACCATTAACTTTATATGTAGGCAAAACATATTTATGTTCCTCCCGTTCTTCAATAAACAGAGTAAAGAAACTTTCTGTGGGTAGTTCACTCTGGACCAGTGAAATGAGAGCAGCTATTCTGATGGGAATAACTAATGAGATACATACAGGAAAAAAGAAGTTAAACATGAAACAGAGGAACACTGTTGGTAGAATTGAATAGATACAACTTTTTTGGAGGGCATTTTGGCAATAGCTATTAAAATCGATCCGGCAATTCCACTTTGCCAAATTTATTCTATGTGTATACTCCCTGACATGTGTCCAAGGATGAACAATGCTGCATTATTTGGAAAAATAATCTTTTTAACTGAAAACAATCTAAGTAGCCATCTATAAGGTGCTGACTATGAGGCTGAAAAACGTAAAGTTTTTCAGTTTGCATGAAAAAGCAAGGTTCAAGGTTCAAAACAGTGTATGTATTATAATCCTACTTGCATAAAAACACATGTGTACAATATAACTAAATATTTTTAAATTTACAATATCAATATATTTATATACGTATTAGAAATCCCTGGAAAGATCCAGATTTGGCAAAGTGGCAGCTTAGGTACAAATTTGGTCTACAGGGAGATTTATTTATTGTTTTTTATTTTGTTTTGTTTTAAATTTGAATGTGAATGCCTGTGGGAAAGGGCTCTCATAAAGTCCTCTTTACTCTCTAGTCTTACACCCTTCAGTTCCCCCAGTTGTTACTTGACCTGGCCCCTAAATGCAAGTGAGGATAGATGCAGGCCCTTTGTGGGTAGCTGGAGGCATGCTTTTAGTATTTACTTTCCACTTCTATTCTATAAGCAAACATGACATTTATGACTTAAGGGAGGGTGGAGTGGAGACTGACATGTTTCCATGTCAGAGAAAAGAAGGACTAGAGGAAAATAAGGATCCTGAAAGATGAGACACTGATATGGAAGCTATTGCTACAGTCAAGATAAGAAACAAGCAGAGTCTGAACCAGGCGGTAACAGCAAGGACGAATTGTGAAACCCAGATTTGAAACTCCTTTTAAAATCCCTTATCAGCCAGTGCAGTTAAAGGAATGTACAGGCTTTGTTTCCTCCTTCTTTCCTGTCATGAAAAATTGCAGCCTGTGGTTTATCACATGGGCCGCTGGGCATGGCCCTGTTGTGCTCTGCAGGAATCCAACTCTGTTCTTAGCGCTCCTGGAGAGCCTCATGCTCCTGTACCTGTGAGTTAATTTCTTTTCCTCCACCATGTTGGCACCAATGGGACAGAAGGTGGGAGTCTTTAGCACCAAAGATACAGCAGAAATGAACCTTGGATGTGCCTGTACAGAGTCTACCAGAATGTACTGTCCTGGCCTCTATCTACCTTGTAGGCTCGTGGCTTCCACAGTTAACATAATATTAGAAACCCTAATAGTCTGAAAATAAGAGTAAAGCTTTACCTTAAAATAAGAACAAGGAAAACTTCCAAATGAAACGTTCCCTTGTTTTTGGCAGCTGCTAATAGCAGCTGGTATGAGAGTCCTGGACACCATACTTTGCTCTTTGATCTGCTGGAAATTCTTCAGTTGAATGAAATTACTTATTTGAAAAGATTTCGTTGAATTTAGGCTGGTATTTCACGGACTTTCTCTTCTGTAGTCTGAACAGTGGGGAATGCAGCATGGTGCTAAATTGGGGAGATTGGGTCACAAATAAAGTCCAATTCGTGGATTACTCTTTTTTTTTTTTTTTTTTGCCTGGCTCGTTGAAAGAGAGAGAGAGGAACCAGAGGTTTTACAACCATAAGAGGGGGTACATTCCATCTATGATTCACGCTACCCCCATTCCCACTGTCTCTGTCCCACAGCATTATGCCTGTCATAGACATTCAGGTACTTCAGTGCAAATCCACTGAGTTCACACAAGTATCCCAAATGATCATCAGCTGAAGCATGGATACATAAAATGTGGCATATGCATATAATAGAATATTATTTGTCAACAAAAGGGACTGAAGTACTCATACATGGTATACCATCGATGAACCTTGAAAACATGCTAACTAAAAGAAGTCAGACACAAAAGACCACATATTATATGGTTCTATTTCTACAAAATGTCAAGACTAGGCAAATCTATAGAGACCTAAAGTAGATTAGTGGCTGCCTAGGGCTGGGATAGGAAGCGGGGAAGGGAGTCATTGCTAATAGTTACAGGGACTTTGGGGATGGAAGTGGTGAGTATCAAATTAGTAGTAGTAATAGTTATACAATTATATAATAAAACCACTTATATTTTAAATAAATGAATATGTTATATAAAGTATATCTCAATAAAGTCATTATTGAAAAATAAAAGGAAGAAAAGATGAGTATAAAATAAAACATTAGTTTAAAAAGCTGAAGTGGCTTATAATATCAAAAAAAGATAAAAAGATTTTGTAACAAGGAACATTCCCATGGATAAAGAAGGATTTCACAGTGAAATGGGAATTAATTTACCCTCCCCCAAAATCCTATATGTGTATACATATGGTAATAGAGCTTCAAAATAAGCAAAAACTGATTATAATTTTATAATGATAATTATAGTTCTCTGAATTAGAGAAGAAATAGACAAATCCACAATTATAACTAGGGATTTTTATACTCCTCTCAAAAATTTATAGAGGAAATAGAAAATCAAAATACAAAACACTTGAACAACACTATCAACCAACTAGAACTAATTGCTGTTTAAAGAAAACATACAACAAAAGTAAAACACACAGTATTTTCAACTGAACATGAACTATTCACCAAGATAGATCATACTAAAGATAGATCATATTCTGGACCATATTGGATAGATCTCAATAAATTTAAAAGGGCTGAATTCAAATGAACATGTTCTCTAACCACAGTAGAATTAAATGATAAATCAGCAACAGAAAAATATATGGAACTCCTCAAGTATTTGGAAATTAAACAGTAGACTTCTAAATAATAATCCGTGGGTCTAATACAAATCACAAGCGAAACTATTAAACATTTTAACTGAATGGAAATAAAAACACAATATATCAAAATTTGTGGGATACAGCTAAAGCTTTGCTAAGAATAAAATTTATAGCAAGGAATACAATAGCCCCTTGGTATCTGAGGGGAGGAATTGGTTCCAGGACCACCACCACACCAAAATACAAGAATGCCAAGTCCTTCTATAACATGACTGCAGTACAGTTGGCCCTCCTTATCCCTGGATTCCTCATCATCTCATTCAACCAACTGGCCATCCTGCAGATAAGGAGGGTCAACTGTTTTTAATAAGAACTGTTTCAGATCAAAAACTTAATCTTCTACCTTAAGAAGCTGTAAAAAGAAGAGCAAAATAAACCCAAGTAAATAGAAGGAAGAAATGATAAAGAGCAGAATCAGTGAAACTGAAAATAGAAAAACAGTTGAGAAAATTAAAAAAAAAAAAAAGCTAATTCTTTGAAAAAATCAAATTAATAGAAACCAGATGAATCAGGGAAAAGAAAAAAGACTTAATGGTGTCAGAAATAAATGAAAAGAGAATAAAGATCTTCACATATTAAAAGGATGAAAACAGAATATTATGGACAACTTTAGGCCAATAAACTTAATTTCAATGAAAGACAAATTCCTTGAAAAATGCAAACTATGAAGATCATTCAAGAAAAAAGAAACAAACACAATATCTCTATATTTACCAATTACATTGGACTCATGGTTAAAAACCTCCCAAAAGAGAAAACTCCAAGCATAGGTGACTTCACTGGTGAATACCACAAAATATTTCAGGAAGGAATAATCCCAATTTTACACAATAGTCTAGAAATGGAAGAGGAGAGGACACTTCCTAACTCATTTTATAAGGCCAGCATTATTCTGTTCCAAACCAGACAAAGGCATTACAAGAAGAGAAAACTACGAAACCAATATCCTCATGAACATAGATGCAGAAATCCTTAAGAAGTGTTTGGCAAATTAAATCCAACAATATATAATGGGGTTTATCCAAGGAATGTAAAATTTTTTAATATTCAAAAATCAATCAGTGTAACACCACATTAACAGACTAAAAAAGAAATACCATCTCAATAGATGCAGAAAGCATTTGACAAAATTCAAATATAATTTCTAATGAATGCTCAGAAAACTAGGACTAGAAGGACACTTCTTCAACCTAATTAAGGGCATCTGTTTTCATTCCAATCCCAAAGAAAGGCAATGCCAAAGAATGCTCAAACTACCGCACAATTGCACTCATCTCACACACTAGTAAAGTAATGCTCAAAATTCTCCAAGCCAGGCTTCAGCAATTTGTGAACCGTGAACTTCCTGATGTTCAAGCTGGTTTTAGAAAAGGCAGAGGAACCAGAGATCAAATTGCCAACATCCGCTGGATCATGGAAAAAGCAAGGGCGTTCCAGAAAAACATCTATTTCTGCTTTATTGTCTGTGCCACAGCCTTTGACTCTGTGGATCACAATAAACTGTGGAAAATTCTGAAAAAGATGGGAATACCAGACCACCTGATCTGCCTCTTGAGAAATTTGTATGCAGGTCAGGAAGCAACAGTTAGAACTGGACATGGAACAACAGACTGGTTCCAAATAGGAAAAGGAGTTCGTCAAGGCTGTATATTGTCACCCTGTTTATTTAACTTACATGCAGAGTACATCATGAGAAACGCTGGACTGGAAGAAACACAAGCTGGAATCAAGATTGCCAGGAGAAATATCAATAACCTCAGATATGCAGATGACACCACCCTTATGGCAGAAAGTGAAGAGGAACTCAAAAGCCTCTTGATGAAAGTGAAAGTGGACAGTGAAAAAGTTGGCTTAAAGCTCAACATTCAGAAAACGAAGATCATGGCATCCGGTCCCACCACTTCATGGGAAATAGATGGGGAAACAGTGGAAACAGTGTCAGACTTTATTTTTCTGGGCTCCAAAATCACTGCAGATGGTGACTGCAGCCATGAAATTAAAAGACGCTTACTCCTTGGAAGGAAAGTTATGACCAACCTAGATAGCATATTCAAAAGCAGAGACATTTCTTTGCCAACAAAGGTTCGTCTAGTTAAGGCTATGGTTTTTCCTGTGGTCATGTATGGATGTGAGAGTTGGACTGTGAAGAAGGCTGAGTGCCAAAGAATTGATGCTTTTGAACTGTGGTGTTGGAGAAGACTCTTGAGAGTCCCTTGGACTGCAAGGAGATCCAACCAGTCCATTCTGAAGGAGATGAGCCCTAGGATTTCTTTGGAAGGAATGATGCTAAAGCTGAAACTCCAGTACTTTGGCCACCTCATGCGAAGAGTTGACTCATTGGAAAAGATTCTGATGCTGGGAAGGATTGGGGGCAGGAGGAGAGAGGGACGACAGAGGATGAGATGGCTGGATGGCATCACTGACTCGATGGACGTGAGTCTGAGTGAACTCCGGGAGTTGTTGATGGACAGGGAGGCCTGGCGTGCTGCAATTCAAGGGGTCACAAAGAGTCGGACACGACTGAGTGACTGATCTGATCTGATGAAAAATCTACAGCTAACATCATCCTTACTGCCTTCCCTCCTCATATAGGGAACAATGCAAGGATTTCTACTCACCATATTTCTGTTCAGCATTGTCCTGGAGGCCCTAGACGGTGAAATAATGCAATAGAAAGAAATAAAATGATACACATTGAAAAAGAATAAGTAAAACTACATCTATTTATATACAACATGATTGTATGTGTTAAAATCCTAAAGAAGCTACAAAAAGGTATTAGAACCAAGAAGTGAGTTTAGTAAGATTTTAGAATACAAAGTTAATATATAATATCAATTGTATGTCTTTTTACTAGCAATGAAAATTTAAAAGCTGAATTTTAAAATAATACCATTCATAGTAACATCTAAAAATATGAACTACTTGGGGATAGATTAAATAAAACATGACAAGATCTGTACACTGAAAACATTACTAAGAAAATTAGGGAATATCTAAATAAGTGAAGAGTTGTATCATGTTCACAGATTAAAAGGCTCCGTATTATTAAAATAGCAATTCTCCCCAAATTGAGCTACAGATTTGACACAATCACAATAAAAAGCCAAGCAGGCTTTTTTTTGTTGTTGTTAGAAAATAACAAGCTGATTGTAAAGTTTATGTGGAAATGCAAAAAGTCTAGAATAGCCAAAATCATTTTCAAAATAGAGAACAAAGCTAGGAGGTTTATAATACCTTATTTAAAGACTTACTATAAAACTATAATAATCAAGACAAGGTGATACGGGTGTAAATATGGACATGTGGTGCAGCGTGACGGAGTAGAGTCCAGAAGTAGACCCACGTATGTATGGTGATTTGATTTTCAACAAAGTTGCCAAAGCAATTCAGTAGTGAAAAGATATTTTCAGAAAATAATACTGGAACAAGTGGATATCCATATGCAAAACACACATACACACAAGTAAGGAGGTATGAACCTGTTACAAAATTTTACCCCACCCCATTTACAAAATTAAATTCTAAATGAATTATAGCCTACATCAAAAATGTATTCAAAGTGGATTACATATCTAAACATTATGAGGACTATAACCATAATAGTTCTAAAGGAAAAACATGAGAGAAAAGTCTTCGTGGGCTTTGGTTAGACAACTAGTTCTTAACTAGAATATAAAAATACAAGACATAACAGGAAAAATGATAAATTGGACTTCATCAAAATTAAAATCATTTTACTCTCAATAGCCATTATGATAAAAATGAAAAGGAAAGTGACACACAAAGTATTCACAATACATATAACTTACAAAGAACTTGTATCCAACATATATAAGAATCCTGCAACTCAATAAAAAGAAAACAACAATTTTTAAATGAGGAAGATTCCAACAGAAACTTCACCAAATAAGACATATGAATGGCAAATAAATACATGAAAAGATGCTTAACATCATTCATCATTCAGATCAGATCAGTCGCTCAGTCGTGTCCAACTCTTTGCGACCCCATGAATCACAGCACGCCAGGCTTCCCTGTCCATCACCAACTCCCAGAGTTCACTCAGACTCATGTCCATCGAGTCAGTGATGCCATCCAGCCATCTCATCCTCTGTCGTCCCTTTCTCCTCCTGCCCCCAATCCCTCCCAGCATCAGAATCTTTTCCAATGAGTCAACTCTTCGCATGAGGTGGCCAAAGTACTGGAGTTTCAGCTTTAGCATCATTCCTTCCAAAGAAATCCCAGGGCTCATCTCCTTCAGAATGGACTGGTTGGATCTCCTTGCAGTCCAAGGGACTCTCAAGAGTCTTCTCCAACACCACAGTTCAAAAGCATCACTTCTTCGGCGCTCAGCCTTCCTCACAGTCCAACTCTCACATCCATACATGACCACAGGAAAAACCATAGCCTTGACTAGACAAACCTTTGTTGGCAAAGTAATGTCTCTGCTTTTGAATATGCTATCTAGGTTGGTCATAACTTTCCTTCCAAGGAGTAAGCGTCTTTTAATTTCATGGCTACAGTCACCATCTGCAGTGATTTTGGAGCCCACAAAAATAAAGTCTGACACTGTTTCCACTGTTTCCCCATCTATTTCCCATGAAGTGGTGGGACCGGATGCCATGATCTTCGTTTTCTGAATGTTGAGCTTTAAGCCAACTTTTTCACTGTCCACTTTCACTTTCATCAAGAGGCTTTTGAGTTCCTCTTCACTTTCTGCCATAAGGGTGGTGTCATCTGCATATCTGAAGTTATTGATATTTCTCCTGGCAATCTTGATTCCAGCTTGTGTTTCTTCCAGTCCAGCGTTTCTCATGATGTACTCTGCGTATAAGTTAAATTAGGGAAATGCAAACTAAAATCACAGTAAAACACTACTTCAGACCCAGTAAAGTGACTAAAATGAAAAATACTAACAATCCAAGTGTTGACAAGGATGTGGAACAATTGAAACTGTCATATATTGTTGATGAGAATGCAAAATTATACAACCTCTTTGGGAGATGTGCTGTTTCTTATGAAGCTAACAATATACTTACTATATGGACTCAATTACTCTGATCCTGAGTATATACTGAGAGAAATGAAAATGTATATTCACATAAAGACTTGTTGAATGTTCAGAGCAATTTAATTTATAAGTCAAATCTAGAAAGAACCCAGATGTCCTTCAACTTATAAATGGAGACATTATACACCATTAACTCAATTGAATAAAAGGGAATAAATTATTGATACGTGCAACAATGTGGGTGTTTCTTAAAAGCATTCTAAGTGAAAGAAGCCAGATGCAAAACATTATAAAACTATGTGATTCTATTTACACACAACTCCTAAATGTTTGTGGATGGCAGAGATGTTCCACGTAACATGATTATGAATGTGGTGAAATGTCTATATCCAGTATACAGTTGGCTCTTAAACAACATGGGAGTTAAAGGCATCAACTCACCATGCAGTCAAAAGTCCAGGTATAATTCACAGCCAGCTTTCCACATTCTCAGATTTATCCAACCACATATAATGTAGTGCCATAGTACAGATCTGGTGAAAAAAAATCTGCATGTAAGTGGATCCATGCAATTCAAACCTATGTTGTTCAAGAGTCAACTATACACTTAAAGTTATTAAAATTTATGTATATAAATTATACTTCAATAAAGTTAACTTTTAAGATGATGCAAAATATTTAGTATAAGTTTAACAAAAGTCTGGAAGAATGTATATTAAATTATTAACAATGGAGATGAGATTATAAAAGACTTTCACTTTGCTATTTCACTTTGTTATGTACTCTATAATGTTTCATCTTTTTCCAAAGAGACTTGTATATTAGTCAGGATTCTTATGATTGCTAGTGACAGAAACCCAACTCAAACTAACTTAAGAAAAGGCAGAATTTATTGATTCACATGCCTGTATTGGTTGAGGAGTAGCTTCAGACATAGCTAGATCTAGGTGCTCCATTGAAGTTTTTGAGAATGAGGCTTTCCTCATCTATTGGTTCTTCCTTTCCCTGCATTGGATTCATTCTCAGACTGTCTTTCTTCCTGTGATGATGACAAAGCAGCCTAGTACCTTAGCAACCCTGGAGCAAAAGACACACCAGGAAAAGTCCTGAGCCAACTCTTAGTGCAGGGCAGGATCCCATGCCTGGGACACATGACCTTTCCTAATCACTGGCACCATGATGGCCAGACATGGGTCACAGGACCATGCATGGGGCTGAGCAAGGGCAGGGTGGTCTCAGCCCCACACTGAAGAGTTGTTCTCAAAAGGAGAAAAAAG
Organism: Bos indicus x Bos taurus; assembly: GCF_003369695.1. Lineage (NCBI taxonomy): Eukaryota > Metazoa > Chordata > Mammalia > Artiodactyla > Bovidae > Bos > Bos indicus x Bos taurus. The sequence continues at coordinate 25,510,347 of NC_040079.1, forward strand.
AAAAGAGGGTCTGAAACCAGAATAAAGGCAGTTTATCAGACAAAAAATAGCATATGACTACTATAATGTATGGGTTTCCCTGGTAGTTCAACTGGTAAAGAATCTGCCTGCAATGCAGGAGACCCCAGTTCGACTTCTGGGTTGGGAAGATCCCCTAGAGAAGGGATCGGCTACCACTCCAGTATTCTTGGGCTTCTCTGGTGGTTCAGATGGTAAAGAGTCCACCTGCAATTCAGGAGACCTAGGTTTGATCCCTATCTTGGGACGATCCCCTGAAGAGGGAATGGCAATCCAGTACAGTATTTTTGTCTGGAGAACCCCATGGACAGAGGAGCCTGGTACTTCATGGAGTTGCAAAGAGTTGGACACGACTGAGCAACTAAGCACATACTATAATGTCCTGCTTTTGGAATTAGGATAAAGTTATTTTGTTTTTATCTTTAGAATAACACAGCCCAAGGCGATATCCTCTGGTGCTTTTCTAAGAGAGCATAGCATAAAGCCCACTGTTACTAAGTGAATGTGTGTGTCCCCCCAAAATTCATATGTTGAAACTCTAATCCCCCATGGGATGATATTAGGAGGTTGGGCCTTTGAGAGGTAGTTGGGTTCAGATGAAGTCATGAGGGTGGAGCCTCCGTGATGGGCTTAGTATCCTTCTAAGAAGAGGAAGAGACTAGAAGTCTCTCTCTCCACCATGTGAGGATACAGTGAGGAGGTGGCCATCCTCAAACCAAGAAGCAGATGCTCACAGGACACTGAATCTTCCAGCACCTTCATCTTGAACTTTCTTAGAGCCTCCAGAACTGGAAGAAATAATCCCTGTTGTGTAAGTCATTCAGTCTTTGGTAATTGTTACAGTGACCCAAGCCGTCTACATGCCCCGCATAGCAGCATTCTGTGATCAATGAAAGAGAAGTTAAGGAGGATGCCATCCAAGAGGAACCCTGTTCTTGCCCAAATAGAGGGGAAATGGCAGAAAGGAGTAGAGATAAGATTGGGCTTTGAGGGGAATGGCAAAGGTGGCTGACTAAAGATGAAAGAGGGACTTCTAAGTTCAGCTGAAGGTGGCCACGTGATACACAATGTGGCCATTCTGGGATGTGGGCTGGCTGAAACGATTGTGGGGTTACTTCCATGTGCTACCTGGACTCAAGCTCCAGGATAAGGATATTGAACTTCTGAAGTGTCAGGCCAATTTAGCTTGATGGTAAATAATTTTAAGTACTTTTATATTTGACTTAAAACTCAACATTCAGAAAACTAAGATCATAGCATCTGGTCCCATCACTTCATGACAAATAGATGGGGAAACAGTGGAAAGAATGACAGACGTTACTTTTGGGGGTTCCAAAATCACTGCAGATGGTGACTGCAGCCATGAAATTAAAAGATGCTTGCTCCTTGGAAGAAAACTTATGACCAACCTAGACAGCATATTAAAAAACAGAGACATTACTTTGCCAACAAAGTTCCATCTAGTCAAGGCTATGGTTTTTCCAGTAGTCATGTATGGATTTGAGAGTTGGACTATAAAGAAAGCTGAGCGTCGAAGAATTGATGCTTTTGAACTGTGGTGTTGGAGAAGACTCTTGAGAGTCCCTTGGACTGCAAGGAGATCCAACCAGTCCATCCTAAAGGAGAACAGTCCTGAATATTCATTGGAAGGACTGATGTTGAAACTGAAACTCCGATACTTTGGCCACCTGATACGAGAACTGACTCATTGGAAAAGACCCTGATGCTGGGAAAGATTGAAGGCGGAAGGAGAAGGGGACGACAGAGGATGAGATGGTTGGATGGCATCACCGACTCAATGGACATGAGTTTGAGTAAACTCCGAGTTGGCGATGGACAGAGAGGCCTGGCATGCTGCAGTCCATGGGGTTGCAAAGAGCCGGACATGACTAAGTGACTGAACTGAACTGAACTGATATTAATACAAATAAGAATGTATTATGAAGTAGAATGCAAGAAACACATGTGATTTTAAGATAAAATACAGATTTCTTGCTTGCAATAAGCCCTTCAGGCTGCCTCTCATTCTCGCCTTAATGTGAATTCAGTTTCCTCTGCTATGCTTTGGTGGAAAATTCTGAGAGCTGTTTCTTTAAGGCATAAGGGATGTGCCTGGGGTTTTCACAGTATCCAGACACTTTGCTAGAAGAAGAAATCAGGCAAGGGTTCAGAAAGATTTGGGATTTTGAGGGCAGGGCTAACATCTGGAGAGGTTGGCAGAACTGATGTTAGTATATGCATGAGGGACTGAGGTTCAGGGCCAGTCACGTAAATCCTAAGAGCAGCTGCATTCCTGGGTAACATCTCATGTGGAAAGTATGGGATCCTGCCCTGGCTTGGGGTCTGGATTAGCATCTCTTTGAGGAGTAGGAATCTAGTGTTCTTGGAGAGGCAGATTCATTTCTAGGGTCAGGAGGAGTTCATCTCTAAACAACAAGCTCTAGGCAGCAGCTTTTTGCCTCAGAATTGGTGGTGAGGAGAGATGGAGCCCAGAAGGTTTAGTGTTCACAGATTTAATACGATATGATAGATCTACAAAGGGTCATAAAAATAAAAGGACGTTCTAACACCACAGAAGTAAGGACAAAATGGAAATGACTGTCCTTCCCCAGAAAAGGACCATTAGCTGGCACCTGGTCTTTTTTTTCCCCCTTTCATCAAAAGGAAAAGAAAAACTTTATCATAGATCACATCATTCTGAGGGACTGAGAACACCACAGTGAAGGACAGGATGGGTCCTTTCTTTTATTCATCCTGGGATGGCATGAAAATTGCCCCCCAGGAGGACCTGATTAAAAGACAGAGGGATGAGCTAACACTACTGTAGTCATCATTTTGCAATATTTAAATGTATCAAACCTACACTTTATACATCTTAAACACTGCATAATATTATATGTCAATTATATCTCAGTTAGAAAAAACAGGGAAAAAGACAAGCTCATGGCAATTAGGACATCTACAACCTGATCACAGGATAGTAAAGGGCACTGCTGCTTCAGTCTCTCCTGGGTGAGGACCCTCTGGAAACCTTAATCAATAAGTCTTCGCCAGGATGGCAAATTTTAGAGAACAAGGAACAAGAGGAGGTGGAGAGGAATGAGAGAATTAAACTGGAAATATAGATTCTTAGACTGAGGTGGATGAAGAAATTAAATAATTATAACCCCAAAGGCCAAACAAAAGAAAAAAACAATCAGCCTGCACCCAGAGCATTAGGTTCAGGAAATTCAATTTGCACATAGAGAGTGGAGGGGCCTTTGCTGAGGGCTGGCAGGGGGGCAGGAGCTGAGGCCTCGCTGGTGAGCAGAGGACCGTTGCCCTGGAGACAGTCTTAGCTTAGAAATGGCAAATAGGAAAATAACAGGGGCTTAAGGGAGAAAGAAGAAAAAAAGGCACTGCTTAGGATGGTTGATGTCTTAGCAACCAGACTATACTGCATGAAATAAATGTTCTTAAAAGGATAAATACAGATTTAACTGCTTTGAGAAATGAAGCTAGGAAGAAGGAAACTATTTTAGTTGTTTCTGGGTTAGGATGGGTGGTCAGACACTCAAGACATTTAATAGAAAGAAAAAAAAAAAAGAATGTGTTAGGAGCAGAACCTGAGATACACTTACCTATCCCCTAGCCTCTGTTCCAGAATGTACTATTGAAATACACTTTCAGAAAGCTATTGATAGAGAAATAATATTAAAAATAAATCCAGGGAGCTTGCCTCTTAGTGCCCATGATAATAACTTGAGATGTCAAATTTAACAGAAGGAAGTCCAGAGATATTTAGCATAAAATCCACAGGTGTTAATTAGCAAGTTTCAAGGCAAGGCAGTGATTGCGGGGAGATGGCTTAGGCAGCCACGGCTAGGAGAATTGTGGGTTAAGATTTGGCCAAAGTGGTTCTGGACACCCCTCTTCAAGGTGGCTAAGGGTTTTGGTACTGAAATATTAACAGGAACTCCCTTGCCAAGAGGCTGGAGCTAGAGAAGGGGCTTCCTGGAGTGCAAAGAACCAGCAAGATGGGTCAAAGGGCTTGGAGTAAGGAACAACTGAAAGACCCAAGGATGTGCATGCAAGACAGATGGGAAGATAAACCAGTAGCCAATAAAAAAGGAAAGAGGAATAGGGACAGGAGGATAATACATTGCCTTGGGTGACTGCTGAGAACGGACCACAGCAGTGGTTCTCAACATGCAGTTCCCTGACCAGCAATATCAGCATCATCTAGAAACTTAGTCCCTCTGCATCAGCAGCCCTGAGGATGGGCTCAGCAATTCGTGTTTTAACAAACCCTTGAAGTGAAAGTGATGGACACTCCAGTTTGAGAACAACACTACTGAAGCATCCCTGGCTTCTGAGGCGAAGAATCCAGGGAGTGGGACTCACTTAGACCTCAGGGTTGGCCTAATGTATGAATAGCTGATGAGACTCACTGGAGGGGAGCCACAAGAAGCCAGGTGTGGGTTTGACACTGGGATAGGACTAATTTGGGGAGAAGTTTAAAGCAAAACTAGCCAGCTCATAGGAAAGAGGTAGACAGGACTAACCTAAGTAATAGAACTTTGGGAAGAATCAGAATTCACTGATAATTTCTCCTATCAGAGAACTAGCTCTGGAAAACTACAGGCCTGTAATAGAATTAGTGAACCCAATAACAGAAAACAAACAAACAAAGGTGACCCTATGATCTGAATATTCATGACTGCCAGATTAGAAGGCCCCCACCGGAAATGGAAAAAGTACATTTTCAGTTTGGGGAGCTCAGGTAGTAAAGCAACAAGAAGCTTTAAACATCAGGAACCAAAAACATGCAGACATAACTGGATGGGGTCAGGGCACTAATGGAGAAGACTGCAAATGACTAATTTTCAGAGCTGTGAAGCCATAAATTGCACTGAGAGAGCTGCCTGCTATTAGTGTAGCACTCTCTGCTCTCAAGATGAAGCAGCTGGAGGCTATGAAATTGGTTAAAATGAGTCCCGGAAACAGAAAGAAAATAGAATATGAAGGAAAAGAGGTCTTCTGCCACCCTCTCAAAAGAGATAGGGCCCAAAGCCCTGGATGTAGCGGCCTGGACCATCTTCAGAGGTGAAACTGTCTTCAGTTACTGCATTCGAAGGATGGAATTAGGTTAAGGCTAAACGCTCAAGAGCACTGGAAAGTAAACAGATGGCAACACTTGCTACATTTAAACTTTTGGTTTTATAGAGAGGCAACAGAAGGGCCTCAGCCTATAGGGCCAGGGACCATACAGAGGATATATAGAGGGAACAGAAATTGTTGCTTTGGAAATGGTCTTAGCTTTGAAAATGACGAGAGGAAAGTAGGGATATAAGAGGGGCTTAAGAGAAAGAGTGAGAAGAACCAGTTCTCTTCGAGTTCTAACCCTATAAACTTCTGATGCAGCAAAAGGAAGTAGAAGCTAAGATACAGGGTCAAAATAAGGGAGAGCCAGGCTGTTAGGAAACCCAAGACTGAGCACGAGGCAGAGCCAGGGATGGCTAACCACCAGAGACCAAATCCACTTAAAAGGTTTCCTCAGCCCTCTCTCTTTTTTTAAGGGTGAGTTTTTAACAGTTTTATTGATATGTAACTGATGTACAACAAATCACATATATTTAAAACAAAATTCATGAATTTTGATATGTCTTTATATCCCCAAAGTCATCAGCATAATCCAGTTAGTGATTATGAATATATCTGTCACCCCCAAAATTTCCTCCTGCTCCGTGTAGTGCACTTATTTTCCTCTCCTCAATTCCTATCCACCAACCCCATCCCCAGGCAATCAGTGAGCCAGTATCTGTCACGATGGGTTAGTTAGGCTTCTCTAGAATTTTACATAAATAAAATTCTTTGTATGTACTCCTTTTTGGATGACTTCTTTCCCTCAACATAATGATTTTGAGATTTATCCATGTTGTTGTGCGTATCATAACTTTGTTCCTTTTCATTGTTAAATAGTATTCCATAGGTACCTGGAATCAACTATCCATTTATCTAGTCATCTATAGATGAATATTTTGGTTGTTTCTGTTTTGAGATATTACAAGTTTAGCTGCTATGAACATTCATATACAAAGTTTTGTGTGGACATATTCCTCTTAAGTAAATGTGAATGATGTATTACTTGATTTGATTTCCTAAACATTTATGAAAATTTTTGACTACGTTCATGAAAGATCCCTGGAGAAGGAAATGACAATCCACTCCAGTATTCTTGCCTGGAGAATTTCATGGACAGAGGAGCCTGGCAGGTTTCGGCCCATGGGGTTGCAAAAGAGTCAGACATGACTGTGTGATTAACACTCGTGAAAGATAGTGATATACAGTTTTCTTATAATGTCTTTGCCAACTCTGGTATCAAGGCAACTCTGACCGAATAAGACAAATTGGAAACTGTTTCTTCTTCTCTTTTCTGATAAATTTTGTATAGAATTGGTATTTTTCTCCCTTAATTATTGGTAGAATTCATCAGTGAAGCTATCTAGACCTAGATGGATTTTTGTTGCTCAGTTTGTTTTTTGGGGAAGGGAGATTTTTAAATCTACAAATTCTATTTCTTTAATAGATATGAGACTATTCAGGTTACCAATTTCTCCTTAAGAAAGCTTTGGTAGTTTGAATCATTGTCAGATTTATTGGCATACATTTTCTTTCAGATATTTATTGGCATTTCTTTTTTCTTATGTTGATTGATTGATTGATATTTTGGTTGCTCTGGGCCTCTGTTGCAGGGCACAGGCTCTTCATTGGTGGTGCACGGGCTTGCTAGTTGTGGTGTGTGGGCTTAGTTGCCTCAGGTATATGCAATCTTAATTCTCTGACCAAAGATCAAATCCCTGCATTGGGAGCAGATTCTTACCACTGGATCACCAGGGAAGCCCCTGTTCTTATCTTTTTAATGTCTGTTGGAGTTGTAGTGATATCCCTTCCTTTATTCCTGATAGTGGTAATTTTGTTCTTTTCTTTCTGATCAGTATGCCTAAATATTTACTTCCTGTAAACATGCTCCCAAAGAACCAGCTTTTAACAATCTCAAAGAATGAGCTTTAAAGCAAGTTTCTAGAACCTTGAACCATTAACTTATCCCTTATCACAAGAGCATTCTAGACCCATGTCTAAAGGTACCCATTTAACTCAGATTGTCAAGGAATTATGCTAGAACATAAATTCACCATTCATCCCAATACAGAGATCCCCAGCATGATCAATAGCACTAGCCTTCCTAATACCAAGAAATCACATTTTTCACTGAGAATGAAAAATCTACAGGTGTTCTTAGACCAGTGATTTTCACTGCTGATTTTCTGGGCATGTTGTTGCTCCCTGAATGTCCCCTACTTCCCAGTAAGAACCAAATATTAGCACAAATAACCAAAAGAAAAAGAGAGAGAGAAGATTAAAATTACCAATATTAGGAATAAAAGAAGAGAAACCCCACCAATATTCAAAAGATAAGGCAATGTTAAAAACAACTTTAGGGCATACACACCAAGGAAACCAGAATTGTAAGAGACATGTGTATCCCAGTGTTCATCACAGCACTGTCTACAATAGCCAGGACATGGAAGCAACCTAGATGCCCATCGGCAGACAAATGGATAAGAAAGCTGTGGTACATATACACAATGGAATATTACTCAGCCATTAAAAAGAATGCATTTGAATCAGTTCTAATGAGGTGGATGAAACTGGAGCCTATTATACAGAGTGAAGTAAGCCAGAAAGAAAAACACCAATACAGTACACTAACGCATATATACAGAATTTAGAAAAATGGTAACAATGACCCTAAATGCGAGACAGCAAAAGAGACACAGATGTAAAGAGCAGTCTTTTGGACTCTGTGGGAGAAGGCGAGGATGGGATGATTTGAGAGCGTAGTGTTGAAATGTGTGTATTAGCACATGTGAAGTGAATCTCCAGTCCAGGTTCGACACATGAGACAGGGTGCTCAGGGATGGTGCACTGGGATGACCCTGGGGGATGGAATGGGGAGGGAAGTGGGAGGGGGGTCCTGGATGGGGAACACATGTTGTCTGTGGCTGATTCATGTCGATGTATGGCAAAAACCACTACAATATTGTAAAGTAATTAGCCTCCAATTAAAATAAATTAATTAATTAAAAAAATAAATAAAAACAACTCTATGTCTCAAAATTCAAAATCTTTGATAAAATGAACCAATTCCTTGAAAGACACACATTGCCAAAACTTGCCACAGAAGAAATAGATAAGGATAGTTCTGATAACCCTCTTATCTATTAGAGAAAAAAATAAATTTGTAGTTTAAACACCCCCCACAAATAAACCCTGTAAAAGACAGTTTCAATGTGAATTCTATTAAATATTTAATGGAGAAATAACACTGACTATGCATACTCTCTTACAGAAAATACAAAAGAAAGAAACACTTCCCAACTTATTTTATGAGACTAGAATTATCCTAAATACAAAAATCAAACAAAGACTGATTTCAAGAAAACTATAGACTAATATTTCTCATGAATTAGACACAAAATGCTAGTAAATTGAACCCACCAATGTATAAAAAGGAAAATACATATAACTAAGTGAAGTTCATATTAGGAATGCAAGACTGAATCAACACTTAGAAATTATCAATATAAAAGTATCTATAATTAAATGTTATCACCACATACACAATTATAATTATGTGACTGGATAGAGATATTAACCAACCTTATTGTGGTATTAATTTTGTAATATGTAGCTAATCATCAATGTACATCTTAAATTTACAAATGTTATTTGTAAATAACATCACAATAAAGCTGAGAAGAAAATAAATTAATATAATTCACATTAATAGACTAAATGATAAAATAATATGACCATATCATGTGGACATTGTGTACCTCCTGATGAGATGTGATGAAAAAAGCACTTCACCTCTGTGATCTTCCTTCCAAAACCCACAACCCATAACTATCAGAGAGAAAAAAAAATCTCCAAATCATAGAACAATAAAAAAAAAGACCTGAGTAGTACTCTTCAAACCTCTCAAGGTCATAAAACACAAGGAAAGACTGAGAAACTATCACAGACCCAAAGAACCTAAGGACACGTGAGTACTAAGTGTGACGTCGCTCCCTAGATAAGATGTTGGATTGGAAAGAGGATATTCATGGGAAAAGTTCTAGAATTTAATTAATAAAGACGTATCATGTTGGTTTCTTAGCTTTGCCAAATGTATAATATTAAAAATAGAAGAAATCAGGAGGGACTTATGAGAATCCTCTGTTATCTTTGCAACTATTCTATAAATCTAAATTTATTCCAAAATACAAAGATTATTTTTAATGAAGGCGACATAGAGCCATTCTCAAACACAAAGCTGAAATAATGTGTCTTCAGTACTACATACTACAAGAAATGTTAATGAAGTTTTTCAATCTGAAGGAAAATGATTACTTCTTGAAGGAAGAAACCTCAGATCTACACACACACACACACACACACACACACACACACAGAGGCATCATAAGTGGCAAGTATGTGGGTTAAAATAAATAAATTTTCTTGTTTGTGTAATTTCTTTAAAGTATATTTGACTGCTTAAACTAGAATATGATTGATGTATTGTGGGATTTATGAATGTACAAGTAAAATATGACAATGAAACCAAATATGGGGGTTGTATGTAGAAATATGGGCTTTCCAGGTGGTGCCAGTGGTAAAGAATCTGCCTCCCGATGCAGGAGACATAAGAGACACAAGTTCCATCCCTGGGTCATGAAGATCCCCTGAAGGAAGAAATGGCAACTGGCTCTAGTATTCTTGCCTGGAAAATCTCATGGGTAGAGGAGCCTGGCAGGCTACAGTTCATAGGGTCACAAAGAGTTGGACATGACTGAGCAGCTGAGCACACGTAGAACTATATAGTTGCATGCTTCATATTAAATATGATACTATATGAAGGTGCAGTGTAACACATTAAAGGTGAATATTATAAGACATAGGACAGTCACAAAAATGAAAAAACAAAGAGTCGTAACCAGTAATGCATTAGAGGAAATAAAATGAAACGCTAAAAAATATGCAGTTAGGGCAAAAGAAGGCAGAAAAAAAGAAAAAGAAAACAAAAATCAGATGAGATAAATAGAAAAGTAGTAGCAAGATGGTAGACATAAGCCAGACAATATATGTCAGTTCAGTTCAGCTCAGTCACTCAGTCGTGTCCGACTCTTTGCGACCCCATGAATTGCAGCACGCCAGGCCTCCCTGTCCATCACCAATTCCCGAAGTTCACTCAAACTCACATCCATCAAGTCGGTGATGCCATCCAGCCATCTCATCCTCTCTCGACCCCTCTTCTCCTGCCCCCACTCCCTCCCAGCATCAGAGCCTCTTCCAATGAGTCAACTCTTCGCATGAGGTGGCCAAAGTACTGGAGTTTCAGCTTTAGCATCATTCCTTCCAAAGAACACCCAGGACTGATCTCCTTTAGGATGGACTGGTTGGATCTTCTAGCAGTCCATGGAACTCTCAAGAGTCTTTTCCAACACCACACTTCAAAACATCAATTCTTTGGCACTCAGCTTTCTTCACAGTCCAACTCTCACATCCATATGTAATTAAATGTAAATAAATGAAAATAATTATAAGGCAGAGCTAGTCTGAGTAAATAACGAAGCAAGGCCCAACTATATGATGACTATAAGAATCAGACTTGATGTACAAAGAAATAGACTAAAATAAAAAGATGGAGAGATATAACATACAAACACTAGTTATAAGAAATCTGGATCATCTATAGAAATACCAGAGAAAGTAGACATTAGAATAAAGTCTACTTTATTAGACTTAGAATGTTGCTAAGAGTTAAGGAAGAACCACACTGGTTTCCTGTTGCTGCATAATAAGTTACCACAAGCCTGGCAGCCTAAAACAATACCCATGTATTCGTTCACACTCTGTGCATTAGAAGACTGGCATAGCCTGACAGGTTTCTCTAGTTAAGACGTGACAAGGCTCAAATTAGTCAGGTTGAGTTTTCATCTGGAAACTCTGGCGGTAAAAAGCTGTTTTCAAGTTCGCTACTGTAGTAAGAAGGATTCAATTCCTTGTGGTTGTATAACTGAGTTCCCCATTTCTTTGTTGTCAGCTAGGGATCTCACTCAGCTCCTAGGGGTTACCCTCATTCCTTGTCATGTGGTTCCCTCCATCTTCAAGCCAGCAAAGAGCACTGAATCCTTCTCAAGCTGCAAATTCCTGACGCCTCTTCTGTGACCAGCTGGAGAAATCTTTCTGCTTTCATGTGATTAGGTCAGGCCTGCCCAGATAATCTCCCCAGTCTCAGGTCAATACAGCCAATACAATAGAACCTAATCCAGGTAGTAAAATGTGGAGCTTAGTCAGGTTACATAAACCAGAGAGGGAATGAAATTTTGTGAAGTATTTTAAACTTTTTCCTGTCTTAGAACATTTCAATAATGATAAAATAATCAAATCATCTAAGTATTGTATCTTATGGATTTACAAGACAATTTTAAAAACCTAAAATATAACATAATGGAATAATCATAAGCCTATATAGCCTTTGGTGAGGTTGCTATTTCCTGAGTTAATCTGACCAGGTAGTACAGAATTTATTTGCTTTGCTTTATTTCTTTGTTTGATTTTTATAGTATTAAGGATAATGCTGTATATGACATTATGTCCTCTCTTGCTTTATATTTTGCTAAATATCAACAGAGTATATGTAGAAAAGCATGAAAATATTTCCCAATATATGAATAAAAACTTACCTACAAGAAAAAAAAAAACTAAAATAATCAAGTCATTTAGACATAGTAAAACTAAATACGTTTGCATCTAATAACAGAGCTTTAAGATACATGAAAGAAAAATTAGTGTAACTAAAAATATTATACAAATTCACAGTTGTGGTTGTGGATTTCAGCCTTCCTTTCTCAGTGATTAATAGAACAAAAGGACAGAAAATTAGTTAATATATAGAAGACTTGAACAACCCTATTAATCAAGTTGACCTAATTGACGTTTGTAGAGCACTACTTCTAATGATTTAAGAAAGGCTATTCTTTTCAAGTTCATATGATACAGTAACCATGATAAACTATATGTTGGGCCATAAAATAAATTTCATCAAATGTAAAAGGATGGAAATTATACAGAGTGTATTCTCTGACTGCAAAGGCATTGAGTTAGAATGCAAAAAAAAAAAACAATCCTATTATAGCAACTCCACCATAACATGGAGATGCTCCAACATTATGTTTGGATGTCAATATGACAGTGATCTTGGGATGATCAAAGAAATATTAATTGCTCACAGAGTGTGGAAGTTCCAAAGTGAGTGATGAGAGAGCAATTTCTCAGAGAAGTCCAGAACACAGAAAGACAGTGGATAGTGAATGTGCAACATTTTATAAAGAGAAATACCTGACAGAGTAAAATTTGAAAGAGGTTCCACCCAGCATGAAGAGAGGGAAAGAAGCAGTAAGAAGTCACGTGTACTTGTGGGGCTTGGATGCAGGTGAGCTTATTAGGATGCTACAGGAGGCAACAAACACAGGCATGCAATAAGGCTTAAAGATGTCTAACAATAAATCAAATGTCAATGGGAGTTTAAGTTTCTTTCATATGTTCCTCATAACCCCAAATAGAAGGAAAATAAACAAACATAAATGATTCATGGGTTAAAGATGCAATCACAAGGAAAATGAGGAAATATTTTTAACTGAATGACAATGAAAATACAACATATTAAAATTTCTAGGATGCAGCTAAGGCAGTGCTTATAGGACAACTTTTATCTTATTAAAAGAAAGAAGATCTGAAATCAATGACCTAAGCTTCCTTTAAGAACTGAATTAGAAGAGCACAGCAAGCCCATGACCATAAAAGCAAAGAAATAATAAAGATAAAAGCAGAAATTAACAAGTGAGAAAAGAGATAGATAATGGAAAAATTATCAAAGTGAAAAAGTACTTCTTGGAAAAGACCAACAAAACTGAGAAACCTTAGCTAGACTGATCCAGGACTAAAGAACACAAGTCACCAATATCAGGAATGGAAAGATGCTAACACCACCGACCCTAAAGGCATTAAAAGGGTAATAAAATAACATTTGAAATAATTCTGACCACCAAGATGAAATGAGGAAAGTTCTCAAAAAATACAATTTGTAGTATTAACTGATGCCCCAAAAGGCAAGTATCCACAACACATATATCAGATAAACAGTTTGTATCCAGAATATATCTATAGATCCACCACAGCTTATTAACAAGAAGACAAACTACCAATTTTAAAATGAGACAAGATTTGAAGAGATCTTTACAAAATAAGACACATAGGCAATAAGTACATGAAAAGATAAATTTATATCAGTCATCAGGGAAATGAAAACTAAAAGTATAATAATTTACAACTACACACTCACCAGAATGATCACAGTTTTTAAAAGCTACCTTTCTAAGTGTTGGAGAAATTGTGGAGAAATTGGAACTCATATTGTGAGAAGGTAGAATGGTATAACCATTTTGGAAAACAGTTTGGCAATTCCTTATAAAATTAAACATACACTTACCATATAAACCAGCAATTCCATGCCTGTTTACTGAAGAGAAGACTTGTACATGAATATTGATAGCAGTTTCATTCATAATAAAGTCTAGAACAACTCAAATGTCAATTAACAGGTGAATGGATACACAAATTTTAGTATATCCACTCAGCAAAAAAGAAGAAATGATGGTGTGGTCACTCACCTAGAGCCAGACATTCTGGAGTGTGAAGTCAAGTGAGCCTTAGGAAGCATTATTATGAACAAAGCTAGTGGAAGTGATGAAATTCCAGCTTAGTTATTCCAAATCCTAAAAGATGATGCTGTGAAAGTGCTGCACTCAATATGCCAGCAAATTTGGAAAACTCAGCAACAACCACAGGGCTGAAAAAGGTCAATTTTCATTCCAATCCCAAAGAAAGGTAATGCCGAAGAATGCTCAAATTACCATATAACTGCATTCATTTCACATGCCAGAAAGATTATGCTCAAAATTTTCAGCTAGGCTTCAGCAGTATGTGAACCAAGAACTTCGAGATGTACAAGCTAGATTTAGAGAAAGCAGAAGAACCAGAGAGCAAACTGCCAACATACACTGGATCATAGAAAAACCAAGGGAATGCTGAAAAAAAAAATCTGCTTCACTGACTATGCTAAAGCCTTTGACTGTGTGGATCACAACAAACTGTGGAATATTCTTAGTGAGATGGGAATACCAGACCACGTTACCTGTCTCCTGAGAAATCTGTATGCAGGACAAGAAGCAACAGTTAGACCTGGACATGGAACAACAGACTGGTTAAAAACTGGGAAAGGAGTACATCAAGGCTGTATTTTGTCACCCTGCTTATTTAACTTATATGCAGAGTACATCATGTGAAATGTGAGGCTAGATGAATCAGAAGCTGGAATCAAGATTGCCAGAAGAAATATCAACAACCTCAGATTTGCTGATGATACCACTTTAATGGCAGAAAGTGAAGAACTAAAGAGCTTCTTGAAGGTGAAAGAGGATAGTGAAAAAGCTGGCTTAAAACTCTACATTCAAAAAACTAAGATCATGGCATCTGGTCACATCATTTCATGGCAAGTAGATGGGGAAAATGTGGAAAGAGAGTGTCAGATTTCACTTTCTTCGTCTCCAAAATCAATGTGGATGGTGACTGCAGCCATGAAATTAAAAGACGTTTGCTCCTTGGAAGAACAGCTATGACAAACCTAAATACTGTATTAAAAAGCAGAGACATCACTTTGCCAACAAAGGTCCGTACAGTCAAAGCTATGATTTTTCCAGTAGTCACATCTCCAGATGCAAGAGTTGGACCATAAAGACAGCTAAGCACCAATGAAATGTTGCTTTCGAACTGTGCTGGAGAAGACTCTTGAGAGTCTTCTCATGGACAGCAAGGAGATCCAACCACTCAATCCTAAAGGAAATCAACCCTGAATATTCGTTGGAAGGGCTGGTGCTGAGGCTGAAGCTCCAATACTTTGGCCACCTGTGGCAAAGAACTGGCTCACTGGAAAAGACCCTGATGCTGGGAAAGACAGGGCAAGAGGAGAAGTGGGCGACAGAGGATGAGATGGTTGGATGGCATCACTGACTCTATGGACAAGAGTATGAACAAAGTCAAGGAGATAGTGAAGGACAGGGAAGCCAGGTGTGCTGCAGTTCATGGGGTTGCAAAGAGTCAGACACAACTCAACAGCAACCTATAGGGATAGAAAGTAGCTCAGTGGTAGCCTAGGATGAAGGGAAAGTATACTGTCTACACAGGGCATGGTGAAACTTTTAGAGAGATAAGGAATTACTTGCAGATGTAGTTATCTGAATCAATACACCTGTTAAAATTCAGGGGATTGTGCCTAAAATTAGTGCATGTAAATTATAACTCAGAGTTGAGTATAAAAAATCCTTCCACAAGGAAAACCCCAAGCCCAGATAGTTTCACTGGTTTTATTAAATATTTAGGAAGAAATCATACCAATCTTACACAAGTGCTTTCAGGAAATAGGGGAGTCAACACTTCTCAGCCATTTTATGGGACCAACGGTACCATGATACTGAAACCAAACCCATTACAAAAAAACCCTCCAGGTCAATATTCTCCATGAAGAGATAAAATATTAATAAACTGCATGCAATATGTAAAAATGATAATACATCATGACCAACAGGGGAGTTTATCCCCCAAACAGAAGATAGGCTTAATATTTGAAAATCAGTGGATAGAGTCCAGTTTGTTAACTAAAGAAAAGAGAAAAAAAAAATAAATGTGGCAGAAAATTTTGTAGGCACTCGAGAATACCTTTTAAAAGATTCTCTCTCCAGCTGAATCTTGTCTAATATGAGTTAATATTGACTCGACCCCACCTGCCAATTTACCCCACGCCTAATCACTGGCTGTTTTTTAAAAGAGCTTTGCATTATCAGTACCCCAGGCCCATGCCTGCACTGCATGTGAGGGTCAGAACAGGTTTTCAGATGAAGACCTTTGATGAAGGTCTTCAGAAGATGAAGTCAGAAATCACCTTTGCTTTCTGACTACTTTGTTAGAAGATTTTGTCTGTAGAAAGGGTTTGCATTGCTGTGGCAATCTCACTGGATTCTGGGATTTGCTGCATTTTATTTTTTTGATGAGAAACATTCAGATACTAGCCCCAGACAAGGAGAATTCCTGTCTGATACTCCTCTCCTCCCAAAATCTTAGATGCTAATGAAACATGAGGCACACCAGAGGCATCCAAAAATTACCACAGCCAGACTTTGCATTTAAGAGCCACCCTGAAATCAGGAACCTGTTCTCAGTAAACTCCAGGCAACACAACTCAGCTTCTGTTCTTCCAAACCTGATTACTTACCTAAGTCCCTGAAGCCAACGTGAGTCTCTCTCTCTGTACTTTTGAAGAAGCTTCAGCAAAGCTCCTGACACCAAGACGACCATTATAGCAGAATTTCTTTCACCAGAGAACTCAGCACCACAAATTCCAACTCGAGGTGCCCAGAGAGGGCCTACCATGCGGCTTCTCTCACCAGTGATAAATGGGAAATGCCTGCAAGAGCCTGGAGACGGGTCTAAACTACCTGGCTAGCCAAGGCAGGTGGGAGAAGCATCTAGTGACTGCCTTGTAGCAACTCAGAAGGAATCAACCTTCATCAAGAACTCACCCAAGATGGCGATCCAAGAGATGCCTGAGAAACCTCTGCGCATTTGTTGGAGAGTCAGAACTCAGGACTTTGAATTGTTCATCCCCAGGGCCAGTCTTTGTACTAGACTGGCTTCCTGTGTGTTCTTGCAGCAGTCCCTGAGTATTCTCCTGGCTTCCTCACTGCCTGCTGCTGTCAATAACTAGAGTGGCCATAAAATTTATCATCCAAACTGGGACACTTGTGAATGTAAAGTGGGTGCTATGAAGTATTACAGTATGACACCAGGTATAAGCTGGGACTATCCCAGGAAAACCAGGACATATGGTCACTCTAATGATGACTTCTCTGGCCAAGGAGTTCTCTTTCTTAAAACTAACTGAAGAATCATGGTCACCACACCATTTTTTTTGCTGCCCCCACAAAAATGCAGGTAGGCTTTTCATTTTAAGGGCTTTATTTCTAATCATTAGAAGTAAACTGACAATGATAAGTTTAAAAAAAATCAGAGAAAATTAAAAGAATATTAATTTTCTAATTTATGGTCTGTGAATAGCCAAATACCCTGAGATGGCAACTAAAATTTCATTGACTTTAGTTCTAGATTTTATTTATTTTTCTTTATGTAAATGACAACTTATTCTTGCAGACACATCACATGTGTATTGTGAAAAATAAGAAAATGTTGACAAACCAAATCTACAAAATAAAACACATATACCTAGAAATTACTGCTACTGAGTGATGTCAGCAAAAACAGTGGGCTAAGAACCTCAAAATTCTCTCTTCTGCAAAAACAATGGAAAACTAGCAAAAATAATCAGAATCAATTTTTTTCAGAACTCTGGAAATTAAATAGTTACAGTAATCCAAAAAGTATTTATTTTTAAAAAAGCTAAATCTCACTAAGAACTGAGGTTTGTATAATAATTTAATTTGCCCTATTCCAATGCATGTCTTTCCAGCTCCACGGTTGTCTTGGAAACCAACACTTCACAATTACAGTGAAAACCCACCGCCTGGCAGCTACTAGAGGGGCAGAATGGAGCTGGAGCTCCTTCAAAGCTCACTCATAAAGAATTGTCATAATCTGATCTACCTGGTGGATCCTGGGAGATCTCACCTGCGAGGTTGGTTTTATTTGACTGACTCAGGGTTCATCTAATGCCAAAAACCTTTTCCCCAAGACAATTATCAAAAACAATTAGAGGTACTTGTTAAACTTCACAATTGCCTCATCCATTGGATAATGGATGGGGCAAATAACAGACTAACCAAAACACTTAACAGGAAAATTTGACAGTGAAACAATATGTAAAAATATTCCTGGATATCTAGAAGGCCACGTGTATATATTGGGTTGTGCTCATACCCAGGGCTGTGCATATATTTAGCAAAGACCTTAAGAACTAATTTTTACTGACCTTGAGTCTCTGCAAGCAGAAAGTGAAGTGAAAGTTGTTCAGTTGTGTCTGAGTCTTTGCAATCCATGGACTGTAGTCCATGGAATTCTCCAGGCCAGAATACTAGAGTGGGTAGCCTTTCTCTTCACCAGGGGATCTTCCCAATCCAGGGACTGAACCCAGGTCTCCCGCATTGCAGGCGGATTCTTTACCAGCTGAGCCACAGGGGAAGTCCAAGAATACTGAAGTGGGTAGCTTCTCCCTTCTCCAGCGGATCTTCCTGACCAGGGAATTGAACTGAGGTCTCCTGCATTGCAGGCAGATTCTTTATCAACTGAGCTATCAGGGAAGCCCGAGCAAGCAGGAAGTGAAGGCAAAGGAAGAATTTTCAACTGCCTAGCTGAGTGTTGAAGAAGTGCCCCAACATACACACTGAACTCTTCTGCAAAGACTGGAAGGCTTATTGATTCTAGAAATGTCTGCCTATTATTAGCTGACCACTAAGCAAAGAATATAGACTTTACAGAATTTGTTCAGAAAAGTCATTAAACAAACAATAACAAACAGAAACAGCAATGACAAACCCTGGGGAGAGGAGAGAATCTGATTTAAAGATTATATTCCAGATTGCCAATCTGAATTCCGGTTTGCCATTATTATTTTAAATGTCCAATTTTCATAAAAAATTGAGAGAAGAAAATAAATATGAACATAGGGTCAATTCAGTTCAGTTCAGTCTCTCAGTCGTGTCTGACTCTTTGCAACCCCATGAATTGCAGCACACCAGGCCTCCCTGTCCATCACCAACTCCCAGAGTTCACTCAGACTCATGTCCATCGAGTCAGTGATGCCATCCAGCCACCTCATCCTCTGTCGTCCCCGTCTCCTCCTGCTCCCAATCCCTCCCAGCGTCAGAGTCTTTTCCAATGAGTCAACTCTTCACATGAGGTGGCCAAAGTACTGGAGTTTCAGCTTTAGCATCATTCCTTCCAAAGAAATCCCAGGGCTCATCTCCTTCAGAATGGACTGGTTGGATCTCCTTGCAGTCCAAGGGACTCTCAAGAGTCTTCTCCAACACCACAGTTCAAAAGCATCAATTCTTCAGCACTCAGCCGTCTTCACAGTCCAACTCTCACATCCATACACGACCACAGGAAAAACCATAGCCTTGACTAGACGGACCTTTTTTGGCAAAGAAATGTCTCTGCTTTTGAATATGCTATCTAGGTTGGTCATAACTTTCCTTCCAAGGAGTAAGCGTCTTTTAATTTCATGGCTGCAGTCACCATCTGCAGTGATTTTGGAGCCCAGAAAAATAAAGTCTGACATTGTTTCCACTGTTTCCCCATCTATTTCCCATGAAGTGATGGGACCAGATGCCATGATCTTCGTTTTCTGAATGTTGAGCTTTAAGCCAACTTTTTCACTCTCCACTTTCACTTTCATCTGTTAAGGGGTTAGCTGCACTTTGATATAAATGAAAATGAAAACACAGCATATCAAACCTCTTGGGATGCAACGAAAGCAGTCCTCATATGCAAGTGTAGAGTTTAAATTGTTATATTTAAAAGAATAAAGTTTTCTTGACAACAACCTAACCTCCCATATTGTAAAACTAGTAAAAGAGAGCAATCTAAAGCCAAAGCAAACACGAAGATAGAAATAATAAAGCTTGAAAGTGAAGTCACTCAGTTGTGTCCCGAATCTTTGCAACCCCATGGTCTGCCAGGCTCCTCTGCCATTGGAATTCTCCAGGCCAGAATACTGGAGTGGGTAGCCATTCCCTTCTCCAGCAGATCTTCCCAGCCCAGGGACTGAGCCCAGGTCTCCCGGACTGCATGTGGATTCTTTATCATCTGAGCCACCTGGAAAGCCCAAGAATACTAGAGTGGGTAGTCTATCTCTTTCGAACCAGGGTCTCCTAAATTGTAGGTGGATTCTTTACCAGTTGAGCTACCAGGGAAGCCCCTGGTAAATAATGGAGCTTAGACCTGAAATAAATGAAATAGACAATAGAAAAATAATAGAGATAATCAATGAAACAAAAAGTTGGTTCTTTGAAAAGATCAACAAAATTGACAAAATTAGCTAGACTGACCAAGAAAATATGAGGTCACTCAAATTACTAAAATCAAGAATGAAAGACAGACAATACTAGTGTCTCACAGAAATAAAAAATGATTATAAAAATTGTTCTATGAATAATCGTATGCCAAAAAATTAGGCAGCCTAGATAAGATGCACACATTCCTAGAGAGACACAAACTATCAAACTGACTGAAGAAGAAATAGAAATTTTGAATAAACCTATAACAAGTAAAGAGATTGAATTAATAATCAAAAACTTCCTACAAAGAAAAGCCCAGAACCACATGGTTTTATCAGCGAATTCTACCAAATATGTAAAGAAGAATTAACATCAGTCCTTTACAAACTGTTGCAAAAAATACAAGACGAAGGCACACTTTCCAACTCATTCTATGAGGCCAATATTAACCTAATACCAAAACCAGACAAAGATATTTAAGAAAACTAAAGATCACTATCCCTTAAGATCTTAGACACAAAAGTTCTCAATAAATACCAGAAAATTGAATCTTGCCACATGGAAGAAGGCTTATACACTATGACAGAATATGTTTTGGTTCAATGTATGAAAATCAATGTAACACATTATATTAATAGAATGAAGCACAGTACCATATGATCATATGATCATCTCAAGAGATACCAGAACAAGCATCTCACAAATGTCAACACCCTTTCATAATAAAAAACACTAAAAAAGCTATAAATAGAAGAGAACTTCCTCAGTCTGATAAAAGGGCATCTACAAAACCCCCTCAGAAGACATACTTAATGGTGAAAGACTGAAAGCTTTTCTCCCTAAGATCAGGAACAAGACAAGGGTGTCTGCTGTCAACACTTCTAATCCACATAGTACTGGAGGTTCTAGCCAGCACAATTAAAAAAAAAAAAAAAAGACAACAGATTGGGAAGGAAAAGGTAAAAATCTATCTCTATTTCTAGATGATATTATTTTGTATATAGTAAATCCTAAAACATAAACAAAATGTTAGCACTAATAAAATTTTAACAAGATTACAGGATACAAGATTTAAAAATCAGTTGTATTTCCATGCACTAGTAATGGACAACTCAAAAATAAAATTAAGGAAACAATTCCATTTACGGTAACATCAAAAAATACTTAGGACTGAATTTTACAAAAGAAGTGTGAGACTTTCACATACAACAAAACTCAAAATGGATTAAAAACCTAAATATAAGTCAGGATGCTATAAACTCTTGGAGGAACATTTAGGCAGAACACTCTTTGACATAAATTGCAGCAAGGTCTTTTTTGATACACCTCTTATCAGATCAGATCAGATCAGTTGCTCAGTCGTGTCCGACTCTTTGCAACCCCATGAATCGCAGCACGCCAGGCCTCCCTGTCCATCACCAACTCCCAGAGTTCACTCAGACTCATGTCCATCGAGTCAGTGATGCCATCCAGCCATCTCATCCTCTGTCGTCCCCGTCTCCTCCTGCCCCCAATCCCTCCCAGCATCAGAGTCTTTTCCAATGAGTCAACTCTTCGCATGAGGTGGCCAAAGTACTGGAGTTTCAGCTTTAGCATCATTCCTTCCAAAGAAATCCCAGGGCTCATCTCCTTCAGAATGGACTGGTTGGATCTCCTTGCAGTCCAAGGGACTCTCAAGAGTCTTCTCCAACACCACAGTTCAAAAGCATCACTTCTTCGGCGCTCAGCCTTCTTCACAGTCCAACTCTCACATCCATACATGACCACAGGAAAAACCATAGCCTTGACTAGACGGACTTTTGTCGGCAAAGAAATGTCTCTGCTTTTGAATATGCTATCTAGGTTGGTCATAACTTTCCTTCCAAGGAGTAAGCGTCTTTTAATTTCATGGCTGCAGTCACCATCTGCAGTGATTTTGGAGCCCACAAAAATAAAGTCTGACACTGTTTCCACTGTTTCCCCATCTATTTCCCATGAAGTGATGGGACCGGATGCCATGATCTTCGTTTTCTGAATGTTGAGCTTTAAGCCAACTTTTTCACTGTCCACTTTCACTTTCATCAAGAGGCTTTTGAGTTCCTCTTCACTTTCTGCCATAAGGGTGGTGTCATCTGCATATCTGAGGTTATTGATATTTCTCCCGGCAATCTTGATTCCACCTTGTGTTTCTTCCAGTCCAGCGTTTCTCATGATGTACTCTGCATATAAGTTAAATAAACAGGGCGACAATATACAGCCTTGACATACTCCTTTTCCTATTTGGAACCAGTCTGTTGTTCCATGTCCAGTTCTAACTGTTGCTTCCTGACCTGCATACAGGTTTCTCAAGAGGCAGATCAGGTGGTCTGGTATTCCCATCTCTTTCAGAATTTTCCACAGTTTATTGTGATCCACACAGTCAAAGGCTTTAGCATAGTCAATAAAGCAGAAATAGATATTTTTCTGGAACTCCCTTGCTTTTTCCATGATCCAGCGGATGTTAGCAATTTGATCTCTGGTTCCTCTGCCTTTTCTAAAACCAGCTTGAACATCTGGAAGTTCACAATTCTCATATTGTTGAAGCCTGGCTTGGAGAATTTTGAGCATTACTTTGCTAGTGTGTGAGATGAGTGCAATTGTGCGGTAGTTTGAGCATTCTTTGGCATTGCCTTTCTTTGGGATTGGAATGAAAACTGACCTTTTCCAGTCCTGTGGCCACTGCAGGCACAGGTGAGGCCGAGAGGAGCTACCCCACGCCCAAGGTCAGGGGCAGCAGCCATGAGGAGATACCCCATATCCAAGGTAAGGAGCAGCAGCTGCACTTTGCTGGAGCAGCCAGGAAGAGATACTCCAATCTAAGGTAAGAGAAACCCCAGTATGACGGTAGGTGCTGAGAGAGGGCATCAGAGGGCAGACAGACTGAAAACCACTATCACAGACAACTAGCCAATCTGATCACATGGACCACAGCCTTGTCTAACTCAATGAAACTAAGCCATGCCGTGTGGAGCCACTCAAGACAGAGGGGTCATGGTGGAGAGGTCTGACAAAATGTGGTCCACTGGAGAAGGGAATGGCAAACCACTTCAGTATTCTTGCCTTGAGAACTCTATGAACAGTATGAAAAGGCAAAAAGATAGGATACTGAAAGATGAACTCCCTAGGTCAGTAGGTGCCCAATATGCTACTGGAGATCAGTGGAGAAATAACTCCAGAAAGAATGAAGTGATGGAGCCAAAGCAAAAACAACACCCAGTTATGTATGTGACTGGTGATAGAAGCAAGGTGCGATGCTGTAAAAGCAATATTGCATAGGAACCTGGAATGTTAGGTCCTTGAATCAAGGCAAATTGGAAGTGGTCAAGTAGGAGATGGCAAGAATAAATGTAGACATTCTAGGAATCAGTGAACTAAAATGGACTGCTGCTAAGTCACTTCAGTCGTGTCTGACTCTGTGTGACCCTGTAGACGGCAGCCACCAGGCTTCCCCATCCCTGGGATTCTCCAGGCAGGAACACTGGAGTGGGTTGCCATTTCCTTCTCCAATGCAGGAAAGTGAAAAGTGAAAGTGAAGTCGCTCAGTTGTGTCCGACTCTTCACGACCCCATGGACTGCAGCCTACCAGGCTCCTCCATCCATGGGATTTTCCAGGCAAGAGTACTGGAGTGGGGTGCCATTGACTAGAATGGGTGAATTTAACTCAGATGACCATTATATCTACTACTGTGGGCAGGAAGCCCTTAGAAGAAATGCAGTAGCCATCATGGTCAACAAGAGAGTCCGAAATGCAGTACTTGGATGCAATCTCAAAAATGACAGAATGATCTCTGTTCATTTCCAAGGCAAACCATTCAGTATCACAGAAATCCAAGTCTATGTCCCAACCAGTGATGCTGAAGAAGCTGAAGTTGAATGGTTCTATGAAGACCTACAAGACCTTCTAGAACTAACACCCAAAAAAGATGTCATTTTCATTATAGGGGACTAGACTGCAAAAGTAGGAAGTCAAGAAACACCTGGAGTAACAGGCAAATTTGGCCTTGGAGTACAGAATGAAGTAGGACAAAGGCTAATAGAGTTTTGCCAAGAGAACGCACTGGTCGTAGCAAACACCTTCTTCCAACAATGCCAGAGACGACTCTCCACATAGACATCACCAGATGGTCAATACCGAAATCAGATTGAATATATTCTTTGCAGCCAAAGATGGAGAAACTCTATACAGTCAGCAAAAACAAGACTGGGAGCTGACTGTGCCTCAGATCATGAACTCCTTATTGCCAGATTCAGACTTAAATTGAAGAAAGTATGGAAAATCACTAGAGCATTCAGGTATGACCTAAATCAAATCCCTTATGATTATACACTGGAAGTGACAAATAGATTCAAGGGATTAGATCTGATAGACAGAGTGCCTGAAGAACTACGGACGGAGGTTCGTGACATTGTACAGGAAACAGGGATCAAGACCATCCCCAAGAAAAAGAAATGCAAAGAGGTTAAATGGCTCTTTGAGGAGGACTTACAAATAGCTGAGAAAAGAAGAGAAATGAAAGGCAAAGGAGAAAAGGAAAGATATACCCATTTGAATGCAGAGTTCCAAAGAATAGCAAGGAGAGATAAGAGAGCCTTCCTCAGTGCAAAGAAATGGGGGAAAATAATAGAATGGGAAAGACTACAGATCTCTTCAAGAAAATTAGAGATACCAAGGGAACATTTCATGCTAAGATGGGCTCGATAAAGGACAGAAATGGTATGGACCTAACAGAAGCAGAAGATATTAAGAAGAGGTGGCAAGAATACACAGAAGAACTATACAAAAAAAGATCTTCATGACCCAGATAACCACGATGGTGTGATCAGTCACCTAGAGCCAGACATCCTGGAATGTGAAGTCAAGTGGGCCTTATAAAGCATCACTATGAACAAAGCTAGTGGAGGTGATGGAATTCCAGTTGAGCTATTTCAAATCCTGAAAGATGATGCTGTGAAAGTGCTGCACTCAATATGCCAGCAAATTTGGAAAACTCAGCAGTGGCCACAGGACTGGGAAAGGTCAGTTTTCATTCCAATCCCAGAGAAAGGCAATGCCAAAGAATGCTCAAACTGCCGCACAATTGCACTCATCTCACACGCTAGCAAAGTAATGCTCAAAATTCTCCAAGCCAGGCTTCAGCAATATGAGAATTGTGAACTTCCAGATGTTCAAGCTGGTTTTAGAAAAGGCAGAAGAACCAGAGATCAAATTGCCAACATCCGCTGGATCATAAAAAAACCGAGAGTTCCAAGAATCTACTTCTGCTTTATTGACTATGCCAAAGCCTTTGACTATGTGGATCACAACAAGCTGTGGAAAATTCTGAAAGAGATGGGAATACCAGACCACCTGACCTGACTCCTGAGAAATCTGTATGCACATCAAGAAGCAACAGTTAGAACTGGATATGGAACAACAGACTGGTTCCAAATAGGAAAAGGAGTACATCAAGGCTATATTTTATCACTCTGCTTATTTAACTTATATGCAGAGTAAATCATGAGTAATGCTGGACTGGATGAAGCACAAGCTGGAGTCAAGATTGCTGGGAGAAATATCAATATCCCCAGATACGCAGATGACAGCACTATTATGGTGAAAGTGAAGAACTACATAGCCTCTTGATGAAAGTGAAAGAGGAGAGTGAAAAAGTTGGCTTAAAGCTCAACATTTACAAAACTAAGATCATGGCATCTGGTCCCATCACTTCATGACAAATAGGGAAACAGTGACAGACTTTATTTTGGGGGAGCTCCAAAATCACCACAGATGGTGACTGCAGCCATGAAATTAAGAGGCTTACTCCTTGGAAGGAAAGTTATGACCAACCTAGACAGCATATTAAAAAGCAGAGACATTACTTTGCCAACAAAGGTCCATCTAGTCAAAGCTATGGTTTTTCCAGTAGTCATGTATGGATGTGAGAGTTGGACTATAAAGAAAGCTGAACACCAAAGAATTGATGCTTCTGAACTGTGTTGTTGGAGGAGACTCTTGAGAGTCCCTTGGACTGCAAGGAGATCCAACCAGTCCATCCTAAAGGAAATCAGTCCTGGGTGTTCATTGGAAGCACTGATGCTGAAGCTGAAACTCCAATCCTTTGGCCACCTGATGCGAAGAGCTGACTCATTTGAAAAGACCCTGATGCTGGGAAAGATTGAGGGCAGGAGGAGAAGGGGACAACAGAGGATGAGATGGTTGGATGGCATCACCAGTTCAATGGAGTTGAGTTTGAGTAAGCTCCTGGAGTTGGTGGTGGACAGGGAGGCTGGCGTGCTGCAGTCCATGGAGTTGCAAAGAGTCATACACGACTAAGCGACTGAACTGAACTGAACTGAAGGTTTTAACCAAAATGACATATTACTAGATACACTTTTTTGAAGCCTTTTTTTTCCAGTCGTCTTGACCTTTCTGTAAGTTTCATTTAATCTAGTACCCAATACAAATTCCAATTTCCCCATTTGTTTAAAAAAAATGTTCTTTACAATTGGTTCATCTGAATCAGTATCCAATCCAGGACCCTAGAGAACCTCTTGTTTTTATGTCTCTCAAGTCTCTTTGAACATAGCACAGTCCCTTTTTCCATGACACTGACTATTGAAGAAGCCAGATCAGTTGTCTTGTAGAACATCCTACCATCAGGATTTGTTTGGTTACTCCCTCGTGGTATTGTTTGACTTGTGCCTCCATCTCCTGTTTTTCATACAAAATAAAACTTATATCTAAAGTATTTATTCAAGTGAGGTATATTTGGATAGAATGTATCATAGGTTATACTGTGTACTCAATATTAAGTCATATCATAGGACACATAACACGTGGATGACCATCTCTTAGAAACACTAAGACTGAGGCCAGGATGACAGTGATGACAGTCTAACACCTTTGCTGAACCCGTTTTTCACCTTACCACTGGAAATCTCTTTGTGGCGTGTTGCTTTGGTGCTATACAGGTATCAGCTCTTCAACATGATTCACCAGTCTTTTAAAATCAATTGACACACCTTGCCTGAAACAATATTTTCATTAGAATTTCCCAACTATTGCTTTCCTTATTGTGTAATTCCTTCTGCATTTATTTGCTGGCATTCTTCTGTTATCACTTTGCCTCATTGGCTAGGGCTATTTGCTTACCCTGAAACACAGTTCCTGCTGAAAAGGAAGGATAAATGATTGAAAGTGAAAGTGTTAATTGCTCAGTTATGTCTGACTCTTTGTGACCCCGTGGACTGTAGCCCACTAGGCTCCTCTGTTCGTGGAATTCCCCAGGCAAGAATACTGGAGTGGGTTGTCATTTCCTTCTCTAGGGGATCTTTCCGACCCAGGGATTGAACCTAAGTCTTCTGCACTGCATGCGGATTCTTTACCATTTGAGCCACCAGGGAAGCCCTTAGTTACAAATTTTCCCTTAGAGTTCACCAACCCCATCTTCCTTTCCTCTACTTTCTACACAGCTTCCTTTCAGCCTGAATATGTATTCAAGGTCTCTCTCCAGCCTAGTGTAGATCCATTTGGCATTTCCTCTCAGCAGCTCCATTAATTTAGCCCCTAACTTTTTCTAGAACTCAAAACACCCCACAGAACACCCATTAGTTGTGGCCTTAGGCCTATAGAAATTGTCCAAGCATCCATTTCAACAAGAATAACAACCAAGTAGAGGCTGGAATCCATTTGTATCTTCCATGCTAATTGTGCCTGAGTTTTACAGGGTAAGTCCTCGCCAGACTCATATCAATTCTAACCATGTTCTCTTGAAATTATTTTGCCTAATCTCAGGCCTTTGGAAATGATTATTAAGATAAATAAACACACTGGCAAGGAATCATGGTATGGAAAGATGAGAACTGTATCATCAGCAGAGGCCAAAAGTTTGAAGAGGAGAGAAAGTTCTGATGAAAGACCCTGAGCAGCAGCTTAAGTTGTGGATCCAAAAGCCCTTTTCTTCTACAGGGAAGATGTAAGTCTGAACAAGAAGGGCTCAAACCTGGAGAAGCAGTGGCTGACTTGTGATACTTTGTCCTCAGCTCATGCCAAGGCAGGATGCAAGCAAAGGGGAACAGGACCTCGCAGGCAATCTCACAAGAGCTTGGAGAATGAGCACCTCCGCAGCCCCCAGGGTGTATGAACTGACTGATGTATAAACCAGAACACCAATGCAATGTGTTCATATACAAAGAGGACGCTCCTTGCCAAAGAGACCAGATGTTCATGCTGACTGGTCAGCGTATTCTCTCCTGTTGGAAAATCTACATGGAAAGCCAAATTATAATCAAGAGGTTGTTTGTGAGCATGAAATCAGAACAAAGGGAGGGAATTGGATGAGCTCTGTGGCATCCATAGGGATATAGAGTGGACTGCATATTTGTGTCAAATGGTCAAAAAACAACTCTTTCCCTTGACAGGGCTGGAGACATCATGACAAATGTTTGTTCCTTGGCTCCACTTTTCAGCACTCCCTACAGACCCCTCTTCTGCTCACATATTCCTTTTTCAGCTGTTAAGGCCATTGATTAGGTTACAGCTTTGCTCCACATTCCATCATGCCTTGATTAAATTTCCAGGAGCTGCTGCATCCTGTTTCTTAGGATGACATTTGCAGACATTTATTCACATTCATTTTGTGTGGATTTCACTAGTTCAACAATCAAATGCTAATATTATTTACCATTTTGGACGATACTTTACAACTGTGCCCTATGTACAGATATAATAGACAGCAGAAAAAAAGGTTAAAAATGACCAGTATGATAAAGGGGAAGTTTTCCTATGGTTTGATCTCCCAAGTGCCTTCATGAACACTGTCACAGAATTTCATTCCTTTGACAAATATTTATTGTGTGCCTACTATATGCCAGGCAACGTATCAGGCACTGGAAATACAAAGAACTACATTCCTGCCTTCAAGGAGCTGATAAGGTAGTGAAGGAGGCAGGCACGGAATCATCCATCACAGCTCAGCATGGTAGACACGGTGTGTCTACCATGGAAGAGTTCCATGGAAGCATTTTGAAAAACCACTTCCCAGGGACTTCCTGGTGGTCTAGTGGTTAAGACTCCACGCTTCCAAAGCAGGGTGCCCGGGTTCAATCCCAGGTCAGGGAACTAGATTCTACATGCTGCAACTAAGAGTTCCCATGTTACAACTAAAAAAAAGGAAAATGATCCCACATGCTGCCACAAAGATCCTGCATGTCACCGCAAAGACCTGGAGCCCAAAGAAATAAATAAAAAAAGCACTCCCCAACGTCTGAGATGAGGGTAGAAGTTAGTCAGGGAAGGCTGCCAGGAAGAGATGAATTTTATCCTAAAGGGAGAGTGAAGAGTGAAAATAGGATTTTCCGAACAGAAAGAATAGCCAGCACAAAGACTCAGGGGCAAGAGACAACATGGCCCACTTGAAGCCATTCTATATGGTAAGAGATTGGGCTGAAATGGTAGGCAGAGAACAGAATTTCAAAGGTCTTATGTGTCATCTAAAGAATAAGATCTGGTCATAAGACTCTGGAAAATCACTGAAGGGTTCTAAAGTCTCCTTGGTGTAAAATTAATATAGCCAGTCCAACCTGTTATTTTGTTTTCATTGTGATAAAGTATATATAACAGAAAGCTTACCATTTTAAAATTTTAAAGTATATATTACATATATATATACATATATAGCATATTTTGTTTATTCATCAGTTGATAGAGACTTGGGTTGTTTCTACCTTTTGGCTAATATGCCAAATAATAATGAATAATGCAAATATGAACACTAGTATACAAATATCTGTTTGGGTCCCGTTTTCAACTCTTTCAGGTATATGCCTAGGAGTGGAATTGCTGAGTCACATGGTAATTCTATGTCTATGTTTTTGAAGAACCATCAACTATTTTTTCATGGACTTCTCCAGTGGCTTGGTGGTAAAGAATCTATCTGCAATGCAGGAGACTCAGGAGACACGGGTTTGATCTCTGGGGTTGGGAAGATTCCCCTGGAGGAGGAAAAGGCATCCCATTCCATTATTCTTGCCAGGAAAAATTCCATGGACAGAGGATTCTGGAGTGTTACAATTCTATAGGGTTGCAAAGAGTTGGACACGACTGAACTACTGAATACACATACACAAGTATTTTTACATAGGAGATGCATCATTTTACCTTCCCACTAGCAATGCATAAGCATTACAATCCACATCCTCACCAACACTTGTTTTCCATTTTTTAAATAATCCTAGCCATCCTACTGGTTATCAAGCGGTATCTTATTTTAGTTTTAATTTGCTTGTCTCTAATGACTAATGATGTTGAATATCTTTTCATGTTCTTACTGGTCATTTGAGTATTTTCTTTGCAGAAATGTCTATTTAAGTCTTTGCCCTTTCTAAATTTTGGCTGTTTCTTTCTTTTGTTGTTGCTGGTGTTAATTTTTAAGAGTTCTTCATACATTCCAGATATTAATCTCTTATCAGATTCATGATTCTGATTATGCAATAATTTTTTTTCCTGCAAATATTTTCTTCCTTTCTGTAGCTTATCTTTTCATTCTGTCTACAGTGTCCTTTAAAGTATAAATGTTTTAGTCTTGATGAAGATCAGTTAAGTATTTTTTCTTTTGTTGCCTGAGCTCTTGGCTCAGAAATCATTGCCAAGTCCAATGTTATAAAGATTTCTCCCTATGTTTTCTTCTAACAGTTTTATAGTTTTAGCTCTTGTATTTAAGTCTTTGATACATTTTGAGATAATTTTTGTATATGGTATAAGGTTTAACTTTGTTATTTTACATGTGAATATCCAGTTTTCCCAGCACAATTTAAAAATATTACTTTAGAATATAGTTGATTTACAATGTTGGGTTAATTTTAGGTGTGCAGCAAAGCGATGCAGTTATAAATATACACATATCTACTCTTTCAGATTCTTTTCCCATACAGGTTATTACAGAGTATTGAGTAGAGTTCCCCGTGCTACAAAGTAGATCCTTATTGATCACATATATCTACTTTATATATATATATATATATATATATATATATATATTACATATATATCTACTTTATATATAGTAATGTGTATGTTAACCCCAACCTCCTAATTTATTCCTCCCCACTAAGGCACCATTTGTTGAACAGACTTTCCTTTCCCTTGTCCAGCTTTCCTTTGATTAGTGTTTACATGGTATAGTTTTTTCTATCCATTTACATTTAACCAATGAGTAGTTTTATATTTAAAGTATATTTCTTGTAGATAACAAATAGATGGTTTTCTTTAGCCAATATAATAGTCTTTACCATTTATTGATATTTGGGGTGTTTATTGCAGGGGTTTGTTTGAAAATATTTTCTGCAAAAGGCCAGATAGTAAGTATTTTAGGTTTGAAAGTCATCCAGTCTCTGTTGCAAATGCTTGACTCTGCCATTATAGTGAGAAGGAAGCCATAGGTAATGGATAAATTCATGGGCACGACTGTGTTCTAATGAAACTTATTTTACAAAAACAGGCAGCAGGCTAGGCTTGAGCTGAGGGCCATAGTTTACTGACTCCTGGTGTAGAATTATTTATATTTGTTTTAACTATTGATATGCTTGGATTGGGCTTCCTGGGTGGCTCAGTGGTAAAATAATACATCTGCAATGCAGGAGTCGCAGGAGACACAGGTTCGATCCCTGATCGGGAAGATCCCCTGGATAAGGAAATGCCAACACACTCCAGTATTCTTGCCTAGAGAAGCCCATGGACAGAGGAGCATGGTGGGCTACAGTCCATAGGGTCACGGAGAGTTGGACATGACTGAAGCAACTTAACATGCACACACACACATGCTTGGATTGAAACTTAATATCTTGCTCTTTGTATCCTATTTGTTCCATTTATTATTAATTCTTTTTTTTTCTGCCTTCTTTGGAGTAGCAGTATTTTATTAATCTTGTTGTTTATGACTTTTTAAGTGTTTGCAATATGCATCCTAAACTTATTATAGTCTACCTTGAAATAACATACCACTCCACGTTTAGTTTAAGACCATTACAACAGTACATCTCAATTTCCTCTCCTAACCTTTGTGCCATTGTTATATATTTTAATTCTGTATGTTATAATTCCCATAATACCTTGTTACTATTTGTACTTAGTAAATTTTCTTTCAAATAGAATAAATATTTAAAAATGTCTTTTATATTTATCCTCATTTTGTCATTTCCATTACTCTTCACTTACGTATGTCCAAATTTCCACTAGGATCATACTCTTTCTGCCAAAGAACTTTCTTTAACTTTTTGTGTAATACAGGTTTATTAGCAATGGGTTCGTTCAATTTTTGGTGTCTGGAAAAAGTCTTTATCATCTTCATTTTCAGCAGATATTTACACTGAGCATAGAATTCTAAGTTGACTTTTTCCTTTCTGTGCTTAAAAATGTCTTCTGTTCTGTATAGCTACTGACAAGGAGTTTGCTGTACTCTTATCTTTCTTCTTCTGTGTATAATTTTCGCCCCTTGGTTGCCTTTGAGATTTTATTCCAAAAAAGAGAAATCTTTAGTTTTTAGCAAATTGTGAGCATATAGGCATTTTTCAGAGATATCATGGTTTTGATTCCAGACCACCACAATAAAGTGAACATTGCAATACAACTAGTCACATGCATTTTTTGGTTTCCCAGTGCATATAAAAGTTATGCTTACACTATACTGTGGACTACTAACTGTACAATAGCATTATGTCTAAAACCTATATATATATATATATATATATATATATATATATATGTACCTTAATTTCAAAATCCTGTATTGCTAAAAAAGGCTAATCATCATCTGAGCTTTTCACAAGTTGTAGTAGTAATATCAAAGATCAATGATCACAGATCATCATAACAAATATAATTTGTTTGAAACAAGTTTGAAATACTGTGAGAATTACCAAAATGTGACACAGAAACATGAAGTAAACAAATGCTGTTGGAAAAATTGAAAATACACTTGTTCAATGTAAGGCTGCCACAAAACTTTAGTTTGTAAAAATTGCAGTATTAGTAAAGCACATACAAAATGACATATGATTGTATCGGTAGATGTGACTTTGTTTTGGTTTGGTTGTGTTTATGCTGCTTGAGATTCTCTGTGCCTCTTGGATCTGTAGTTTGTTGTATGTCATTAATTTTGGAAAATTCTTGGAAAATTTGGAAAATTCATTATATCTTTAAATATTTCTATTGCCCCATTCTCTACCTTCTCCTTGATATTGTCCCACAGTTTCACAGTTTTTTCTTTTTTTTTTTTTTTGGCCATTTTGGCCATTTTTTGTGGGATTAGTTTCCTGACCAGGGACTGAACCCAGGCACTGGCAGTGAAAGCATCAAGTCCTAATCACTGGACGCCAGGGAATTTCCTGTCCTACAGTTTTAAAATTCTCACTTTTGTGCCCTCTTCCCCCACTTTTTTCTCCTTGTGTTTCACTTTGGATAATTTCTAATGTACTGTCTTCCAGTTATCTAGTCTGCTGATGATTCTATTACAAGAATTCTTGATCTTTGCTATTGTATTTTTTATCTCTCACATTTACTTTTTAGAGTTTCCATCTAGCTACAAAATTTCCCATATGTTCATTCATGTTTTCTGCCTTTTGCACTAGATCTTTAATGTATTAGTCGTAGACATTTAGAAGTTTCTATCTGATAGGCCCTTATTGCTGAGATCTGGTTCTGTTGATAGCTTTATCTCTTGATGATAAGGCTTCCCCTCTTGCTCTCATTTTTCCCTTTTTGTATTGTCATAATTTGTTATCAAATGCTGGACATTATGTGCAGAAGCCAATAGAGATGGAGGCAAATAGTGTTTATGCCTGGAAAGAGTCATGTTTCTTCTGTTAGGCAATTATTATGGGGCTTGAGTTGAGCTGGGAAAGATTGAGGTTAGGAGGAGAAGGGGACGACAGAGGATAAGATGGTTGGATGGCATCACCGACTCAATGGACATGGGTTTGGGTGAACTCTGGGAGTTGGTGACGGACAGGGAGGCCTGGCGTGCTGCGGTTCATGGGGTCGCAAAGAGTCGGACACGACTGAGAGACTGAACTGAACTGAGTTGATGTAGGCAGCAGTTGCTGCTGCTGCTGCTAAGTCACGTCAGTCGTGTCCGACTCTTAGCAACCCCATGGACTGCAGTCTACCAGGCTCTTCTGTCCATGGGACTTTCCAGGCAAGAGTACTGGAGTGTGTCGCCAGTGCCTTCTCCCAGGCAGTAGTTGAGCTGGTTTGATTTAGTTGTCACTATCATTACCCTTGGTGTAGCAGCAAGTGCCATTGCCTTGTGCTTAGTATGGAGTAAGGATTGCTGGAGGATTTTCTCTCACAGTCTTGTCTCCACCTCAGCAACAGGCTGCTTGTTACCAGACCATGCTGGAAGCAGGTGGTGGTCCCTGATTCTCCTGGTCCAGTCTCAGATAAGGCCTATGCATCTGCGCCTGGGGAGCGGGACCTTCTTAATGTTCCTACCCTCCTTCCCCACATCTCCCATGATAGCCAAGCTCTGCCTTGTGTCTTTGGTGGGGTTTGAGCAGGAGAGAAGCATGTGTTTCTCTCCCAGTGGTTGTCTACCTCTGTTTTACGTTGGTGTAGGTTCTTGGACCCGAGGTTTCCATGATTTCTCCCACCCTCCCTGCACTGCCCCAGGAACAAACAGCTTCTGCTTCTATACTTCCTCCTGAAACAATAGATGTCCACTCAGCTCCTGTGAGTGAGAAATGATTTCCTGCCATCCCCCATCTGCAGATGGTCTTTGATTCAACCTCTCTCCTGATGACCCTGGGGGCAGGAGGGTCTACTGCCTCTCCTCCTGTGGCTTAAAGCTTTTTTGCTTTAATAAAGAAGGGTCAGATGACATGGACCCTGGTGGTGGTTTGTGCCTATTCCCAGCAGCAGCCAGTTACCTCTACAAACCTATACCTCCAAGGGGGCTCCCTCTGATCTCCTGTCCTGCCCCCAGTCTTCCTCAGGAGCACCTATTAACCACCCATGGAGAAGATTTTGCAAGTGAACAGAAACTCTCCTTGTGTCTGGGACTCTGTGCTAGTCAGGGTTCTCCAGAGAAACAAAGTCAGTATAAATACATATAGATACAAATGTATATTTATATATTTAAATATAAATAAGATTTATTTTCTCTCTCTCAGATATACATGGAGGCTGTCACAATTATGGAAGCTGGCAAGTCCAAAATCTGTAGGGTAGGCTGACAGGCAAAAGCCCCAGAGGAGAGCTGATTCTATACCTCACATCTAAAAGCTGTCTGCTGACAGAATTCCCATTTCCTCCAGGGACCTCAGTCTTTTAAGATCTTCAACTGATTGGATATGGCCCATCCACATATAAAGGGCAATCTGCTTTATTCAAAGCCTATTGATTTAAATGCTATGTAAATTAAAAAACAAAACAAAACCTCTTCAGAAACATCCGGAATAGTGTTTGGCCAAATATCTGGGTATCACGCCTAGTCAAATTGATGCATAAAATTAACAAACACAGGTTCCCGGTTATTCTACACTGATCTGCTAGGCTAAACTCAGCCTTTAGGAATTAGTGAAGATTGTAGCTGATTTTTTCTTGCCCACTTCTATGGCCATCACCTTTTCTCCGGTGGTCTGCCAAACATAAAGCAGTCTGTGTGTCCCTCCTCTCCTCAGTAGAACTTGTCACTTCTTGAAATTTGGTTATTTGGCTACCTTGTGATCTCAGCACTCTGAAGGATTTAAGAAAACATGATTTTGTAGATTATTCATTTTTTTCTTATTGTTAAGATGTGAGTGATGTCCTTTGCTGCTTCCTCCATCCTAAATAGAAGCAGGGCTTCCACCAATGTTTGTTTGTTTTTACCTTGGGTATGATCTTGATTATTTAAAAACCAAGAAGCACAGGAATTATATTTACAGAGTCTAGCACAGGGGTTGTGAATTAGTGGCCTGTAGATTTCACATGAGAATCCAGGTTTCTAGATTATTTTGAGAAATGGGACCATATGACACACTTGAGCCACTTTTACTGGATTTTTATGGGGCACAAGCTCTCCAGCTGACCATTGTGCCCAGAGTGACACAGTTAACTCCAAACACTGACTTCTCCTCTATCACCTTGGGGC
Source organism: Bos indicus x Bos taurus (assembly GCF_003369695.1). NCBI lineage: Eukaryota > Metazoa > Chordata > Mammalia > Artiodactyla > Bovidae > Bos > Bos indicus x Bos taurus. Next base: position 25,546,639 of record NC_040079.1, read on the forward strand.
AGACCATTCTGAGACCCATGTTGGCTGCTCAGAGTCCACTTGGAACTGGTTCCATGGCAAAGCATTGTTCTATGCAAATCCCAGAAGCAAAACATGACATATGACAACTAAATGTGCTAGGCTCACAAGTGGTAAAGAAGGTCTTGGATCTCCCTGGGAGGAAATGCTATAGTGTAGTATATAGTGTAAGAGACTCATGTGGCTCTCAGAAGTGGCTGCAAAACTGTACACGTGGGAATGCCAATCCGATCAGGTAAGGAACCAGCATGCCAATTTTTTTGTTTCACCAGTGAGCAATGTAGCCAAAGAAATTCTGGGAGGTAGGAATTACTCCCCTGGAAGGGGCTGCATGGATGCTGGAGGTCTTTGGGCCCAGATAAAGCAATTTAACTGTGTCGTAAGCTGGAGAAGGGCAAGGGTCAGCTCTTCAATCAATGGTTAATGTGCTCCTTCCTCGGTACATTCCACCACCGGGTAAGAACGACATCAAACTGTTACCAGAACTGTAGAGACCTCATTCCGGGGGTGGGGGTGGGGGGGTGCCCGGCGGATGGGCGTGGGGGCGGCCAATGGATGGATGGTTCACTGCCTCAGGGATAGTTTCATTTCTGGGGGCTCAGGGAAGGAACCCAGGACTGGACTGGATTGGAAAGAATTAGTTCCTTAACATCTGGAAGTGCACATCATTTAGGGAATGAAGGTAAATGAAGCCAAGGAAGGGAGCCAAGGCCCAGATCCCAGAAACATTGTCATGAGACAGGTCTGAGGGGAGGATGCTGGGCTCTGAGCAGGAAACTGGGCTGAGAGCTGGAGATGGAGAGCTAATGGCATGAGACTGAAGGAGAGGATGGATTTGGCATAAAGGGGTCCAGAAGGTTTTAGCTCAGAGAGGGCCAGTCTGCTTGGTACGCAAATACCCATCTAGTTGTTGGGGAGAGGAGGCTGGGTGGAGGGGACTGACCAAGCACAGGAGTGCCTAAGACAGTAAGTAGCCCTAAACCAGCAACACTTACCTACCTGGGGCTCACATCGACTCTGTAGAGACCAAAAGCTTTTTGGAACATATACAGGGTTAAAAAGAAGACATCCAACAAATGGAAGTTCACAAGAGCACTTCTAACTTCATGAAAAATAAGTTAATCAGTGAAAGTAAGAACTTTTAAAGAAAAGAATCAGAACTTCTTCTCTTACAAACAAAGCTTGAACCTCTTAGCAATCATGACTCTGATTGCAAGGATCTTACTCAAGTGCCTAGAGAGTCTTTTACTGCCAAGAACGGGAGAGCTATAGCTCTTCAGAGAGCAGAATTGCGTAGAATTCAGTTCAGCTCTAAATTAGCCCAGACAAAGACCAGAGACAATTTTCAGGCCGAAGTCAGAATTAAGTTTTTTGCTTCTTATGGAGAGAATGGTTTTTATTAAGATATAAAATTAATTCACAGTCCCTGAAGCAGATTTGCAAAATGCACAAAGTGTAAAGAATAAAATAAATAACTGTATTCCATAATCTAGAGATGGTTTACATTTTAAATATTTTTTGCTCAGATTTTTTTGTATATGTGAATACCTATGTTTTTCTCCACACAAATCAGGAGTCTATTAACTAAAAAATTGTTTCCAGCTCTTTCCATTTCCTCTGTCAGGAACAGTTAGTTCTCCATTGCCTTCATTATTCCCTGAAACATATTTTTTAATGGTTCCATAATATTACTCATTATGGATATGCCATTATTTATTTTAATCATTTTTAAACTAATGATCAATTAGGTTGTTTCAGTTTTTCATCATTTAAAATAAGATTCCAGTGAACATTTGTGGGTGTAATGTTTGTGCAGCTCTCTGATTATTTCCTCAGGAAGAATTCTCAGCATATTAAAATTAGAGGGCTTTTTTGATACCCACTCTTGAATTACTTTTCACTTCTTTGTATTCACACTCACAATGTACGAGCACGCTTGTCTCACAAATTGTTAGCCAACACTTAGCATTTATCATTAAAAGAAGAGAAAACAAAACTTTTTCTATTTGTTAGTCAAAAAACGAGATCTAATTGTTTTATTTTTTATTTCTTTCCCTACTAGTTGGATATTTCTTCACAGTTTATCAAATGCTTTTCTTCTATGAATTACTATGTTGTGTGATTTACCTACTTTTCATATTGCAGATAGCACCTTGCTTTAATTTTGAAGCAGTTTTGCTATAGCAGGACCCAAAAGAAATCCTAAAGAGAAACTCATGATGTTAAAAACTTTTGATTTATAGCTTTAACCTTTCCAAAAATTCCACTGAGGCAAAATGGAAGGAAATATTAATAGGAGGCTCTTTTAGTCTCTCAAGGTGTGGCCCTTGGACCCTGTGCATCAGACTCAGGGGTGGGAGTGGGGGAAGACGCATTTAAATTACAGATTCCTACATTTCTACCCCAGACACAAAGAGTCAGCATCTCTGACAATTGGACCTGAGAAGCCACATTTCTGTAATATCTCTGATTGCTTTATATGCAGCCCGAATTTGACAACCACGACTGCTGAGGCAAAGAAACCTGATATTCCCATTCCCTCTGCAACACAGGGGAGCCAACCATACAGAGAAGTGAGTCCAAACACTGATAAATGGAAGTTGAGCTTCCAACTTGGATGAGCTACTGGGTCTTGTACTTTCTGTTCTTTTGATTTCTTGACATCCGTTGTACTTTAACTTGATTAATGCATTATCACTATTATCCATTCAGTCTCCAAGGTATAGAAATGATAACCATCCTTGATTCCTTCCTATCTCTTGCACTCCTTACCTCTTCTCATGTCTTTAAATCTCTTTTCCTCTTTCTCACAACCCCGTAGTTTAGTCCCTTATTATTTCCCTCTCTGCTTTCCCTTCTCCTGTTTATTCTACCCATAATATCTATCACCACACCACCCCCACTGCACCAGGTAAACATCTAAGTTGTAATGTGTCCAGAAGCCTCTGCTTGCTATGCAAAAGCTTCTAAATATACTCCCACCTCCAATGGAGTCTCTAAACTCTTCCTTATTTTAGTGGAGGGGAGAAAAACTGGTAATTGCAAATAGTGGAAGGATTTGAGATAACAAGGAAGTTAAAACTCAGGAGGCATGAACGTGCAAGAAGACAGCTGTGGCCAGTTTAAGATCCTGGAGATCAAGCAGCTCTGAGTGACAATACGACTCAAGATTTGACTGGAAGGGTGGGTTGCTAAGGAGTCTGAAAGGACAAGGGCATGTCACACCATGTTGTTGAATGGGTCATCTGCCCAGACCCTGAAACAGCTCAGATGTATGCTATTATTCACAAGCAGAGAGCTAGCCAGTATGAACAGTTCAGGGTAACCTTTCTCCATTCCTGGAAAAACAACTTAAAGCAAAGGACAAAGGGTTACTGTGTTTGTTCCCCCCCGTGTAAAAGGAAATAATAATTTTGATGGATTTGGTGGGACATTTTGGAGCCAAGTCAAACTGTGTGTGTGATTGTTTTGTAAAGGTGCTAGGACTTAATTTTCAGATCTGGAATAAGAACAGGTGGTGGCTGATGGCAGGAGTCACAATGGTTTCCATGACAACGGGACTGGGTCTTAGTCATCCTCCCATCCTCCACAAAACCTTCTGCAGCTTTTCTCATAAGGTGCTTATTAAATATTTGTTAAATGAATGAAGACTCACAGAATGATGTGTGTGCTTTGCAATTAAGGCTGCCGTTCTGTTGCTAGTTAAAAGCTTTTAAAGCAACAATAATGCCTGTATTTCCACATGATATTTTGCACAATTTGCATATTAACTTAACCTGAAAATAAACTACAGATTCTCATCCCTGCTGAACAACCATGTCCCATAACTATCCTTTATTGTGGAAGAAGTATCCAGATGTTTGGCTAAAAGAGCCCTAAAGGGGGGCGGCCCTGCGCGGTGTTTGTGCTTCCACCTTAGCTAGAAACACTTGCTTTTTCCACGCTTTCGAGCCCCTCCCCCCCTCGACTCTCCGCAGCCGCCCACGCGCTGTCTGCAGCTTCCCCTCCCCCCGCGTCCCTCATCCCGCGCGGAGGCTGGAGTCTGCAGGCCCAGGCGAGAGCACAAAGAGCCTCGCCAGCCGGCGTCCCGCGTTGCCCTTGGCAACCATTGAGCAGCGTCTCACTCTCCCTTGACCCTGCAATGAGAGAGTAAACAGGGCATCCATTGGCTGGCAGGGGAAAGCAGGCCAATCGGAGAAGAGGTTGTAGGGAGGCGGCTGAGCGGGGGTTGTGGGGGTAGGAAGCTAGGGTTAGAGGCTACCGGTGAGGCTAGAACCCCGGGCGTGGTCGGTTGGAGCAAATATGTCTGTCCGGAGGCACATTGGGAATCCTGAGGTGAGGGCCAGGTCCGGATCGGAGAATCGGAGGGGGCGGGCGCACCGGAAAAGGCTCCACGTGGGCGGGGAAGAGTAGCCAGCGACTTCCGCCGTCCGGAAGGCGGGAAGCGGCGGTGTGAGGAGGGGTCTGGAGGGGGAGGGAGGTGGGGCGGGTCTGGGGGGAATGAAATGCCTGACCCTTGTCCTGCGGCCCATAGGCCACCATCCCGCACAGGCTCATTGTGTTTGTCGCCAAAAGAAGCGAAGTGCATGAAGACACAATCCTTTCCCTCAGAGGGCTTACAGTCTAAGAATGGCAGCTAAAAAAATAAGTAACATCAGGATGAAGCCCAAAACACTAAAGGAACCAAATCAAAGGAACCATCATTTCTGATTATGGGGATACAGAAAGAGCAGGAATAAGTAGACTAAGCTAATTGGAAAGGACGCAAAATATGACATAAATTTTACCTCCTCCTCGATTAAGACCTTTTACTTACTTGGCAGTTTCACACTCAGTTGCCCTCTGCATATGGGGTCATTTCACGGCAACAAATGTTTACTGGATTCCTACTGTGCAGGGGGTGCTAGAAATACAAAGAGAATCAGACAAGGCCTGTTTATTAAGTCTAGTGAGGAAGACTTATAAACAATTTGAGTTCAATGTGTTTGGAGAATAGATGTTAGGAGAGCAGAGAAGAAAGCTAGGGCTCACCTGAGGGAATGAGAGAAGTAGCCTGGAGATGATCCGAAGTCTCAAATTACTAGGCAGATGAAGAAACATCCCAGGCAGAGAGGACCGCCGGAGCCAAGTTAGGGAGATGTGAAACGCTTAGGTAGACAGCACCTCGTAGAGAGGCAGGGCCTCTGTGCCTTGCCAGTGTAACAAACTGGAGTTGCAGCTTGTTTGATCTCATGATGGATGTCTATGAGTTTTGTTGAGAAAGTTGCACCTTTGTTGAGAAAGGTTGAATTTAGGCTCTGCAGGGGAGTGCCATGATCCATTGTAATGTCTACCATGGATGTAGAGAAGGTTGGTGTGAAGAGTAACACTTTGACCAAGGCCTGCTGACTGCTGGTCAGAATTTGAGAAGCTTTGGGGTTTTAAGCAGCCCAGTGCCATGATCAGTTGCGTGTTTTAGGTGGTAGTTGTAATCACACTGCAGACAATGGATTTGAGGGGGCTAGGACTGGGGCTAGGGAGATTGGGGTTAGGTGGTTGTTATGATACAGAGCTCAAGTAAGGCTGTGGAACTAGGGTCAGAGAGAAATACTTAGGGGATAAAATAATCTTGACTTAATGATTAACTCTGAGAAATGAGAGTGTGATGGATGACTTTGAGCTTGGGCTACTCATTAGTGCTGATGCCATTAATGAGATCAGAAATATGGGAGAAAGAGGATGAATAGTCTTACAAGTGTAGGGGTAGAGAAACAGGGATGCCCTCTATGGTTGCGTATTTGTGTCCTGGATAAAGATGTTCAGCTTACTCTCTTGTTTTCATGGAGCACAACTGCCAGTTGTTTTCTTAAGAAAGATTGCATAGGAAATAAATATTTTAAATTTATGTCTACAACATTAGGCATATCTAAAAATTTTATTTTACCTTCATGTTTATTTGCCTGAGAGCTTAGTTAGGTATGGAATTCTTGGTTAGAAATCATCAGTCTATTGGAAACATTGCATCGTTGTCTAATAAGCATTCACTTTTTGTTGTGGAGCGTTCAAAACCATTCTGTTCCTTTGTATGCCACTTGAGTGTTCCTTTCTGGAAGCTCATAGAATCTTCTCTTTGTGACCAGCATTATGATGTTTCACAAAGATATTTCTTGATAGTGTTTGTTCTCACTTTTTTGGGGGAGAGGCACCAGAAACTCATGTCTTTCTATTCTGTAAACATTTTTAAAAATTGTTGTTGACTCACGTCCTCCATTTTCTCCATCCTCTCTTGAATTCATTATTCTGATATTGCTTCTATATGACTGGTTCCCTAATTTTCTTAAATTTTATCTCCTATTTTCTACAGCTTTGTTTTCTTGTTCTCTTTGGAAGATGTAACTTTATCCTCCAGTCTTTCTATTGAGTTTTTAATTTCTGCCATCATGTTGTTAATTCTTAAGAACTCTGATTTGAGCTCTAATGTCCTTTTAAAAAAACCTTTATTTTTAAATAAATTCACAGGAAGTTTCCAAAATAGTACAAAGTGACCCCATGTACCCTATACCCAGTTTCCCTCAATGATTATATTTTATGTAAATATAGTACAATATGAAAAGCAGAAATTTGACATTTGTACAATATGTGTGTAGTTTGGAGCTATTTTATCACATGTGTAGATTTAATATAATCAAGATTTGCATGAGTGTTGATTTACAATCAAGGTAGAGAACTATTCCATCGCCACAAATCTCTCCCTCAAGCTACTCATTGCTAGTCACACCCACTTTCCTCCTCACCATCCTAACCCCTGGCAACCATTAATGTGGCCTCTTATTTCTGTAATTTTGAAAATGTTACGTAAATGGAAATCGTACAGTTTGTGACCTTTTAAGACTCGCTTTTTTCACTCAAAATAGTACTGTTAAGACACATTCATGTTGTTGCCTGTAGCAATAGTTCATTCGTTTTTATTGCTGATTAGTATTCTGTGGTTGTATACCAGTTTGTTTAACCATTAAACTATTGTAGGATATTTTGGTTGTTTTCTGTTTGGGCAACAAACAGAACAGAGATATGAACTTTGGGGTACAGTTCTTTGTGTGGATGTTACTTTTCATTTCTCTGGGATAGATGCTCAAGAGTGCAGTTGCTGGGTGGTATGGTAAGCTTATATTTAGGTGTGTTTCTTTTTAAAATATTTATATGGCTGTGCAAGGTCTTCGTTGCAGCATGTGGAATGCAGGATCTTTTAGTTTCAGCATTCAAACTCCTAGTTGCAGTATGTGGAATCTAGTTCGCTGACCAAGGATTAAACCCTGCATTGGGAGCACAGAGTCTTAGCCACTGAAGCACCGGAAAGTCCCATCTGTTAAGTTTTTTAAGAAACTGCCAAACCAGTTTTCCAGAGCGGGTGTAGCATTTTGCATTCCCAGCCCTAGTGTTTGAGAAATCCAGTGTTTTTACATTCTTGGCAACATTGAGTATTAGAAGCATTTTTTATTTTAGTTGTTTTAATAGGTGTGTAGTGATGTCTTCCCTGGTGGCTTAGACAGTAAGGCGTCTGCCTACAATGCAGGAGACCCGGGTTCAATCCCTGGGTCGGGAAGATCTCCTGGAGAAGGAAATGGCAACCCACTCCAATATTATTGCCTGGAAAATCCATTGGACGGAGGAACCTGGTAGGCTACAGTCCATGGGGTCGCAAAGAGTCGGACAGGTCTTAATTTGCATTTTCCTAACTGATACTGGGGCTTCCCAGATGGCTGAGTGGTAAAGAAGTCACCTGCCAATGCAGGAGATGCAGGTTTAATCCCTGGGTAGGGAAGATACCCTGAAGTAGGAATTGGCAACCCTCTCCAGTTTTCTTGCCTGGGAAATCCCATGGACAGAGGAGCCTGGCGGGCTACAGTCCATAGGGTCGGAAAAAGTTGGACACAACTTAGCAACTAAACAACAACAGTATCTGCACAGAGTTGTGCAGTCATCACAGAAACCAATTTCAGAGCATTTTCATCACCCCCAAAATAAATTTTGTAACCTCTAGCTGCTGCTGCTGCTGCTAAGTCACTTCAGTACGACCCCATAGACAGCAGCCCACCAGGCTCCCCCGTCCCTGGGATTCTCCAGGCAAGAACACTGGAGTGGGTTGCCATTTCCTTCTCCAATGCATGAAAGTGAAAAGGGAAAGTGAAGTCTCTCAGTCGTGTCCGGCTCTTGGTGACCCCATGGACTGCAGCCTACCAGGCTCCTCCATCCATGGGATTTTCCAGGCAAGAGTACTGGAGTGGGGTGCCCTTGCCTTCTTCGTACCTCTAGCTATCACTCCTTAATCCTCTCCTGTCTGTTTCTGTCTCTGTGGATTTGCCTGTTCTCTACGTTTCATGTAAATTTAATTATGCAAAATGTCTTATGTGACTAGCATCTTTCATAATGTTTTAAAAGCTCATGCATGTTGTATTATGCTTTGATATTTAATTTCTTTTTATTACTAAGTAATATTCCTTTGCATGGATATGCCACATTTTTTTTCATGCATTCTTTTATTGATGGACACTTTCGTTGTTTCCATTTTCGGACTATTATGAATGATGCTGCTATGTGTATTCGTACAGGCGTATTTTGTTTTATTGCATTTAGCAGATACTGCATTTTCAGAAATTGAAGGTTTGTGCAATTCTGTATCAAGCAAGTCTTTTGGCATCATTTTCCCAACAGCGTTTGCTCACTTCATGTCTCCGTGTCACATTTTGGTAATTATCACAATTATTTCAAACTGTTTATTAATGTTTGTTATGATGTTCTGTGATCTTTGAGTTACTACTACAACTTGCTTAAAGCTCAGATGATGGTTAGCATATTTTAGCAAAAAAGTATTTTTTAATTAACATATATACATTTTTTAAGACAATTCTTTTGTACACTTAATGTTGTTCAGCTGTGTCCGACTCTTTGCAGCCCCATGGACTGTAGCCCTCCAGGCTCCTCTCTCCATGGAATTCTACAGGCAAGAATACTGGAGTGGGTAGCCATTCTCTTTTCCAGGAGATCTTCCCAACCCAGGGATTGAACCCGGTTTTCCTCTATTGCAGACAGATTCTTTACCATCTGAGCTACCAGGGAAGCCTGAGAGTAGAAGCCTAGTTGAGTTGCTGGAGAAATTAAAGTTAGGGGCTAAATTTCAACATGAGTATGCACCAGTCACTTAATATCCCTATTTTCAGTAATGATAGCCTTTCCCTATGTCTGGAAACCATCCCGCCCCAAGTCCAAAAACCCTTTTCAAGAAATAACTCTATGGATAGCTGCTGTGGTGAGGGAAGGGCAGTCACCCAGTGGCACAGAATGAAAAGGTTTTGAAGATCCACTAGCTTCTTATTCAAATTTCAACCAATTTTGCTTATTTCAGCCCTTTTACTTCTGGAGGTGCCTGGAGCTATCAATTTCTGGGCCTTTTAAGAACTTTTCTTGGCTTTCCCTTCAATTTTCTTGAGTATATCAAGTAATTTTCACTTGTTGATGGGCTTCCTAGACTTCTAAAAACACATGTTATCATTTCTCCTACACTCGCTCTCTCTTTGGGGGGCTTTATGTCCTTAAAATAATATCCTTTTAATGAGGTTTTTACTGAGGTTTTGGAAGGAAGTGCATTTGTTTAATATGCTATCTTCACCCAGTAGGTCATGATCTGTAATTATTTTATTTGCTTGTCTATTTCTGGCACATCTACAAGAAATGATAGGGATCTTGTCTGTACTGTGCCACTGCCTGGCACACAATTGTTCTTTAAATATTTGTTAAGTGAGTAAATGAATATATCTCAGCTGGGAGAAGTCAAGGCTGCTGCTGCTGCTGCTGCTGCTGCTAAGTCACTTCAGTTGTGTCCAACTCTGTGCGACCCCATAGATGGCAACCCACTAGGCTCCTCTGTCCCTGGGATTCTCCAGGCAAGAATACTGGAGTGGGTTACCATTTCCGTCTCCAGTGCATGAATATGAAAAGTGAAAGTGAAGTCACTCAGTCGTGTCTGACTCTTAGCGACCCCATGGACTGCAGCCTACCAGGCTCCTCCGTCCATGGGATTTTCCAGGCAAGAGTACTGGAGTGGGGTGCCATTGCCTTCTCCAAGAAGTCAAGGCTAGAGTTCACTATTTGGAAATTAGAAGCATGTAAATAGAATTAAGGCTAAATGGCCCACAGAGAACTTACAGATTAAGAAGATGGAATCCTAGGGAAGACAGTGTTTAAATGGCTAAGAGAAGGATCAATGAGTCATTGGAGAATCAGGAGAGAGCCATTATTGAAGTCAAGTGAAAACTGAAGAAGATGGGACTATATAACACTGTGCAGAAAGGTCATGTGAGTTAGAGGCTGAAAAGTAGCTTATATTTAGCAGTAGGGGATCTCTGACATTGGCTAGCTCCTCCAGGAACCATAGTAGAATGATGCGGACAGTGGCCACGTTGCAACGGATGGAAGAGTAAGATGCAGTTACTTAGTGTAGGGGTCCCCCCCACCAACAAGGAGCATAGCTAGAGGGACTTCCCTGGCAGGCCAGTGGTTAAGATTCTGCACTTCAACTGCAAGGTTCATTCCTGCATTCTGCACAGGTTCAATCCCTGGTCAGGGAATTTAGATCCCACATGCTGCATGGCACAGCCAAAAAATATAAATAAAACAAGGAGGTTAGCTAGAAAGTAAAAAGGGTGAGATGGCATTCCAATTATCTGTTGGTTTGTCATGAGTTTTCTCAGTATTTAGTGGCTTAGAACAACAACAAACTGAAGAAGGTAGGATCATGACCTACTGGGTGAAGACAGTGTATTGAACAAATGCACTCCCTTCCAAAACCTCAGTAAAAACCTCATTAAAAGGATACTATTGTAAGGACATAAAGCCCCCAGAAGAGAGAGAGTGTGTAGGAGATGTAATAACTTGACATTATTATTGGTCAAGTTCTAGAGGTTGACTAGGTTCAACTTGGCAATTACTTGGGCTCTCTCATGTGGTTTTGCAGACAGACAGAAACTGGGTCTAAAGTTATCCTGAAGGCTTTTTTCACATCAGATTGCTGATATAGTCTGTTGCTGGGACCTCAGCTGGTGCTGTCAGCCATGCCACCTACATACGACCTTTTCCATGTGACTTGGCCTTCCCTGTGGTGGGAGCTGGGTCCCAAGAACAAGTGTCTCAGAAGAACCAGGTGAAAGCTGTGTTGTCTTTTATGATCCAGCTCAGAAGTCCTGTGGCATCACCTCCATCAGTCACATGCCCACCCAAATTCAAGGAGAAAGAACATAGGTCCCCACCCCTCATTGGGAGGAGTGTCAACATCACAGCGTAAGTGGGCTGGGAAATCCTGTTGTGGCCATCTTGAAAAATACAGTCTACCACAGGTGGTAGCTGCTGGCAGAGTAAGGGCTGCTGCACATGCAACGTGGGTCCAGGCTGGTGTTTAAGATCAGCAGAATTGGACCAGATTAAAACTCCGATTAAAAAAAAAAATCTCTTTTAAAATTGATACCTAGTGCCTTCATTTTATTGATTTTCTCTTTATGCAAATGAGATAAGTAGAGAAATTCTGAACAAAATATGTAATGGAATTTTTTTTAAGTCCTTAATTGTAAATCATACATTGTCATTTTAATGTGAACAACCTTGTGAATTTCATTTGAAAAGAAGTGGGAAGTCAGAAAAGCTTATTCGTTTTTGAGTGACCTGTGATTCAGACAATCTCCCTCATTTTTTTTAGTGATTTTCCTGCAGAAAAACCCCACTGTTGACATCTCATTCTTTTCCCTTCTTCCCCAACATCCATGTATTCACAAATACATGGTCTTACCTTGCATGTAATAGTGATCTGCCAAAATACTCCTTTGATTGTCTGGCTCATATTTCAGTGTTTCTGATATCTTCCATCATCTCCAGGGCTAGTCCAGACCCTCAGACCTTGCTATTATAAATTCAGGGGTTTCCACCTGGTGCTTCTGTATCCATGTCCAACCTTACGGCATAGGATTCTATATACCTGTGATTCTTAACCATTTGGTGATAGACCCCTTTGAAAATTTGGTGAAAATCAAGGACGCTTCCCCTAGAAAAATGCACATACACTCGAAGTTTTTACATACAGATTCATGGGACTCATGGACCTCCTAAGTTCCATCCATGGACCCCATATTCAGAACCGCTGCCTGAATGAGGCTGTGCAGTAGAGTAAGAGTTCACGTTCTAGAGCCAGACAGTCCAGTTTAATTCCAGGTTCTATCACTCTTACCAGCTAACCTCAGAAAGTCACTTCACCTCTTTATTCCCGTTTCCTAATATGTAGAATGAGGCTAACACTAGTATCTACTTTAGTGGTGGTTGTGAGGATTAAAGGAGAGAATGGGGAGAAATGCTTAGCTGAGTGCCTGACAACACAGTTAAGTGCTCAGTAAATGTTAGCAGCAATTACCTTTATTATCGTTGGGTCTTCTCCAGCAAATAGAACAGTTTGCTGTTCTCTCAACATGCTTTTGGGGCTTCCCAGGTGGTGCTAGTGGTAAAGAACCCACCTGCCAATGCAGGAAACATAAGAGACTCGGGTTCGATCCCTGTGTTGGGAAGATCCCCTGAAGGAGGGTATTGCAACCCACTCCAGTATTCTTGCCTGGAGAATCCCATAGACAGAGGTGCCTGGCGTGCTGCAGTCCATAGGGTAGCAAAGAATCAGACACGACTGAAGTGACTTAGCACTCATGCAAACATGCTTTTAAAAGTGTCCTTGCTATTATAATTTCTTCCACTTAGAATACTTTTTCCATCCGTTTTCCCCATTTTGTTATCCACAGAAGTTCAACCCTTGAAACACAGCTCCAGTGCCATTTCTTCCATTCAGTCTCCTGTATCACCCCCAGTGTGAGAGCTCTCTCTGTTCCAGGTTCCTCCAGCCCTTGATGTCAGTGCTGCCCACAGGGCACTAGCACTCACACTGCATGTGGCTCAGGTCTCAGGACCACCTCCATGCATCTGGCAGTACTTAACTCCTCTCACGCTGGCGCAAGGCCCTGTACCAGGTACACAGGTAGAGCCTCTGTCCCAGTGCAGGCAGTGAGGGGTGTAAACGGTACAAAGTGCTGTGACAGTCTAGGCAGGGAAGAGATTTCTATCTGGCTGCACTCCCCAGAGGAGGAATCTTCCTGGAAGATGTGCTTGTGCTGGGTCTTGAAAGCTGACTAGAAGTTAAACTAGATAGCTGACTACCTGCTATCTAGGCAGGGTATCTATCTATCTATCTGCTATCTATCTAGTTGAGGGTATTTTCTTTCGACCCTCCCTAGAGATGTAAGCCCTCAAAGGGCCTCTGACACTTTTGGTTGCTTTCAAAGAGCCTGTACTAATACCACAAACATGAACTTTCTCAACTTTCTCCCTCCTCCCTCCCGTTGAACCTTCATCATGACCACCTATCTTATTTCATTACTTATTGGCTGCACCACAGGGCCTGTGGGATCCTTTTTCCCCCAACCAGGGATCAAACCCACCCCCCTGCATTGAAAGCACGCAGTCTCAACCACTGGACCACCAGGCAAGTCCCCTTATTTCATTATCTTAAATATATTTCCAAAGCTGCACGTTCCGCCTGGGCTCTGGGCCTCATCTTCTCCTACTCCCTCGTTTTCATAACTTCTCGCCTCATTTTCAGCCTTTTATTCAGCCCATTTGTTTATAAACATCCTCGAACCTCTCCTTCCTTCAGACAACAAAAACTACTCCTTAGCGACTCTGAAGGAAAAAAAAAAAAAGACCCAACTGGCTACTATGCTCCCTTCTCATACACTTAACTTGCTTTTTCGCTTTTCTTGGTGTCAGTTTACCGTAACGGCACCCAGCAGGGTCATCAACCACTGTTGGTTCATTCAGTCCAAATGCACTTTTCTGTTTTCTCTTCCTTGACCTGCATTCTTGTTCACTTGTTCATATTTGATCTCCTGTTCTCTGACTTGACAGCATCAATCGCTGTTGACCATTCCCTTCTTCCTGAAACTCCTCTTTAATTCTCATGACCCACTTTCTTGTGGCCTCTTGCAAGTTTCACCCACAGTGCTTTTCTCCACCTGACCATAAACGTTGGGGATTTTTCCCCCTCAGCCTGTACATTCTCCAGTGGTGATTCTGTCATTCCCATGGCTTCCCCTGCTGCCTGCATGCTGACAACCCCCAAATCTTGTTTTTTCTAGTTCAGAAATCTCTCTTGGTCTGCAGACCCCCTAGATATCCAGCTTGCCACTTCCATTTTGGATAACCCACAGATACCTCATTTTCAAAATGCCCCAAACAGAATACATAATGTTTTCCAATATATGCTTCCTCCTTAAGTCCTTTTTTGGGGGAATGGTATCACTGTCCTTTGGGCTTGCCAGATGGCACAGTGGAAAAGAATCTGCCTGCCATTGCAGGAGATGCAAGAGACACAGGTTCAATCCCTGAGTCGGGAAGGTCCTTTCAGTTCAGTTCAGTCGCTCAGTCGTGTCTGACTCTTTGCAACCCCATGAACTGCAGCACACCAGGCCTCCCTGTCCATCACCAACTCCCGGAGTCTACCCAAACCATGTCCATCGAGTCGGTGATGCCATCCAACCATCTCATCCTCTGTCGTGCCCTTCTCCTCCTGTCCCCAATCCCTCCCAGCATCAGGGTCTTTTCAAATGAGGCAGCTCTTCACATCAGGTGGCCAAAGTATTGGAGTTTCAGCTTCAACATCAGTCCTTCCAATGAACACCCAGGACTGATCTCCTTTAGGGTGGACTGGTTGGATCACTTTGCAGTCCAAGACAACCCATTCCAGTATTCTTGCCTGGAAAATTCCATGGACAAAGGAGCCTGGTGGGCTACCATCCACGGGTCACGAGGAGTCGGACACGACTGAGCAGCTGAACGACAATGACAATCACTGCCCTTCCCCTGTTATACTGGTCAGTTTTAAAGATTTTATATCTTAAAGACTTTTTAAAACTGCCTCTCACCTTTACTGCCACTTTCTTAGGACCACAGATTCTCTGAGCACAACCTCTTACCTGATCTTTGTACCTCCACTCTTGACTATGATCCTATTAGTTCTCCAGGGTGCTGCCAGAGTGATCTTCCTAAAATGGAAATAGGATCCCATCCCTTCTCCCTAAACCTTCCTCAGTTACTCCCATCAACACCAGGGTTCCTCAATTTAAGCACGATCGACATTTGGAGCCAGCTAATTCTTTCTGGGGGTTGGGGGTTCCTCCTGTCGTTGTAGGATATTTAACAGCATCCCTGGCCTCTAGTTACTAGATGCTGGTAACTTACCCACCACCCAGTCCAGACATTGACAAATATCCCTGTGAGTTGGAGGAGCAAAATGGCCCCTTTTGATGTACAGGATCCATAGTGATCTACAGAATAAACTCTAGGTTTCTCAGCATGAGTACGAGGCCCTTTGTGCTCTGCTCCCGCCCTCTCTAGCCCCACTTGGCCCCATACTGCCCATAGTCCCGCAGGTCTGACGGTTACCAGGAACCCTGCAGCTCCCACTACTAGTTCAGCTTGACTGACTTCCTCAGCCCTCAGGTTTCAGCTCAGAAGTCACTCCTCAGGAAGTAGTTCCAATCTTAGCACACACCCCCTGCTTCCCTCTGCTTGTTCATCGTGCAGTGTGACATCTGCTCACTTGTCTCACATCCTAGCATCAGAGAGAGCTGGATGGCAAGGACTGGGTTTTGTTACCTCTGTGTCCTCAGCATGGCAGTTTACTCCTAGTAGGCACCCAGTAGATGTCGACTGAATGAATGGTTGGTGCTCAATAAGCCTTTGTCGAATGAATGAATAGTCCTCCTTGAAACAGCTGCTTTTCTCAGCTCTTTCACTTTCCACCATTCCATCCTGTTTATGTAATTGAAAAAAAGAAGCTAGTTGGTCAGTAGGTCAAGAAACAGTCACCCTGAAAGCAAGGATTTTAAGGAAAAAAAGTCTGGCAGTTCCATAAACTGTGTTCTGCATATGCTAGAACACGAGAGTTTTATGTTATGGTTGGTACCAGAAAGTCAGGAACAAGGATTTGGACCAAAATGGGAAAATGGGCAAGAAACACTACATTTTTGTCCTGTAACATATGGATTTCTCATTAGTCTATGTAAGGGAAAACCGGGGGCGGGAAAGGCTCAGCCATTGCAGCTGTCCACACTCTCTCCCCCCATCATTCTGCTGCCACCACACCTGGTCCCCAGAGACACCCTCACTTCTTAGCTATGTTGGCTGAGGTATGGACAAATCCCCCTGGTTCAGCAGAAACTAGCCTGGAATCTTTCAAAATAAGCTTTGCTAGGAAACTAGTGGGAAAAACAAGAGTAAAAACAGGAAACAGTGTATAGAAACTATAAAAATACAGCGTGTGAAGGGAAGAAAGAAAGGGAAAGACAAAAAAGAAAACCCCTTAGCCTGCGATAACTAAATTCGAGTTTTAGCTTTCCTTGACTTAATTTAACAGGCACATATTTTCCCTGGGTTTTTGTTGTTGTTCGTTTTATTTTGTTTTGCCACAGTATCGTCTCCCTCTGGGGAACTCATCCTATAGTCCTCTTTTCAGTCTTTGAATATTTTCCGTCTCTCACTTAAGAATCTTCTCTGTCTTCATCTTAGACGTTAGAGTCACTTTTTCTTACCGACAGCGGGGTTGCTGATCAGATGGAGCTTTCCAACCTGTCTCAGGATAAAGAAGCTCGGGGGTTCCACCTCTGAGTACTCATGCCAAGTGTCCATGACAAAGGTTTTATTTGCCTGGGGTGAAATGAAAAACACAGACAATATCAATGAGTTTTTTAATAACACTGTAGAGCTGATCTTTTTATTCTAGGATTTTTTCTTTCTTTTTAATATTAAAATAGCAGATGGAAATTGTGAGGTTTTACTTTGTTTTTGTTTATGTCCTTGTCAAAATTAAATGTGGATAATTTTCTGTAGGTATCCCAATTTTAAAAAATTCTCCCTGGTTTACAAAATCAAAAACTCTGACTAATAGATATTCTGTAAGACATATATATATATATATATATATATATATATATATATATATACCCTATTTTTTATGCTTTGTGAGTCATTTGAAAAAGTATTTTAACATGTGGATTTGTTTTTCAGTCCTCCCAACAGGGCATGCTGTAATTTAACTATGTTTTCAAGGGCAAATGATATAGGTTTTAAAATCTAATGTTCTCTTCTAAGAAACTAAATAGTAATATAGTAATATAATCCTCACAATAAAGGACAAAAACTGTATGGACCTAACAGAAGCAGAAGATATTAAGAAAAGGTGGCAAGAATACACAAAAGAACTATACAAAAAAGATCTTAATGATCCAGATAACCACAATGGTGTGATCACTCACCTAGAACCAGTCATCTTGGAGTGCAAAGTCAAGTGCGCCTTAGGAAGCATCACTACAAACAAAGCTAGTGGAGGTGATGGAATTCCAACTGAGCTAAAAGATGATGCTGTGACAGTGCTGCATTCAATATGCCAGCAAATTTGGAAAACTCAGCAGTGGCCACAGGACTGGAAAAGGTCAGTTTTCATTCCAGTCCCAAAGAAGGGCAATGCCAAAGAATGTTCAAACTATCGCACAGTTGCACTCATCTCACATGCTAGCAAAGCAGTGCTCAAAATTCTCCAAGCTAGGCTTTAATAGTACATGAACCATGAACTTCAAGCTGGATTTAGAAAAGGCAGAGGAACCATAGATCAAATTGCCAACATCCATTGGATCCTTGAAAAAGCAAGAGAATACCAGAAAAACCTCTGCTTCATTGACTGTGCTAGAGCCACTGACTATGTGGATCACAACAAACTGTGGAAAATTCTTAAAGAGATGGGAATACCAGACCACCTGACCTGCCTCCTGTGAAACCTGTATACAGGTCAAGAAGCAACAGTTAGAACTGGATATGGAACAACAGACTGGTTCCAAATTGGGAAAAAGAGTACATCAAGGCTATATATTGTCACCCTGCTTATTTAATTTATATGCAGAGTACATCATGAGAAATATCAGGCTGGATGAAGCACAAGCTGGAATCAAGATTGCCGGGAGAAATATCAACAACCTCAGATATGGAGATGACACCACCCTTATGGCAGAAGGTGAAGAGGAACTAAAGAGCCTCTTGATGCAAGTAAAAGAGGAGAGAGAAAAAGCTGGCTTAATAGTCAGCATTCAAAAAATGAAGACCATGGCGTCTGGTCTCATCACTTCATGGCAAATAGATGGGGAAACAATGGAAACAGTGGCAGACTTTATTTTGGGGGGGCTCCAAAATCAGTGCAGATGGTGTTTGCAGCCATGAAATTAAAAGACACTTGCTCCTTGGAAGAAAAGCTATGACCAACCTAGACAGTGTATTAAAAAGCAGAGACATTATTTTGCCAACAGAGGTTCATCCAGTCAAAGCTATGGTTTTCCCAGTAGTCATGTATGGATTTGAAAGTTGGACCATAAAGAAGGCCAAGCACTGAAGAGTTGATGCTTTTGAACTGTGGTGTTGGAGAAGACTCTTGAGAGTCCCTTGGACTGCAAGGAGATCAACCAAACCTAAAGGAAATCAATCCTGAATATTCACTGAATGGACGGATGCAGGAGCTGAAGCACCAATACTTTGGCCACCTGATTCAAAGAGCCGACTCATTAGAAAAGACCCTGATGCTGGGAAAGATTGAGGGCAGGAGGAGAAAGAGATGACAAGAGGACAAGATAGTTGGATGGCATCACCAACTCGATGGACATGAGTTTGAGCAAGCTCCAGGAGATGGTGAAGGATAGGGAAGCCTGGCGGGCTGCAGTCCATGGGGTCAGAAAGAATCGGACACAACTGAGTGACTGAACAGCAAACAACAAAATCCTCATTCTAGATATTTATTTATTGGTTGAATATCAGTAAATGTGCCCTCCATGTGCTAGGTCCTGGGTGAAAACAAATTTGAGTAAGTTATCATTCCTACCCTCAAGGAAATCCTAGGCTAGAAAAGAAGGTCAAGGTATAAACAATAGTGCAGGGTTCAGTCCTCTAGGAGCCAGAGAGAAAGTAGCTAATTTCACCCTGGACACCTTTATAGAGGAAGTGAAGTTTTACACATGGACAGTTGACAATTTGCTAAGACTGGAAACCTGAGTGAACCTGGTACATTTGGAGAACATTTGGGCAACTTCAACCCAGGAACATGTGGGAGAGAACAGAAAATGAAGCTGGAGAGATATTACCCAGTTCTAATCTCAAATTCCACTGCTACCTGTCACTGAACATCTGCTTTTCATACTTGTAGGCCAGAAAAAAAGCCTGAGCAAGAAAATTGTATTTTGTAATGTCTTTATTCATTAGCCTTCCCTCTCTTAATGGCTTTTGAAAATGCCACTGAAATTTAATATGGGTAAATGCCTTGTACTTGGATTCAGATTTACTACCAAAGCACAGGACAGGGGAGACCTGACAGCTTTTTACTGACCATAAACTTTCCCTGAGCCCATGATACACCCCAGCTGCCGTGAGAGCAGATGCCATCACGATGACATCTGTGAAGCTTCAACTCAAGGGGAGTTGCAGGAAAGACCTGCCAAGCCGGGTCCTGACCTGGCAACATCTGGGCAGTGTGCTCAGGTCTGCGTGCCATTTTTTAGAGGTTGCATAGATAAAATCTAGAGGGCATCCAGAGAAGACAGCCTTCAAATCATCATCTGAAGGGGAAAACTAAAAAGGAGAAAAGAGCTGCCTTTAGTTATTTTAATGGCTTGCTTGAGGCAGGGTGGAATGGTTCATTCTAGGTTGTATCAGTGGACTGGGTGGAAATTAGATCAATTTTGGCTCAATGTCGGAAATCATTTTCAAGAGCTTTTTTCCTAATTGCATAGTGCTATGAGATTATTTTGACAAAATATGGAAATGTTTTGACAGAACATGATAACCATCTTCACCTGTGGAGAAGCTGTAGTGAGGAGCCCAGTTGGACCTCTAGAGCTCCTTCCATCTTTAAATTCAATAAATTTTAGAATTTGTTCTAATTGTTAAAGTACATTGTCCCTTTCCCAACAGTAACCCAATTATTTGTGAATTTTCTTATTTTTTAGTATCTGACCAGAAGGATACCACAAAACCCAAGGTATCAGCATGTCAAGTCAAGACTAGACACTGGTGAGTAAAGATTAACAAATTAAAACTTTAAAAAAATCTTAATAGCTGATTATTGACAAAAAGCAGTATGTCATGCCTGATAACAAATCATAGCTAAAAGTTTCTCACTGTCTTGTCTGATGTCTTTTTGAGTTCAGGACTTATGAAAGCTATTTTTCAGATTATCTTTAAAAACTCCACTCACATAATTGAGCTTACTATAAATTGCAAAACTGATTAAAAACAAACAAACAAACATTGTTTAATAAGTTACAGGACTGAGGCTAATAAAAATATCAGGACGTCACCTCTATCTTGGAACACCTTTAAGTATATTAAGCAATTTAAGTATATTGCTTAAACCTGGGAGTAATCGATTATACTTTGTGCATGTTCAATTCCCTATTTGCAGAGTGAAGCTACATGCAAAGTTCTGGGCTATGGGACATGTAAAGATGAGTGTGAACTGTTGATTATTGCAATCAAAGAGCTTAGATTCAAGTGGAGGCAGACAGACTTGAATGAGTAACTAAAATACCAGACAAAATTAAATTAGTGCTGCAATTCAGGTAAAATGAAATTTAAGAGTGCATTACTGCTTATTTCCATGCTGTTGACATTTTTCAGTGTCAGGATGAAAACCACTCCCCAATCCCCTGGTGGATTTGCAGTCTTGTGAGATTTTGGTTGTTTGTTTAGTTTTTTTCAACCTCTTAAAGTCTGCTGTGGAAAATCCATCCTATTAAGATGGCTTTGCTAGTAGATTGGAGTACCACATGCCTTTAGCAATACTGAATTTTCTACCTATAACCTCAAGACAACTAAGAAAATAAATTGATATGTTGACTGTTCAAATCTCATTCATTTTCTTTCTCTTTCTCCTAGTCTTCTTCAAAATTATTTTCTTCTGTTATGCATTTTTCCCCATATAAAATGGACTTAAATGTTTTAAATGAGCCTGTTTTGCAGATACTTTCTTGGGACCTTTTTTTTCAAACATTTTTGTGCTGTTCAGATATCTGTCCTTGCAAATATCCTGTTTTATGGGAGGAGGTAAAAAATGTTATCTCTGTCTTTGAGGAAGAGGAAATCTTAGTCCAGAGATTACGTGATTTACTTAAAGTTCAATAAAGGAGACAGAACTAGGATTTGTGTGCAGGATAAAAAAGTCAACTTTGGAGACCTGGCCTGAGGTCCTGTGTCCTGTGTCTTTGGCTACGCTGTCCCAGTTATTTCCTCCAGCCTCATTTCTTCTACCACCAGTGCCCTCAGCTCCTGCGTCTCTACCTATCTCCCCATAATTGCAACTGTGATCCACCCTTCTGGAAAAAGTTATTCTGAGAAGGAAGTACTTTTATTAAAAATACATATTTTCTCTGAGAAGTACAGATAATGTTTTAAAGACTGATTAATGCTTTCTTTTGGAGCCTTCTCAAAATTAAAATTTGTAAGAGCTGAGATGTTTTTCAGCTATATAGATTTGTTTATTACATCATTTTTTTTTTCCTCCTGGAAATTGAATTGTGTTTTATGAATGAAAACCCATTTCTTTCTCCTCAGTTCCTCAACTCATAACTAAAGTTTGACTCAATTATGATATCTGAAAATAATTCAGTTTTTGGAAATTGAGATATTTGTATTTTCTTTTTACAATACAAAATAATTGCCTATATCCTTTTATATTCTGAGAATTTTTTAATCTAGTGTTTTTGTTAATTAAACTTGTTAGTGTCTATAGATAGTGTTAGTCACTAAGTTGTGTCCAACTCGTTGTGACCCCACGGACAGTAGCCCACCAGGCTCCTCTGTCCATTCTTGCCTGGAATTCTCCAGCAAGACTACTGGAGTGGGTTGCCCTTCCCTTCTCCAGGGGATCTTCCCAACCCAGGGGTCAAACCCAGGTCTCCTGCATTGCAGGCAGATTCTTTACCATCTGGGCTTTTGAGGTCACTGTAGATTCACATGGAATGGTAATAAAACAGAGATTCCGTGTACTTTACCTAGTTTCCTATAGTAACATCTTGCAAAACTATACTGCACTACCCCAACCGTGATACTGGCAGTGATAGATAGAGTCTGGATATAGAACTTTTTTTCCATGACCACAAGGATACTTCATATCCACTTTCCACCCTCACCTGCTCCTTAACCCCTGGCTCCCACCAATCTATTCTTCACTTCTATAATTTTGTCATTTCACAACTTCTATATAGATGGAATCATACAGTATATAACTTTGACTGGATTTTTTCCTCAGGAAGTTCTCTGGAGATTTAACCAGGTTGTTGCATGTATTAGTAGTTCATCCCTTTTTATTCCTGAGTGGTGGCTCAGATGGTAAAGAGTCTCCCTGCAGTGCAGGAGACCCAGGTTCTATCCCTGGGTTGGGAAGATCCCCTGGAGAAGGAAATGGCAACCCACTCCAGTATTCTTGCCTGGAAAATCCCATGGATGGAGGAGCCTGGTAGGTTACAGTCCGTGGGGTCGCAAAGAGTCGGAAACGACTAAGCGACTTCACTTCTTAGGAATATTCCATAGTATGGATGCACCATGGGCTTCACAGATGGCAGAGTGGTACAGAATCCGCCTGCCAATGCAGGAAATGCAAGAGACTCAGGTTCAATCTCCTGGAGTAGGAAATGACAACCCTCTCCAGTATTCTTGCTGGGGAGTTCCATGAACAGAGGAGCCTGGTGGGCTACTATCCATGGAATTGCAGAGTCACAAGTTTAATCATTTTCCTATTGAAGGACATTTAAATTGTTTCCCCTTTTTAATTGTTACAAGTAAATGTGCTATAAACATTTGAATACAGATTTTTGTGTGAAAATAAGCCTTCATTTCTCCGGGATTAGTGCCCAGAAGTGCAGTTACTAGGTTGTTTGGCAGTTGCATTTATAGTGTTTTAAGAAACTGCCAAACTGTTTTCCAGAGTGACTGGACCGTTTTACACTCCCATCAGCAGTGTGATCCAGTTTCTCCATATCCTTAGCATTTGGTGGTTTTGCCATTTTTAATTTTAGCCATTCTGATAGATGTGTAGTAGCCTATCATTGCCCTTGTGTTTTGCATTTCTCTAATGACTTATGATGTTGAAGATCTCTTTGTGTGCTTTTTTGCCATCTATATATCTGTATTTCATCTTCACTGAAATGTTTGTCTTTTTTGCCTGTGTTCTAATTGGATTGCTTGCTTTTTAGTTGTTGAGTTTTGAGTGTTCTTTATATATCCTAGTTACTAGTCCTTTGTTGGATACATGGTTTGCAAATGGTTTCTGCCAGTCTGTAGCCTGTGTTTTTATCCTCCTACAGGGTCTTTCAAAGAGCAGAAGTTTTTAATCTGGGTAAAGTCCAGGATATTAGTATTTCCTTTTATGGATCTTGCTTTTGTTGTCAGGCCTAAGAATGCTTTGCCTAACCTAGATCCCAAAGATATTCTATCATAATTTTTTTTAAGTTATGTATTTTAGGTTTATATGTTTTTATTTGTTTATAAATATTTGTTTATATGTAACAAAATGTTTCCATGATACATTTTGAGGTAATTTCTGTATAAGATGTACAACTTAGATTGAAATTAACTTTTGCTTGAGGATGTCCAATTTCTCTAGCACCATTTGTTTAAAAGGTTGCATTTCTTCCATTGAATTGTATGTTCACCTTTGTCAAAAACCAGTGGGCATATTTATGTAGATCTATTTCTGGTTTCTGTATTCTCTTCCATTGATTTTTTTTTAAAAATTAATTAATTTATTTTACTTTACAATATTGTATTGGTTTTGCCATACAATGACTTGAATCCGCCATGGGTGTACATGTGTTCCCCATCCTGAACCCCGCTCCCACCTCCCTCCCCATCCCATCCCTCTGGGTCGTCCCAGTGCACCAGCTCCGAGCACCTGTATCATGCATCGAACCTGGACTGGCGATTCATTTCACATGTGATAATTTACATGTTTCAATGCCATTCTTCCATATCATCCTGCCCTCACCCTCTCTCACAGAGTCCAAAAGACTGTTCAGTACATCTGTGTCTCTTTTGCTGTCTCGCATACAGGGTTATTGTTACCATCTTTCTAAATTCCCTATATATGCATTAATATACTGTATTGGTATTTTTCTTTCTGGCTTACTTCACTGTGTATAATAGGCTCCAGTTTCATCCACCTCATTAGAACTGATTCAAATGTATTCTTTTTAATGGCTGAGTAATATTCCATTGTGTATATGTACCACCACTTTCTTATCCATTCATCTGCTGATGGACATCTAGGTTGCTTCCATGTTCCATTGATTTATATGTCTATCCTTCTGCCAATACCACAGTCTTGATTACTGTAGCTGTATATAGTAAATTGGATATTGGTTAGATGGATTATTCTCACTTTATTTTTCTTTACAAAATTACTTTAGCTACTCTAATTCCTTTGGCTTTCCATGTAAACTGTAGAATAATCTTATTTACACTTTAAAAATACTGATATACATTTGATAGGAATTTCATTCAACCTGTCTTATCAATTTGGGGAAAATTGACATGTTCCTATGTTGAGTCTTACATTCCATTAATATGCTATTTCTGTCCATATACTTGACTTTTTGTTTCTTTCATCAGCATTGTACAGTTTTCAGCATATAAATCCTATACATGTTTTGTTGGATTTACAGATAAGTATTTCTCTTTTTCTGAGCAATTTTAAATGGTATTGTATTTTTAAACTTCAGTGTCCATGTTTTCATTGCTAGCATATAGAAATACAGCTTAATTTTGTGCATTTAACTGGTATCCAGAGATGTTGCTAAAAGTACTTATTAGGTAAGGGAGGAGTTTTTGGTAGATTCCTTGGGCTTTTCTATGTAGACAATCATGTCATCTAAAAAAAGAAAGTTTTATTTCTTCCTTTCCAGTCTACATGTGTTTATTTCCTTTTATTGCCTTATTGCACTGGTCAGAACTGGCAGAGCTATGTTAAATGAGTGATTGGAGTAAACATCCTTATCTTTACCCCAGACTTACAGGGAAATCATTGTCTTTCATTGTTCGCTGTATCAGGTTGAGGGAGTTTCCTCCTTTTCCTATTTTTCTGAGAGTTTTAATCCCGAATGACAATTGAATTCTATTGAATACTTTTTTACTACCTCAACTGATATAATCATACATATTTTTTCTTTATCTTGATAATACAATGGATTACTTTTATAGATTTTTAAATATTGTACTAGTTTTGCATTCATCAAGTAAACCTCACTCAATCATGGTATAATAATTCTTATTATATATTACTGAATTCTATTTATTATTTCATTAAAGATTTTTGTGTCTCTATTCATGAGGGACATTGGTTTGTAGTTTTGGTTTGTTTTTTGGATTGTCTTTGTCTGGTTTTAGTATTGTTGTAATACTGGTCTCATAAAATGAGTTGGGAAGTATTCCCTCCTGTTTTTCTGGAAGAGATTGTATATTATTAGTGTCAATTCTTTCTTAAATATTTGGTAGAATTCTCCAATAAAACTGTTGTGCCTGGAGACTTCTTTTTTGAGAGTTTTTAAATTTTGAATGTAATGTTTTAATAGCTAAGGGGATATTCAAATTGTTTGTTTCATATTAGATGAGTTGTGGGTTTGTGTTTTTTGAGGAATTCGTACATTTCATCCAAGTTTTCAAATTTATGTGCATAGAGTTGTTTGTAGCATTTCCTTGTTATCCTTCTGATATCTGTAATGTCTGAAGTGAAGCCTCTCTTTCATTACTGACATTGGTAATTTGTGTCTTTTTTTTCTTCACTATAGATTTATCCATTTTATTGATCTTTTCAAAGAACCAGCTTTTGGTTTCATGAATTTTCTCTGTGTTTTCTGTTTTAAATGTTATTGGTTTTTCTCTTTATTATTTCCTTTCTTCTGCTTGCTTTGGGTTTATTTTGCTCTTGTTTCTAGATTCTTGAGATAGGCATTTAGATTATTGATTAAAGATTTTTCCTCTTTTTAATGCATATAGCTAGTAATACAAATTTCTCTCAGCACTGATTAATAGCTATGTCTCAAAAATTTTTATATGTTGAATTTTCATTTTCATTCACTTCAGTGTATCTTTTTACCTCTCTTAAGACTTCTTTGATCCATGGGTTATTTAGAAGTATGTTATTTAGTTACAAGTATTTGGAGATTCTCCTGTTATCTTTCTGTTAATGACTTCCAGTTTGATACCACTGTTGTTAGAGAATGTACTCTGTATATATTATTTTTTTTAATGTATTGATGTTTATTTTATTGTCTAGGATATGGTCCATCTTGGTATATGTTCCATGGGTACTTGAAAAGAGGCATAGTTTTGCTTAGTGAATTCTTTTTTTCATGATATTCTGAGATACCTTCTTTTATCTTTTCCTTTCTAATTAGAGAGCTTCCTTTAACCATTCTTTAGGATAGGTCTAAAAACCAAGAGAGTTCCAGAAAAACATCTATTTCTGCTTTATTGACTATGCCAAAGCCTTTGACTGTGTGGACAATAAACTGTGGAAAATTCTGAAAGACATGGGAATACCAGACCACCTGATCTGCCTCTTGAGAAATCTGTATGCAGGTCAGGAAGCAACAGTTAGAACTGGACATGGAACAACAGACTCGTTCCAAATAGGAAAAGGAGTACATCAAGGCTGTATATTGTCACCCTGTTTATTTAACTTATATGCAGAGTACATCATGAGAAACGCTGGACTGGAAGAAACACAAGGTGGAATCAAGATTGCCGGGAGAAATATCAATAACCTCAGATATGCAGATGACATCACCCTTATGGCAGAAAGTGAAGAGGAACTCAAAAGCCTCTTGATGAAAGTAAAAGTGGAGAGTGAAAAAGTTGGCTTAAAGCTCAACATTCAGAAAACGAAGATCATGGCATCCAGTCCCATCACTTCATGGCAAATAGATGGGGAAACAGTGGAAACAGTGTCAGACTTTATTTTTTTGGGCTCCAAAATCATTGCAGATGGTGACTGCAGCCATGAAATTAAAAGACGCTTACTCCTTGGAAGGAAAGTTATGACCAACCTAGATAGCATATTCAAAAGCAGAGACGTTACTTTGCCAACAAAGGTTTGTCTAGTCAAGGCTATGGTTTTTGCTGTGGTCATGTATGGATGTGAGAGTTGGACTGTGAAGAAGGCTGAGCGCCGAAGAATTGATGCTTTTGAACTGTGGTGTTGGAGAAGACTCTTGAGAGTCCCTTGGACTGCGGAGATCCAACCAGTCCATTCTGAAGGAGATGAGCCCTGGGATTTCTTTGGAAGGAATGATGCTAAAGCTGAAGCTACAGTACTTTGGCCACCTCATGGGAAGAGTTGACTCATTGGAAAAGACTCTGATGCTGGGAGAGATTGGGGGCAGGAGGAGAAGGGGACGACGACAGAGGATGAGATGGCTGGATGGCATCACTGACTCGATGGACGTGAGTCTGAGTGAACTCCGGGAGTTGGTGATGGACAGGGAGGCCTGGCGTGCTGCGATTCATGGGGTCGCAAAGAGTCGGACACGACTGAGCAACTGAACTGAACTGAACTGGTAACAAAGTCTCTTAGTTTTCCTTAATGAGAATGTCTTGATTTCTAAAGGGTGTCTTCTCTTCGTATAGGATTCCAATTGACAGTTCTTTTCTTCCAGCACTTGAAAAATATTGTGCCACTTTCTTCTGGACACCTGATTTTTGATGAGAAATCTTCTGTTTTTCAAACTGCTTTTCCCATATAGGTCAGGTGTCATTTTTCTGTTGCTGCTTTTGAGATTTCTTTCTTTAGTTTTCAGAAGTTTGACTATGATAACATCTTACTGTGGATTTCTTTGGAGTAAACGCCAAACAGTATTTCCTTCTATTATAAATCTGAAGTTTATATTACTTGCCAAATTTGATAGTGTTGAAAGTATTAGTCTCTCAGTCGTGTCTGACTCTGTAACCCCATGGACTGTAGCCTCTGTCCATGGAATTCTCCAGGCAAGAATACTGCAGTAGATTGCCATTCCCTTCTCCAGATCTTCCCAACCCAGGCATCAAACCTTGGTCTCCCAAATTGCAGGCAGATTCTTTACTGTCTGAGCCACCAGGGACTGATAACAAATTTGAAAAGGTTTCAGCAATTATATCTTTGAGTGCATTTTCAGCCCCAGCCTCTTTCTCATCCTTTTTGGTACTCTGATAGCATCTCATCACAGCCCAACAAAGATGAAAATCAAGATTCTCCATCTGGCCTTTATGGGCAGGTAAGGGTAAGACATAGCTTTTCTGTGGAATGCAACTGGAATAAGGTAGTTATTATCTTATAGTTTTCTGTCTTACTGTCCTTTGGCTGGAGATAGCAGATTTTTGTTAGGAATTTTTTCATCTGTTGGTATATTTGGATTTCTGGCTTCTTCAGCTCCATGTTGAGGGTAATGAGACAAAAAACAAACACACACACCCCCAGGTAGCTCAACCATTATGTCGTTGCTCAGGTCCCAAAGTCCCTAGCCAATCTGCCTTCCTTGCTCCACCTATCAGAGTCTTCTTATGTTTGTTTTATATATAATGTCCAGTATTTTTTTAAATTTTAAGTATCAGTTCAGTTCAGTCGCTCAGTCGTGTCTGACTCTTTGCAACCCCATTAATTGCATCACGCCAGGCCTCCCTGTCCATCACCAACTCCCAGAATTCACTCAAACTCACATCCATCGAGTCGGTGATGCCATCCAGCCATCTCATCCTCTGTCGTCCCCTTCTCCTCCTGCCCCCAATCCCTCCCAGCATCAGAGTCTTTTCCAATGAGTCAACTCTTCACATGAGGTAGCCTAAGTACTGGAGTTTCAGCTTCAGCATAATTCCTTCCAAAGAACACCCAGTACTGATCTCCTTTAGAATGGACTAGTTGGATCTCCTTGCAGTCCAAGGGACTCTCAAGAGTCTTCTCCAACACCACAGTTCAAAAGCATCAATTCTCCGGCAAGGTGATTTATAATGTCATGTTAGTTTCTAGTGTATAGCAATGACTCAGTTTTATACATATATATATATATATATATATATATACATAAAATGTATTTTCTTTTTCAGATTCTTTTCCACTATAGGTTATTATAAGCTATTGAATATAGTTGCCTGTGCTCTACAGTAGGACCTTGTTTATCTATTTTATATATAGTAATATGTAGCTTCTAATCCCAAACTCTTAATTTACCCCTTCCAGGATTTTCTTTTTCCATTCAATCTTTTTTTCTAACTGGGTATGTTTTCTTAAATTAAGATATAATTTACAACCATAAAATTCAACCTTTAAAAATGTACAATTCAGACATTTTTAGAACATTCACAAGGTTGTCAGACCATCAATACTATCTAACTGTAGAATATTTCTGTGTGTGTGTGTGCACGCATGCTCTGTCATGTCCGACTCTTTACAGCCCCATGAAGCCTGCAACTGTAGCCTGCCAGGCTCCTCTGTTCATGAGATTTTCCGGGCAAGGATACTGGAGTGGGTTTCTGTTTCCTTCTCCAGGAGAATCTTCCCAACTCAGGGATCAAACCCATATCTGTTGCATCTCCTGCATTTGCAGGTGGGTTCTTTACCACTAGCGCCACCCGAATATTTCCCATTAAGAAACCCCATACCCAAAGCAGTAGTTTCCTATGCCTTACTCTTACCAGCTCCTGGTAATCACTAATCTATGTTTTGTATCTCTGACTTTGCCTCTTCTGAATATTTCATAAAAATGGAATCATACAGCATGTGACCTTTGTGTCTGACTTCTTTCACTTAGCATAATGTTTTCAAGGTTCATCATTGTTCTAGCATGTGTCAATACTTTATTTTAATGCTAAACAATGTTCTTTTATATAGCTATTCCTGATTTCTCAGATGGTAAAGAATCCTCCTGCTGTGCGGGAGACCTGGGTTTAACTCCTGAGTTGGGAAGATTCCCTGGAGGAGGGCATGGCAACCCACTCTAGTATTTTCGCCTGGGGAATCCCCATGGACAGAGGAGCCTGGTGGCCACAGTCCATGGGATCACAAAGAGTTGGACACAACTGAGCGACTAAGCACAGCACCACAATTGGTGTATCTTCTCATCATTTGATAGATGTTTGGTTTATTTATGCTTTTTGACCATAATGCTGCTAAAACATTCGCACACATGTTTTTTACCCTGTTTTCTCTTGCTTATATACCTAGAAGTTGAATTCTTGGTCAGATGTTAACCCTGGGTTTAATTTTTTGAGGAACTACCAAACTGTGTTCCAGAGCAGCTGCACTTTGCATGCCCACCAGCAGTGTAGGAGGGCTCTTTTTTCCTCCACATCCTCAACAATACTTGCTGTTGTCCATCATTTTGATTATAGTCATCTTTGTGGGTGTGATGTGGTATTTTCATTGTGGTTTTGATTTGCATTTTCCTAATGAGTAATGATGTTGAGCACCTTTTAAT
This sequence comes from Bos indicus x Bos taurus, assembly GCF_003369695.1. Lineage (NCBI taxonomy): Eukaryota > Metazoa > Chordata > Mammalia > Artiodactyla > Bovidae > Bos > Bos indicus x Bos taurus. The sequence continues at coordinate 25,577,247 of NC_040079.1, forward strand.
GTGCTTATTGGCAATTATACATCTCCCGTGGAGAGATGGCTATTCATATCCTTGGCCGGTTTTCTTTTTTCAGTTGGGTTATTTTTCTTTTTATTGTTGAGTTACAAGAGTTCTGTTATATACCCTGGATAGTAGACCCTTATCTGAAGGATAATTTGCAGATATTTCCTCCTATTTTGTGGGTCATCTGGGGATTTTGTTGTACTTAGCTGGAGGAGTAGAGAAAAGTACATCCTACCTCATCTTCCTGGAAGCAGAAGTCTAGTTTTATAATACCTTTGGAAGGGCCAAAGTGTGCTTCATTGCCGGAAACCAAGTGTATTTTAAAGTCGGTATGGAAGAAATGTAATTCTAGTGTTTGATTTTTTGTTTTGGATTTTAAAAATTATGTTAAAGTCAATTTAAGGGAAAGATTTTCATTTTTTTCTATTCATTTTGTGTGTGTGTGACTTACCTCTCTGTATATTCAGTACAGCAGCCTATGGGTTACCGATCTCTTTAGCCCTGTGGCTAGCCGTCAGGGCCTGAGACAGCCCAAACCTCAGTGTTGTGTCCAAATGTTACCACTTATGTGTGTCTGCCATAAGGCGAAAAGTGTGAGGAATCCTGGCTGTGAAAACACCAGACTGACTTTAAAGGTCAAGTAAAAGTAAGGAATTCCTGTCTGAGGTATGATTTTTAAGCTCTGCAGTCAGAGCAGTAGAAATAGGCACAGGAACAAATGAGCATTTCTCATTTCTAGGCTAAATAGATGGGTCTTTAATCTTTTCTTACCAAACAGTGAGCAACTCAGAGTTAATCCCAAGAAATCAAGAATTTTGTGGCATCTCCAATCTTCACCCAAATCGCCTTCTACTGATTTCTTCAAAGCCAGATATCTTCTTCCTGGGTAAAGATAATATTTTATTTCTGTCCTTCTGACGCTACTTCTCTTATAAATTCAAACACCATTGTATAGCCATGGCTAGAAATATCGGAATTATTTTGAACTTCAAATATTTCTTTTGTTCCATAGGTTCCTGAGTGTATCTTCCCAGCTCCCCAGCACTGCCAGACTGTGCCCGGAATGGATTATGCTTCCGATGAAATCCCTGCCGGCGTTTTGTTCAGCCACCGCCGCAGGGCCCTTGTGTATTCTCAAGCACCCTCTCTGGGTTTCTGTCTGTAGCCCTGCAGGCTGATTAAGGGACAATTTCCAAACCACAGGGCTCTCCCTTTGTTAGTCTCCTAAACGCTTTCATTCCTGGCATTATTCTCTCATTTCAATCTATATTCAATCTAATTTCAAATTTCTTTAGCTCTCTAAAATTCCATAGACTATCTCCACTCAGTCTTTTGTAGCCATTTTTTATTTTTTAAAAATTCATCTTACTTTTCTTATCTCCATACAAACTAGTCATTTTCTTTTTTTCTTCTTAGTCTTTACTTTTCCTGAATATCTGCTAATAGCCTTGATCCTAAGCACTGAAACTCATTACAGACTAGGTACTCTTCATCTTTGCTTGGTATTTAATTCTGTTTCTTATACCAAAGGAAGAAATGTATGTGAAAGCCTTTTACAAACCAGAAAGCGCTATGCGCTCGTGTAACTTATTGAGATTAACAAAGGACCTCTGTGCCTCTTTTCACGCTTTCTGCTCCTTCCGAGCCAAAAGAACTTCTCCATAGAGGAGGGAAATATTGAAGAAAAATAAAGCAGTGGAATTGTCTCTTAGCAACTGAGTTCCTGCCTTATAAATCTTAACCACTTTAGATTACTGCTGCTCAAAATCACTTGCTTTTCTTACTGGCTCAGTACAAATAAGGTTATTACATTATAGGAAAACAAAGGAAAAACTCTAATGAATGAGCCCCTCAGTTCGTTGATTGTGCTGTATCTTTGCTTAGCAATATCAATATAGTTGTCTCTTTCTCTTGACTCCATTTGTAAAACCTTTTTATATATCTCTTTTTGGAAACTTAAATTATAAACTAAGTAGAGGCTAAATACCACCTTATACATTTCTATTACCTGAGTCCTGAAACAATATAGGTCATTTAAGTAGTACGTAACATATATGTACTATATATAAATCAAGTTGTGTATAGCTTAGAGAAAATCAGGCATCCAAAAACTCAAAGCAATTTGGGATATGATTATTTACATTATGATATGATCCATTATAAGGATTCTTCAGCTAGTACATCTTCATAGTATTTCTCATTTAGCAAATATTGTTGAGTGCCTCCAACACTAGACAGTGGAAAGGATAAAGATATTCTGTGTGTGTGTTTGTGTGTCTATGTGCGTGTAAATAGTTATTTAGGGCTTTCAGTATAATAAGATAGATAAGACTTACACACAAATAAGGCAGTACAATGATAAATGCCTTGTGAGCGGTAAGCTGAGTGTTATAGAAGTTCAGAGGAGGGAAAGGTCACTTCCAGCTGGGTGAGCTATTATGATTATGTGGGCAAGGTGACATATTAGCGAGCCAAAGACTCACAGAGTTTGTCAAGTTTAATAATTAAGGCAAGATTGAAGAGGTAGGTAAGACGTTGGCGCCTTCAGCAGTAGAGCAAGGAGTTTAAACTTCAGTCAGTAAGCAGTGGGGAGCCACTGACTTTCTTTTTTAATCAAAGTCTTGTCTAGGAAAATATATCTGGCGGTAATGTGTAATTTCAATTAAAAAAATTATTCTGTTGATAGTCTTTTAGCCTCCTTACTTTTGTATAAAATAAAAATATGTTTATAAATAAGTCAATTATAGAATTGATTCATTTGTATTCTTTTTAAAAGGTCAAAAAGCTGTTTTCCGATGAAATTAGATCCAGTAAGATGAGCTGCTTAGTTAAGATACAAGCAGTACATGAGGTGGGGTAAAAATACTACTTTTCGTACTTTCTAAAATCATTTTTAGGGATTTCTCTTGTGTTGATTAGTCATTTCTCCAATTGAAGCAATGCAGAAATCTTCTGTTTTCTTTTATTTCCCCCCTACAGGAGAGAATGAATAGCCATAATGAAAAAAGCTTCTTATCAATAGCACTCTTAGATTTATTCCTAATTTTGCCAAGTATTTGTACACCTCTGCAAAAGACTTTGTATCTGCCTTCTCCTTTAGTGGAAAAAATAATCAGTAGGAATGAAAACATACCTCACAGGGTCATTGTGAGGCTCTGCTGGTACAAGATGAAGTGCTGTGTAAATATTCTGAACATGTTGTTAACTGACTGAGAAATGGATTTTAGACACATTGTTAGTGGAAACTGCTATAGACTGGAAATGCAGTGTTTTAATAATAAAGACTATCTGATAAGGTTGGCTATTGTTTCCCATGCATAGCATGCCTCAGGGAATTTGAGAGCATGAAATGGTTCCCACCTGCTACTATGAAGAAAGTAACACTTCCTACGTATTTACCTCACAGTGAAATCATGTTTTTAAAACAGCACAGCTAGAGAAGCAGTGTGTTTCTGTGAGCCATGTTAGAAACCAGGAGGTTGGGAATACTAATCTCGATTTAGTTACTAACTTGCTGTCTCCGGACAAGTCAGTGGACCTTTTTGTACCTCAGTTTTTCGGCAATTCTGGAAGGAGACCTGAAGCTTGCTTCTCCAGTGAAAAGAAACTAACTGCCACGTCAACAGCCTGGCATTGAAAGGGGCCTAGGAATGTGCAACCAGAAGCTCCTATAAAGTCGTTTAAGAGTAAGCCTGTGGGACAGTGAGGAGCATGCCATTTGCCCTGTCTTCTAACCCAAGTACTGACCAGTTGAGTTCCCGCCCAAGTGCAGACTTGCACAGGAGAGGCTGTGAGTCTGGGAAGGATTCATGGTTTCCACTGTGGAGATCTGGTCAACATCTCAGGTTCATTCCAGCCTGAAGAACCTAGAAAAGATCATATTTGATTCCAGCCTTGGGCTTTGGGCCTTTTTGGATCTCTTCTGAGGTGTTCTCAGTGTCTGTCTTGAGAAGCCTCAGGCCTTCTGAGCAGCCCTACTACTGTCACGTCTCTGAGCTTCTGGAAGGATACGGTCTGGGTCCAGGACTGCACTGAATCAGTCCTGCTCTTCGGTTCTGATCTGGGGACTGTGTGTTGCCAGATGAAAAAAGAATGTTCTAACTCAGTGAAATTTTATTCCATGATGGTATAGATTTAATAATAACAAGTGATGTTAAGTTGTTTTTTGAAAATGTGCTTTGGGTTTCAGAGAAATAATTTTCTTTTCTCTGCTTGTCACCTACACATGAAGAAAAGTTCAGAACAGTGCTGAAAACCATAAGTTCATACCATTAATCGGGAGCACTTCTTTTACCCAAAGTTTGTGACTGAAACTGACTAGTTGCTCTCAAGACTTAAAAGTTAGGAGCACAGTTTTAGAAATGAAAAAGTATTTTTAGTGTTTTCCTTTTTTTTGCTATACATGTTAGGTGCCAGATAGAGCTTGCTGTGCTGAATTGAATCAAATCGAAGTATGCTCGGTAAAAAATAATAGCCCCTGGCTTGAGAACCAGACTTTAGTTCATTTGGAAACCATAAGGATCCTGGCCCAGTTTTAATGCATGAAAACTCTCCAAACCACCTTGGCTAGAACCTAGTGTTATAGAACCAGGCCATAAAACATGAGGGTGGGGGACTCCCCACAGTGCTGAGGATCTGCTGTGATTTCTCAGCAAATCAAATCCATGGTGAATACTGGTGTACAGACTGTGTGGTCTAGTTCAGGCTGCAGTATCAGCATGAATAGTGGAAGACCAAGTTCAGGGAAGAGAAGGAAACCACAAAGATTCAGTGAAAAGGAAAGGGTTACTTGGCCGGGCACGGCAGCTCATTTTAGACATTCAGAGGTTGTTGCTTCTTTCTCTTCCTCTGCACACCTTCCCCACAAAAAAAGCTTATGGGGCAAATAAATGGAGGATGAAAGGCTTAACTCAGAAACAAAAGAAATTACATAAAGCGATCATTTGTAGTGCCTGGGGGGACTTCTTAATGTTTATTGGGTGTGCACCTCAGCTTAGCACATTTGACCAAAACATTTCCCGGGATTCCTTATCTTTTAACAATGCCGTATAAAGACTGTTTACTATGTCTGATCCATTTGTCTGCTGCAGTTCTGTAAAAACAGGATGGGAAGGCTCAGACGTCATTTTCTTCCATTAAAAGCATATTTAAAATCCTTCTCTTTTTAGGTAACAGTATGACTAAATACATTGAGAAGCTAGAAGAGATCAAAAAAAGTGAGTAAGACTATTTATGGTGTGGGGTAATGGAACCCTATAGTGGCTCTGGAAGTTGGTTATTAACAATCCTAACCATACTCTACAGGTGACTCACATACAAAGCTATGGGAGTCAGGTGAGCATGGCAGATGCCCTGAAGGATGTGGGGAACACTGTACCATCGGGTCAGCTGCTGAGGCTGTGGTCTTTGGGTCTGAGTTCTGCCCACCTTAAATCCCATGGGAGATATTAATGTTGGAATATGAAATAATCTCTAGCTAAGCAGTGAGAACCCCAGCTTCTAGTTTCATTGCACTGCAGTCTTTATGATCTGTATTCAAGGTACTTAATCTTTCCTATTTTCTTATTTTCTCTGTACCTGAGATAGGAGTAATAATATCTTATTTCATAGCATTCTTTTCAGTATAAATTCGACAGTATTCACGAAAGAGAGGTGTGAGAAAGAGCTTATTCTTAAAGTAGTGTTATGCATTATAAATTCATTGCAGTCAGCTTTCTTTTAATTAAAAATCATATTTCATACACATCCTTTTAAAAAACTAATCTTTGGCAAAGATATGCTTCTAGTCACTGAGTGCATTGCGCTTGCACAAAATTATAATTTTTCAATCTGTGTCCAAAACAGATGTAAAATGTACACATCATGGCCAGAATCAGAGAAGCAGGGACATCTGTTTTCTTAGATGGATTTGCTCATAGCTTCAGTAGGAGAACCCAGTGCTAGGGCAGTATTGAGCAGAGAGGTGCTCTGATTGGTAGCAGTTCAGGACCTGGCTCTGGCAGAATATACCTTCTGAGAAGAAAATACTACAAATCCAGAATTCACCAGAACTTTTGTTTTTACATACATAGCAGGACTTTTAATTTCAATGATAATGTTCCTGTTCCTTTTGAATTGCTGCAGTATTGAGAAACCCCAGACAATAGACATGGAGTCAGGAACAGCTCCTGGAGAAGGCGATGGCACCCCACTCCAGTACTCCTGCCTGGAAAATCCGTGGACAGAGGAGCCTGGTAGACTGCAGTCCATGGGGTTGCTAAGAGTCCGACACGGCTGAGTGACTTCACTTTCACTTTTCACTTTCATGCATTGGAGAAGGAAATGGCAACCCACTCCAGTGTTCTTGCCTGGAGAATCCCAGGGACGGGGGAGCCTGGTGGGCTGCCGTCTATGGGGTTGCACAGAGTCAGACACGACTGAAGCGACTTAGCAGCAGCAGCAGCAGGAGCAGCTCCGTGCTGAATCTGTTATTTGCTACATTCAGCTATAAGGACTGATGCTATAGACATTTGTTTTTTAATGTGTAATATCACAGTATCCTTTTTTCTTATATATTTTATACTTTATACATTTATGCTATATATTTAAAATGTTATGTATCTGCAAAATATTCCACTTTACATTCATACATATGTGTATATTAAATTTTTAAACTATGAAAAAAATCTTGTTTACTCACCTAAACTTTATTGTTGTCATCCTTAATTCATCCACTGGGCGCAAAATTCAACTGGCCTGCTTCTGTTCTGGTTTGTAGCCTTTTTCACCGCCTAAGCATAGGTAGCTGAGTGTAAACTCACCCATCCACACCAAAATTTGTCCCATATAAAAATTGTCCCATGCCACCCAGCTTGCTGAAACCCTGTTTAAAATATTCCTCATAAAAGCACAATGTGGTTTCTGTGATATATCAACTTTAAATGGAGCTTATCTCCCAAAAGAAATACCTGTGGGTTAGAGTCCTTGAAAATGCGTACTTCACCTTCCCTCTTCAGAAGTTGTGGGCTTCCTTTTAGTAAGACAGGAGGTTCCACTCACCTTGTTTCACACACTTTGTGCTGATTCTCCAGCTAGAATTACTTCAGATTCTGGTTTGGGATCTACATCTTGGAAAATATTTCCTTCTCTTTTCCCATCTTCTGTTGTAGGTGTTCTTTTGGGTCAGAAGGAGGAGAGAATGTTGCCTTGTTTTGTGACACCCTAAACCCATCTCTTTTCTCAGATTACCTTAGATGCCATGTCTTTCTGTGAAATCACAAACCTTGTCCTGTTACTTCCTTTGATTTGTCTTCCACTGTGAGCCCAACTTCCCTTTGCTAATAACGCGTTTTAACAGAACCCTGAAAACGCAGAATTCCTTTGTGATCTGAATATTCTTTCAACTCTGCCTGGGGAAAATAGACACCCTGTGTCTATTGACCATTCACAAAGCCCATTCTTGGCTTCTGGTGGTTAGATGACACTGGTTGGACCCGGTGTGAAGCATCCTAGATAGTTAGGTCTCTGTCCTTCCAGTAACTCGAGAGAGACACACTTAGACTCCAGACTTACCGGAGAGGCAACACTTGATAACATATCTGAAACTAGGATTGTTTGTCTCCATTATAGAGTCCGGGAGAAGCTACAGTAGCAGAAGCTCCATTCTTAAAGCTCTGTTCGCCCTTGCAGGGACAGACTGACAGAGCTTTCCAAGTTATCCTTTTTATAAAATTTAAGACTTACTGTAAAGCGTCTAGCTTAATCTTTTATCTGAGTAATAATGTCAGAAAGTCCTCATGATGGCTGTCCTTCTAAACCAGAACCAGGTATGTAGAGTTCAGGTTCAAACGTGCAGTGCAATTTCTAGTGCGTATGAGAGGATGCTGGAAATGCCGATCATTAGAAAACAGCAGTGCCTGTTTTCTTATTTAAGGTGATTTCTATATAAAGAGGATTTTAATGTGTGTATTTTGTACATAGAATGTGAAGAACTAGAGTAGTACTTCCAACTATGTTAACTATACCAAAAGAATAGCAATGGATAAATGCCACAGTGCAAACTCCTTTTAAAGCTATTGACTATTTTCATTGGCTGACTTATTGCCGTTTTGATTTACATAAATGACTTTGGGTGGGCAAGCTGATGGCAACTGAGAGAAATACTGTAGTTGAGTTGCACTTTCTAAAGCTTCTGCTCAGCTTATTCGGGTCTGCATTCTGATGTGTTTTAGAAACTACTTTGCGTCTGGGTTTGTTATCTTGTTGTATCTAGAAGAAACTGTTTTAAGAATTTCCAGAAAGAAAAATCAATTTTTAGCCAAATTGCTATCTTTAGGACATTTTAGAACAGAGAAGCTTTAGTTCCTCATCAGAAAGAGTCTTGAGGTACTTAGAGAAGGCATGTTTTTAAGATCCTATCATTTCCCGACTCTGAGCTTCAAGGTGTTTGGTAAACCATGCTCACATTATCCTCCAAAGTAGCTATCTGGTGTGCGCTGGTGTTTTGGAAAGTTCGTGGGAATGATTAGTATAACCAAGTAAATAATATTAAGTACCTTTAAGCCTTTCCTTTGCTAGGATTCTTTGTTTATGAGACTTGAGTAATTATCCAGCTAACCTTCAGTAATTCTGAAATAATGAGGTAGTATTTAAGGAGTCAAGGATGTCAATATATAAACTAGAAGAAGAGTGAAGAGTAGGGGTGGGCAGGAGTTCCATGCTGGAAACTCTTCAGAATTGGCAAGTCTTCTTCAGAAAAGTTTAGGGAGGCCAGCTTTTAACATGCCTCTATGGGACAAATAATAAAGTGAGTTTGGCTGTATTTCTTAACTGTTTAACAAACGAATGCAAAAGTTTGAGTTATGTCTCAGAATTGTAAAGATAGCATTGAATAAATATTGATGTTTTCCGTTGATTTTTCTTTTTTTTCTAATTTTGGTTTTTAAAAAAACCCACAATACAAGATTTACCATCATAAATCTTTGATTATAAATTTTTCAGTATACAGTTCAGTACTGTTAAGTATATTTACTTTGTCGTACAATAGATCTCCAGAACTTTTTCCTATTGCAAAACTGCAATAAGTTGATTTTTATTGAAGTAAAGTTGAAGGAAAATTGATATAAGAGATTATCAGGACCAATCATAAGTTTGTGCCCAGTATTGACTCCAGGAAAAAAAGGTCTTCCTCCATTTCTAGCATAGTTTGTAACCTCAGGAATAATTATTCTCTTTCTAGGACAGAGACAGAATACTGGGGTATAAATGTCTTACCAGCTTTTGACCTAGGGCACCTCAGCTTCTCTGGGTCTTTGTCCTCATTTGTAAAATTCAGATATTTATCCCCTGCTTGTTCTGAAAAGGATTTAAAGGACTTACAAAAATGTATGCTATACAATGAGGTCAAAGTAGAGACAGCATAGTAAGGATAATTGTAGACCAATAAAAATAAAGGGAAGAGGTAAAATTGCTGGACCCAAAAAGGTAGCTTAGAATTTCAGCTGGAGGCTTCTCCTGTCCAAAGCAAAAATGATATAACACCTGCCACATTTAATTCTGAGGGTATCAGGAGGATCAAGTGAGGTAATGCAAGGAAATACATGTAGATAACTGGAAAAATATACCATTTTTTGGTACATTTCTTGATGAAATTTCTTGATGACTAGAAAGAATTAGTACCTCCAAGAAAGCAAAATAAACCTGGAAAAATATTTGTCCCGTTCTGCTTTGCAGATTATAGATACAAAAAAGATGAGCTTTTCAAGAGACTAAAAGTAACAACTTTTGCCCAGCTGGTAAGTTTAATGATCTTCCATTGGAGTAAAGACTATCTAATTTGTGCTACTTTCTGTATTTCTAAATTCAACTCTGAGTAATGTTTGCAGAGGGTTTTCTTCTGCTTCTTTATATTTCACCTATGAGAGGGCTAATTGGGATGAAACTTTTTTTCTTTGAAAAGAACTTTATACAGTAAAATATAAATTCTACTTTTTAATCATCAAATTTGTAGTTTAAGTTTTACTTTTCCTTGTCAATTTATCTTAATAATGAGAATCTAGAATTCTGGGTTCTTTATTGCTTGGACATATTTCTCTGTGGAAAGCAGGTAATCTCCCATCTATGACTGTACTCTTTTTTCCAAGTCTTTCTGCCATGGGCTATTTTGTTACTTTAGGAAAGTCACTTTCTTCTTTCATTTGAAAATTATGGACAAAATGTCTCTCTGGCCCCCAAACAAAAGTTCCAGTGATATGCAACTCAAGGTGGATGTTAGTCTAATGAGCTAAGTTGTGAAAAGTGATTTATTTATTTTTTAATTTGAATTTTACGTACCATTTTTTAAATGTTTATTGGAGTACAGTTGATTTATAATGTTGTGTTAGTTTCAGGTGTACAGCACAGTGAATCAGTTATTATATGTATATATATTCTTTTTCAGATCCTTTTCTCATATAAGTTATTATGGAATATTGAGTTCCCTGTGCTATACAGTAGGTCCTTGTTAATTATCTATTTTATATATAGTAGTATGTGTATATTAATCACAATCTCCTAATTTATCACTTCCTACAACAGAAAAGTACTTTAAAAACTATGTATTGGGTGTACAACATTGTAATCAATATATCCATAATTACATTTATTTCTTCACTGAATAATTTCTAATACAATGCTGTTATGCACTTTTTAAGAAATAGCATGTTATATTGAAACTAGAATATACATGAAGGCAGTTTTAAACCCTTATTTATGTTTCTTGTCCAAAATTATCCTTTTGGTCTTTTGAGTTTATTGTGTAATGTTTTAAACAAGTTTTTTCTTCTGGAATGAAGAAAATGTAATGTAATTACTGCCGTCAAAGTAAGAAGACCTGAGATTTAGTCTTCAACTGGGAACACTGACAGTTTCTTAAAACAGGAGATCTTTGATTGATATTTCCTCGTCTTCTGTTAAAACCAGAATTGCCTCTGTTTAAAGACAAACATACACACATCTACACATTTCATTCTGTTTTCTATCAGGTCATCCAGGTTGCGTCCCTATCTGATCAAACACTGGAAGTGACAGCTGAGGAGATTCAAAGGCTAGAAGGTAATGAGAATTGAGGATTTGGGGAAAATAACAAGTTGACCATTTGACTGTGGGATCCTGTGCTATTGTGTTCACAGGGACTTTGATGTATCTGTCTGTAATTAGATTGTGACTCTCTGAGAAATGCTATCTGCTGCTTTGCTAATTCTTATTTCTTTAAAAAAAAAAAGCTGTCTGGTTTACTGGTTGTAACATTTTTAGTCTTAAATGTTTTAAATGTGTTTAATATACTAATTAATTTTTTAAACAAATATTTTTACTGCTCTCTGTATATGTACAGGCCACAGAGTTAGGTGCTATGGGACTACAGCTGAAGATGAAAAAGACACAGCTCTGCTTACATGGAGTCATGTGAATTTCTGTCATATGAGTAACCTTGTCTTTCTGTTGTTATTTTCCCCCCCAATACATGTGTGCACGTGCATACCATGGCCTCCAGGGCCTGGAATCTCAACAGGTGCAAGTTAAGGGTGAGACTGTCTCAGGCTGAGGAGCAGCCTGAGCAAAGGCACGGAGAAGTCCAAGCGTGTTTGGGGAATCACATAACCCAGTCTGGCTGGGGTCTGAGTGAGGGTTATGAGATAAGACTAGCAAGACAGATAGGCACCAGATCTCCTTTCTTAAATACCAAGTTGAAAAGAAAGCCTCTTAGGTGTACTGTCATGAAAAGAATCCACAGAGCAAAGGTCTTTATTCATCCTGAAGTCCTCAGCTGTCAATGTGCGGCTGCTTGTTGAAGGGGGATGTGTTTTGTTAAGGTTGATGTAGGCCAGGAATTTGACTTCTGATTTCAAGACAAGTTTCTCAGGAAGACTGAACACCGGGTTTGTACAACTCAACTGTCATTTCCCTGGGCTTGTTTTTGTTAGGGAGGATAAAGAGAATCTGAAAAAGGCAGGAATTTATCTTTTGACGGATGCCTCTCACACTGCAGAGAAATAAGGGCTCTTTGTAATAGAGATAATTGAGTCTCCTCATACGAGTACTCCCAGTTTTAACCTGGTTATTATAAAGTACCTGGATTTTGTCCTTTAATTCATTGTCGAGATTGCAACACCAGGACATATGGGCACATGCAATTTTCTCTTCTGAGATAAATTTGCAGAGCAAAATAGGCTCTTGTAAAGTAGGACACCATAATGTGTGAGTAATATTAGTGTTTTTAGTGCTCTATACAGAATAATAACTCACTCAGTAATGCTTGTAGAGCAGATTGTATCTGTATACACATTGGCTGTTTTTGAAGGAATAAAAAAACTCCTTTTATAATATTTATTTTTCCCTGCTTTAAAATATATTTCTAGAAAATCAAAAACCTGTTAAAAAAAATATAAAGAAGAAAATTAAAATAACTAATAAACCCTATTAACATTTTGGTCTATTTTCCCCACCCAAATCCATACTCTTCGTATATAGTTTTGTATTATACTGTTATCATTGAACATTTTATCATGAAAACTTTGCTATTAAATAGATTTCAAAGCTCAATTGTAAAGGCTGTGTTGTCATATAATGTCTAGCCTTTAGATATGCCATGATTTATTTAATTATTCTCCTATTGTTGGCCATTAATGTTTTTCTGATTTTTCATTTTTATGAGAGAATGTTGTAATGCAAATACATAAATTTTTATATGGTTCTGACTTATTTCCTGAAGATAAACTGCTGCAGAGGGTCAAAGGGTGGAACCGTTTTAAGATGCTCAGCGCTGATTCCACATTATCTCCAGAAAGGTTCTACTTGTTTGTATTCCCACCGAACAAATAAGAAGACCCATTTCTCCCCATCCTAGCCAGTGCTGAATAGTTCTCACTTTTGTAAATGTTTCCCAGTTTGATGGATGAAGAACGGTATATAATAGTTTTAGTTTTAATTTATCGGAAAACGAGATCAAGCCTTGGCATACATGTCTGTGTTTGTGGCCATAGATATTTCTTCTTTTGAGGACATGTCCTTTCTTGCTTTTTTCTAATGGAATGTTCATCTTTTACTTACTGATTTGTAAAATCTTTAAATGATTATGATCTCTTTATTCATTGGAAACCAATATAGCCTTGAAAATAAATGAGAAAAATCTTTACTTGATGTTATTAAGTTAAAAAAAAAGTAAACAACAAACCATAGTGTAGAGCAGTATGAATAGCATCTTTCTGGATATGTAAGAAGAGGAGAAATAAATATATGTAAAATATGTAGTTGTTTCATTTTGGGAAGGAGACAAATATTTGAAGGTAGTTCCCTTGGGGGAAGGGGCCTGATGGCCTGCAGTTCTGGAGTGCAAAGAAGGCTTCCTTTCCATGTTAACAGTTTTATCTTGATTGCATTTTTATTTTGTGCATACAATCTTTTTTCTACTAAAGAGCTAGTTTTAAAATATTAATGAACTAAGTATATTAACCTTTTCTCACTTACACATGTCATGGATTTTTTCCCTAATTTGTGATTTTTAATTTTCTTTGTGTTGACTTTTGACATATTTGAGGTTTGCATTTTTTATGATTAAATCTGTTAGCCTGATGTATTTTCATTTTGGTGCTTTAGAGTCATAAAATCCAAAATAAGAAGAGGTTATCTAAGGTTGCTTTTTTAAAATAGTTGGCAGATTATCCCAGCACTATTTATTTAATAGTTCTTACCTACTGGTTTTTGTACCTTTAACATACATTAGATTTATATATATATATCTGTCTCCTAGGATTTGTTTCTGTGTTCTTTGTAATTTTCCATTGTTCTACTGCACTGTTTTGATCCTTCACCTTTTCAATATATGTGACTACTTGAAAAGGCAGATTCTCCGAATTACATATACATATATCTTTTTTCTTCTCATCTTTAAAATCCTTTTAAGCTTTTTTTTTTAAAAAGTCCATTGGGATTTGTTTTAAGGCTGAAAATTAAATTAGGAAAGGATTAACATCACTTTACTTTAATCACTAAGTCAGGAACATGCACAATATGTCACTCTCTCTTCATCCAGGTCTTCTTTAATGTCCCTAAGTAAAATTTTTATAAGACCTATAAAGCACTTATCAGTTTTTATAGGGCCTTTACATTTTTTAATAGGTTAATTTTCTAGGACAGTATATTTTGTAACTAGCTGTTATCGTAAATGAGATGTTCTTCATGTTATTTTCTTACTGGTATATAGAAAAAATATTTTGATTGTCAGTATTTATTTATTTTATAAATAGCTTATTTTTTTAAATTAACCTTACAATCTAGATTAATTTTAAAATCTAACATATTTATGAATATTCTCCTTATTTTCATAGGATTCTCTTAAAGTTTCTAGGTATGTTATATGCAAATTAAAATTTTATATTCTCTTTAATAACTACACTTCCTATTTCTATTTATTCTCTCATTATACTGGTTAGAACAGCACATTCTCAAGCCTTTTGGTACTAGTCTTCCTCTACACTTTATTTTTGACGACCTCAAAGAGTTTTGGTTTTTGTGAATTATATCTATTAATACTTGTGATATTAAAAATTTAAATAGAATTTTAAGAATATTTATTTGCTATTTACCTTAAAAATAATCATATTAACCCCATTGCAAACATAAATAACATTTTTATGCAAAATAGCTGTGTTTCCAAAACAAAAATATATATGAAGCATAACATTGTTTCACACTTTTTGTAAGTCATGTTAATGTCTGTTTTAACAGAAGAGAGCTAATATCTCATACCTTCTGCATTCAGTCTGTTGCAATATACTCTTTGGGCTGAAGTAACCTGAAGAAAATCTGGCCTCACCCAGATCTTAATTGAACAAAGGAAGAACATTTTAATAGCCCTTTCATATAATATGAATATTTTTCTTTGACACTACATCAAAACTTGATAGCTGGTACCTTCTTAAAGGTTGGTTGTAGTGTGGAATCTGAAACCATATCAATGAACTTTTCATACCCTGTTACATTGAGCCCATTGGTCTGTTTTGAACTCTGAATGTATTTTTTACTCATACATAATTTTATAACATCATTCATTGGTCATTTGGAAAGTACTGATGAGGCCTTCCCTGATAGCTCAGTTGGTAAAGAATCCACCTGCAATGCAGGAGACCCCGGTTCGATTCTTGGGTCAGGAAGATCCCCTGGAGAAGGGATAGGCTACCCACTCCAGTATTCTTGGGCTTCCCTTGTGGCTCAGCTGGTAAAGAATCCACCTGCAATGCAGGAGACCTGGGTTCAATCCCTGGTTTGAGAAGATCCCCTGGAGAAGGGAAAGTCTACCCACTCTAGTATTCTAGCTTGGAGAATTCCATGGACTATATAGTCCATGAGGTTGCAAAGAGTTGGACACAACTGAGCGACTTTCATTTTCACTACTTTCACTGAGTTAAGAGTTATCTTCCAAATGTTGACAGATTTCACTACACAATATCAAAAAGTCACATTAACCTCAACACCCATCTTATCAGGAAAGTCATTAAGATGGTAAAGAAGTCAAGCTCTTGGTGGCAAATAGTTTCCAAAATTCTATTTTTGTTTAAAATTTAATCATTGCAACAAATACCATTGGTTGTTTTCCTTGAAATGAGAAATTCACTTAGATCATCTTTTAGAAAATATATGCCAAATGCACAAACCTAAATAACTATAGTTTTCATGTCAATTTTTCTTCCACATAAAAGTGGAGTTCAAGGCAAAAGCAGCACGAATCCCACACATACTTTCCCTTGAAACACCAATGGGATGTTAGTATGTAGCAAATTTGTTGTGTGTGGATTCTCCCATTTCATCACACAGAATATTTTAAAGATGTGTTATTTAAGGAGGACATTTAATAAAAATTATGATTACTACTTTATCAGGGACTTTTTAAAAAATGTTACTGCCATGGTTACCCTCAGTGCAAACCGCAGCATGATAAAAAAGACAAATAACATTGTAGTATTATGAAAATAGTTTTCACCTTTCAGATCCCCTGAAAAAGGGTCTTTGGGACTCCTGGGGTCCACAGACTACAGTTTGAGAATCTGTATGTTAGAACTTAGAGAACAGTTTAATAATGATCATATGAGTTCCTTTTCTCCACCTACTTTCAGTGGAACTACCTAACAAGTAAATACAAATTCTGAGGTTAAATTTATTTATTTATTCATTTTAGACAATGATTCTGCAACTTCAGAGCCTGATGCTGAAATCACTGCCAAGACCAACGGGAATGGGAGCCCTGGGGAGCAGTCGCCAAGCCCCGTGCAGTTCATAAACAGTGAGGGAGCCGGGGACTTTAGCCGCTCAACTCTTCAGAGGTGCTCTTATCAGATTCATGTTTTCACTGCATTTTACCTTCATTAATCTATGTACCATGTCAATGATTTAATTACCTTAGAAACAGGTTGGTGTCATGAAATCCCACATTTTCATCCCAGCCATTTGATTTTCTCTATATATAAATGCCACCTCCTGAATCTTTTCACAGCATTCTTAGTTAATGCAAGCATATATTGATAGGAGAGCTTTAATTTTCACTCCTCAACCCCTTTCTTCTGAGCTTTCACATATGCAAGTTTGCTATTAGGACTCAGTTTTACAACCACTGTCTTTTGACTCAGAGTATGATTCCCCCCCTCTCCTTTTCTGTCTGCTGCAGCTTATAATTACCCTGTCTAGAATCAGAAGAAAAACAGAGTGCCACACATAGTGCTCTGATACTAAATAGGTGCGAAGGAGAGTGAAAGCAGCCTTGATGTCAGCTCTCCAATGCACGGGGCAGTTTCACGGTGCAGCACGTCCTCACCTGTATTCACTGTCGGTTATAAGATGGTACTAATGTTCTGCACGTATCCATCTCTTCTACTGGTAAAACAGGTCTACCAGACAAGCTAGTTCTACTGGGGACAGCACTGCTCTTGTCAATCGCACTACTGTTATTTTCATGACTACTTCTGTGCAGGGACTCTAAAATTGCATTCAAAACAAGATAGACGAACAAGGCTTCCGTGAGGATGTAGTTTCATATGACATAGTTTTTTCTTCTTTGATCAACAAAATATGCACCATATGGCATAGAGTTGTAGCTTTTCATTGGATTTAAAGGCAGACTTTGACTTGCTGTGATGGGAGAGGAGCTATTGCTACAGACCAACCAGCCTGTGGTTTGGCATGTGTGTCTCCATATTACCAGAAGAGTGATCATCTTCTTATCCCAGTGCAGATATTTCACTGCTTGGCATTTTGCTCATAACACATGTTTTCTCCAACTCATGTTTGTACCACATTTTGCCTATATTAACCTGGCAAGCAATTTTGGTAATTCTATGACTTCAGAAATGGGTCAGAAACAAACCTTCCTCATTTTAATCGTAGTTTTTCCACCGTCTTATCATATGCCACAAAATCTAAAAGCCTCTTCAACCTCAACGTCATAACCCATAAAAATTTAAGTGACTACAGATAACTATTAAAGACATTGAGGATAAGACATACTGGATAAGTCACAGTATATGAAATATATTAAAACACCATTGTTACTTTATGTTACATATAATATACATAGAAATGTCTTCAGTTTTCCTGTCCGGTCAACCTTATTCTTTCCTTTTGCTCTGCTTTCTTACACTCATCAAAATTCCATTGGATTAACTGTTCGCCTCTTTCTTTCTCTGAATGCTGCCCTTGTTGCTGGAGGCAGCATGTGCCCTACAGTTTCTGCCCCCTCTGCCATGCTAATGACCTAACATGCACTCTCTGAAGGTGAGTATGGACAGTGGATCCCTTCCTTGGTGTCCAGGGTGATAGAATAAGAATCCATCCATAGTACCTTGCATTCAGAGACAGAACTGAGAGCCCATATCCATTTTCCTTTTCCTTTGAAGTGTTTTTTGAAAAGACATTGAGCACTCTTGTCGCCATTCTGAAGAAATGCATTTGACCTTTAAGCCACCCACCCCTGACTAGTGTCTGCCGACCTACTTTTGCACTTGCAGCGTCATCAGTGGTGTTGGGGAACTGGATCTAGACAAAGGGCTTGTGAAGAAAACAGAGCCCAATACCAAAGACAAACCTTATCCCGACTGCCCTTTCCTGCTGCTAGATGTACGAGATAGAGACTCTTACCAGCAGTGCCACATTGTTGGAGGTAAGAGAGAAAGGCTTTTCAGTGTCTCACTCCCAAGAACAGAGCCCGGTCCTGAGCCCAGGCAGACTCGACCCACACCCCGTGGTCAGCACAGTGCTAGCCAGAGGGGTTCCGGGAACCTGTGAGTTGGCTCCACCGCATGCTCTGAGAGAGGCTGGGGAAATTCTCAGAGGGATCAGGGGCCCAGGGCTAAATGTCAGAATGCTTCCTGTCCTTCACTATGTCCTGTTCTCTTCTCTCTCACAGAAGCATTTAGGTTTATCACTAGTGAGTTTGAAAATATGTTTAACTCTTAGATGTTAAACCAGCTAGGGATTGGAGCCGAGTTGTACTGAGAACTACAAACTTCCTAAGCTTTTTCTTCTCTTTGCAGCTTACAGTTACCCAATTGCAACTCTGTCTAGAACAATGAACCCTTACTCAAATGATATTCTTGAGTATGTATCCTTTGTTGCACTTTAAGGAGTTGGGTGGTATAAGAATTGTAAGAATCAAATTTATTACCGATATTATTTAGCTAACTTAGCATATTTTAGAATTTGGATCTTTAGCTATTGCTGAGGCTGCTTTCTAGTCCATCCTGCAGTTGGACAAGAAACGTTAGATTAACAGTTAGGATCTATTGACAGTTAGTCCTAAGACATTTTTTTCCCCAGAAAGCTTTTTTTTTTTTTTCATTTTCCCCAAGTAAAATATAAGGATTGAATTTTTTCCTTCTATTTTAATTTTTTTCTTCTTAAAATTTTAGTTTGCTTTGCTCATAAAAATTGTACAAATAGAAAATTTAAATACTGAAAAATATAAAAAAGAAAACTGAAATCCCCGATAACCACACAACTGCATAAGAAACTCTTAGGGAATCTTTTGTGTATGTTATTCCAGGCGGTCTTCTATGTAGTCTTTTTAACAAAGTGGAAGTCATACTTAGATATATAATTTAGTGTGTTGCTTCCCCCACTTCCTATTACTTGAATTTCCCCACACTAACACAAGCTCTGTATAAACTCTGTTTTTGGTGCAGTAAAATATCTGATCTTAAGATTTACTGTAGTTTACTAAATCATTCTTCTCTGGAGGACTGGACTTTTAGGCGGTTCCCACTTTTTTACCGTTCTCAGTAAGGCTGCAGTGGACACACCAGGCACTCAAGTTTTTATGTTTCCTCATCTGTAAATGGAGTTTATAATAATTGCTCTCCAGGACTGTACAGATGAAAGGGCCAAAGAGTATACAGTATGTAACTAGTGCCATCTTGGAGAGAGATATATATATATAGAGAGAGAGAGAGAGTTATGTGTACACACACACACAAGAAAAGGATACCAGCTTGTGCTGGTTTTCAGCACAGGAAAAAAAATCCAGGATGCCCTGAAGAGGGGTCATCCCGTGCTCCCTGAACTCAAGATAGGCAAACCTTGACTGCTTTCCTTCCTTCGGCATTTCTGTATAGTCTAGGAGCATTAGCTCAGTGTGGTCAAACCTTAACTCATGTGACTGTTAGAAAAATGCCCACGGCAAGATCATCATCCTGTATGACGACGACGAGAGGCTGGCCAGCCAGGCGGCCACCACCATGTGCGAGCGGGGATTTGAGAACCTCTTCATGCTTTCTGGAGGTGAGGGGCTACGTTCTGCTTAGGACTTAAAAGGCAAATACTTGGACTCACACTCCTTCTGCTTCACTCCTAGAGTTTCCCCCCTCCCCTCCCCTGCAGAGCTCAGAATTCAGTATTCTGGAAATAGAAAAAAAACATGCTGGCGGAAGGGAGTCAGGATATGTGAAACTTCCCTTACCTCAATCAGCACATGTTTCTAATTCCTGAAAGAATGATGTTGCTTTATGGTTCTGTAAGAAAGCCTTAATGCTGAAGACTTGAGCAAAGCAATTTCTGGTGGAATTCTCAGAATCCCACATAACAACGGACATTTTCTGGTATAATTTACTTAATGGTGAAGCAATTAAGAAAGATTTCCCGTCCTTGTGTTGAGGAGACACGTGGGCTCCTTTCCAGGTTTGCCTTGGCCTTACCATGCTAACAGTGCTTTTTCTGATGATCTTCCATACCCAGGTCTAAAAGTCTTAGCTCAGAAATTCCCAGAAGGACTGATTACAGGTTCCCTGCCAGCATCTTGCCAGCAGGCCCTTCCTCCTGGTTCTGCCCGAAAACGATCCAGTCCCAAAGTGCCGCCCCTACCAGCTGAAAATAAATGGAGATTTACCCCGGAAGACCTAAAGAAGATAGAATATTACCTGGAAGAGGACCAGGGTCCTGCAGACAATCCTAGTAAGATATTTTGACCTTTGGAAATAATGTTTCTGTAGAACTTGAGATTTACAGCTTTGAACATCAACCTCATCATATGAGAAGCTTGATCTCTTATATTCAGATTCTTAAAATATTTGCAGGGGGGAGGGAAATATGCAGGTGCTATGTGAGGAGAAGGGAAATGAGTGAGCGGAGGTGCTCCCAGATGATGGCAAGAATCAGGCATTGCACACAGACAACTGAAAGAAAAGTTTTCAGTCAAATAAAGTGGGTATCTTAGGAGGAGCTGAGAGGCTAAGCTAAAGCATTCAGATTCCTTCTTGGAATACAAAGCATTCCATCTTTCCCCTCATCATTACCATTGTTTAGTCGCTAAGTCGTGTCTGACTCTTTTGCCATCCCAAGGACTATAGCCTGCCAGGCTCGTCTGTCCATGGGATTTTCCAAGCAAGAATACTGGAGTGGGTTGCCATTCCCTTCTCCAGGAAGGTCTTCCCAACCCAGGGACTGAACCCATGTCTCCTGCATTGGCCAGTGGATTATTTACCAGTGAGCCACCGGGGAAGCCCTTGATTCCTTCTTGGAAAACTTTGCTTCCTTCTGCTGCTGCTTCTTACACTTCCAGCCTTTCCTTTGACACAGTGCTTTCTCTTTCTCCTCTAGTCGTTCCTGTTCCTTCTCTAGTGAGAAGGAATGACGAATAGGCGAGGTTGGTTGGGACAGTGGAGAGGAAGGAAAGAACAATAATCTGGGTTTCCTTTCATCCCTACCCTCTTCCCCACCTTCTAATTGATCTCAAGGCTCAAGAGTAAGTTTTAACCTAAAGAAGATGCTGAACAGAACTTCATTAGCTTAAAAGTGGTGTGTAGCATAAGACTTCATTAGTTTAAAAGTATACTTGGCAGATTGTCTCTGCAATCATTTTTGCAGCTCTGCTCCCTGCTTTCTTGCTTCCTCCAGGCCGGCTGAGCCAAGCTAACGCTTCTGGAAGAGATGCCAAGGTTCCAGGCACCCGCAGTGGTCAGAACCTGCCTGCCGGGGGCCCTGCCAGCCACCAGAATCCCCGCTCACTGGGCAGTGGCCACCTGCAAGGCAAACCCTGGAAGTAAAGGACCTTGTCTGCCTTAGTCAAATAAATGTTTTCTCTCCTTTTGGAACCCCGAGCAGTTCCCAAGTTGGTCATTTCAGAAACTGCTGCAAAGACCTCAGCATGTGTGCCAGGCCCTCTTCCTATCTCCAACTCCTTTCCCACATCCAGCTTGGGAAGGATTTTTACAAAAACCAGAGGCATGACAGGCTCTAGTGTCCTCCCTGTTGTTTACAGAATATTTAAGTCTCTGAAACTGAGTAGGAAAAAAGTCTTAATTTTTTTAGGCTTTCATTTTTTAAAAAATAAGGTCGAGTTTGTTTTGGTCTGTGTCCTGCATTGTTTTGTAACTACTTCAGGCACATCTGTGTGTCCTTCCCAGCCAGTTCTTTTTCACTCAGTGTTCTTGGTTTCACGAAGGTTCTCTAGGTAGGCTTTGCAGCCTGAGAAGCTGCCCCTGGGGGTGCAGATGATTCAGAGCCGCCACCAGGGTCTCCATCAGGTGTGGACCCGCTGGCTGAGGAGCTTTTTGCCCAGCACCCACCCGATGCACGTTCTGTCTTGAGTTTGGAAGCCGATACCTGTAAGCATTACTGAGTTAAGACTTAGTAGCCGCTCTCACATGTGTGCGAAGCTCCCCCTCACGAGATGTTCTGGGGCCAGCACAGGTGATGATGTGTGCTCAGCCACCCTCATGGGAAAGCCCTATCCACTGTACAGGGCTGGGTTGAGAGCCATTCATTGAAGCCCCCTGGAGTCGCCCCTCATTTGTGGTTGGTTTATTAGTTGTAAATTTCCATTATCCAGCTCAGGCATATTCATATTAGATGGGTAGAAATCATGGCCCCTTGAAAACACTGGCTTTGGTTGGGTCACCACCAGCACACAAGGTGAGGATGACTCCACAGCCCTTTGTCAGAGCTGACAACCCCTGAAATCCTTGCTTAGAAATACAGTATTAGTCTAATTGAGTAATTAGTGCAATTTCCTGCTTACTTTTCATTCTCATGACTGAGCTGTGATTAGGAGGTTGTGATTATAGATTCTTGTTTGGCCAGAATTTTGAATCGGCATTAATTGAATTGCTAGATGACTGACATTCATTCCATTTAATTGGGGGAACAAAAGACCTCAGGTAAGGATGAGGAACTCTGAAATCATCAGGAAAAGGAAAAAGAGGCTTGTTAATTTTTATGGTCTGTGATCTGTAGTTGTGATAAGGGACTGAGGAATAAATTGTGCTCTTTGTCATGGCAACCAGCCTCTGAAAAGCCAGCTGAAAATTGCCTATCCTTAGGTGGTTATTGCTGCTGGGGAAGATTTGTCTT
Organism: Bos indicus x Bos taurus; assembly: GCF_003369695.1. NCBI lineage: Eukaryota > Metazoa > Chordata > Mammalia > Artiodactyla > Bovidae > Bos > Bos indicus x Bos taurus. Next base: position 25,600,095 of record NC_040079.1, read on the forward strand.
AACAGGACTCTTTTTCTCACCACCAAAAAAAAGGTATCACAGTATTTCCAGCATGGGAAGCTGTATTTGTAGGAGAAATAAAGGTAATAAATATCTTATAGAGACATATGGAAAAATAACTTTCAGATTCAGCCCAGTTCTATTTTAGTGTGTTTATTCTTCTCTACTTGATTTCCAAAGTGCAACATTTTCCGATGCTTTAGAAATCAAACAAACCAGGGACATTGTTCAGATGTCAGGCCGTGCCCAATTTTCCATAAGATTCAAGAATCTTGTATAAAATTCAGCCAACGTACACAAAGCTTTAATGAGGAGCCTGTCATGTTTCCCCATAAATTTATTGCCTGAGAACTAAGTTCAGCCTTTTGCTAATGCCAAAATGCTCTGGCTTTTTATTTTCTTTACAGCATTGATTTTTTTTAATGCAAATTTTTCCACATTCAACTTTCCCCTAGCATGGACAAGATTTTCAGCCATTTTGGACACATATACATTTTTAAGAAATTTTTTTTCTCTGTGACAGAGTTCTGTTTATTCCATTTTCAAGTCGACTAGTCAGGAGTCTAGATTTCCCCCACTGGATTCAGTTTTACAAGTGAGTGGTAGCCCCTTTTGTTCCTATTCTGCATTCCCATCACCACACAACACTAGAGCGTTTGAAATGGCTGTGTGTGTGTGTGCACAGTCGGTGTAGCCGATCCTATTAGAGTTGCTGTGCGTTTACTGGAGAGACCTGGCAGGTTGACTGTACTGACGTGTGTCTCTCCATAGTGCTTTGCCTGTTGGTAGGGGTTTTATATAACTGCTCCTCAAAGACCTGCTCTCATTCTGTACTTTTTGTGTTAAGTGTCACTCGCAGACAGTTTTTACACGCTCACGGTATTGCTCTGAATGTTCTGCATGACTAGTTTCTTCATTAGATTAACTGACATGTATTATTTAAGTGATCTGTGATACTCTGTGCAATTATGAATGTTGACGATTAAAGTACATAGTTGTTAATTTGTTGTTTGCTATTAATATGCTGAAGTCTGCCAACTTCTCTCTCCCTCTCTGTTGAGATGATCTGTGGGGAGTCACATGAGCCTGGGGTGATTGGAAAGTGTACTTCTTTTTGCTGTATCTCCCAGGAACGCCTATTTTCTTTGTATAAATGAATCAGGAAATCATTCCAGTTAGGGCAGGAGACCTTAGCTCTCCAGTTAGAAGGTCTGGGTTTCTCTCCATGCCCAGCAGGGACTGATGGCCACCTTAAACACAATACCATGGGACTCTCATCAGTGTTGCAGAGGCTGGCAAGCTGCTCTTGCCTGGGAACTTAGGACCCCCTGGATGGAAAATGCTTCCTCAAAGTACAGCTACTCCTCTCTCTGAGCAACAGTGATGGTCAAAGTCTAACTAATACATTCAGTACTCTAAAGAAGGAAAGGAGGGGAGGAAGGAGGGAAGCGTGAAAGCAAGAAGTGAAGAGGGAGGAGAAGGCAACATTACTCATTCAAGTACAAAAAGAACATCTCGGGCTGTAATGTCAGGTTTAGTCTACTGAAAGACATAGAATGATTTAAATGGCCTAAAAGTAATTTTATTTTTCACCTTTAGTAGAAAGTCAGAACTAGCACAATCATATTGGACTAGGGTATAAGTCAGAATTAAAAGAGAGCAAATAGAGTTCATTAGTTGCTGAGGGATTTTTCCCGCAGTGCTATTGAGATTATACAAAAATTCATAAGACTTTAGGCTACTCACCAAGAACACAGAACAAAACAAAACTTCTTTTCTCTAATTCCCTTGTGGAATATAAGTGAAGTCAGAGTCCTGGGCTAGAAAGAAATATGTAGGCAATTTTTCTTGTGTTGGTTTTGGTTTCTGTCACGTTATATATTCGTTGTAGATTCTGTCTTTTATGTTCTCTGACTTTTTTAGGGGGGATAATTAATTTCTGTCCACCTGGATTTAAATCCATGACTCCCTTCCTGTTCTATCCTGAAGATAATCATTAAGAACCTTTCTTTCTCCAGTTCTAAAATACTCCCAGTATCTATAATGTGCTTTTATTTTTTCACAGTTCTTTCAAAGTTGTAACTCCCATGATACTCTCCTTTTTCTTTTTTCAAGAAACATCAGAAATGTGTATTTTACATCAGTTTATGTGAGCATGATGATATGCTTATCTTCTATTCAATTATTTTTTTGATGAAAATTAATATGTTTTTCCTATGAAAACAATAAACAGGACACACTGTGCTTCCCAAGTGTTCAAAATACATTTGGGTAGTAGTACTTTCCTAAAATTGCAGTAATTATTGAAATTGCTATTGCCATGTGCTTAAATCGGCACGCAGGTCAGTTATGGCATAAAATGTGTAATGGTGGCAATTTGTCAGCACTGAATCCTGGCAGAACGGGATTCAGTGCCTGATTTTATGTGTTTACAGAACTCTACTGCCTCCTTCCCCCGCCATCCCATCCCCTTACGGCCTCACTCTCTGGTGCTGATCCTCTTTGTTCCGAAGGCAGACTCAGATTCTCTTCACATGCATAACATCCTGAGGTACCTGGTGAAATGTTTGGCAACAGAGGTCACTTACTAGACACTACGGACTGATTGACTACATTTTTAAAAATTATTTTGACTGTAAGCTCCTAGAAGGTAAAAATCACCAGCTACGTGACAGTGCCCCTTAATAAGCATATGTGAATAAGTGAGCTAAAGAAATCCGTCAGGACTGCACTCTGGGATGTCAGGCCCACCGTGGCGGTCACCCAGCCCTGGCCTGCCATTCTGGAGACCGGAAAGGCTGTTACCCTTGTCCCCTTGGACGTCCTTTCGTAGGCGAGGCATTCGTAACTCTGAGAGTTGTAGATTACCCCCTGCAGGAGGTGCCCGGGAAGCTGTGAGGACCTTTACTGTTACCCTGGCTGTCTACAGTCTGCCTGTTTCCACGGTCCCCTCAGGCTCAGCATAGCCTTCAGAATTCATCAGCTACGGGTTATACACCATCTCCCCATCTGAGAGCAGGTTTTACTTTCTCTTTGGTTTCAAGTCTTAAAGATTTCCAGGTATTTATGCTTATAAACATTTATGGGGCGTCTACTATGTGTTAGGTAGTATTCTTAGAGTCTTCATTTTATGTTTTGACTCATTTGACCATCCCAACATCCCTACAAGGTAGGCGCCCCCGTTCTTAGAGGGAGAGACTAAGGGTCGAGTGGAAATTAAGCAACTTGCCCTTGAGTCACTGAGCTGGAAGGTTGAGAAAACTGCACTGCTCTGGGCTTCCCTCTCTGGGTGGGCCCAACACCCTCTCCCTGGCCATGCCTCCAGTTCACCAACAAAAATGTAACTTTCCCTTGGCTGTCCGCCTCCCTCCCTTCCCTGTTACCTGAGATTCCACTGAAAGCCTTCCTCCTCTACCTACACGAAGGGCAGTGGGAGTTCAGGGACAGAAGCATGTGCTTCTGGGACCATGAATTTCCCCGTTCCACCGCTGTCTGTGTCTGGTGACCTGTCTTGAAGACAGGTGCCCCAGGGTTTCTAAGATTTGTTTTGGTTCTCAGCGTGTCCCTAATGAGGTATCACTTAGGGAAGGGGAGTTACAGGCTTTTCAACAGATTGTACGGGGAAGGTAGGCTGTTTTCCTGATGGTTGAACTCTCCAATAAAACCATATTGATATGATTTGTGTCCGATCTTCTCTTTCCTTTGTGGCTATGTTTCTGATGTAGGCTGAAACATAAATTGTGGGAATTGGCTCATGGTTACAGGCCTAGGCTTCATGGGAGGAAGCAGCAGCAAACCTCTGCACCTCTGTCCGTGTGTGAGCAGAGCTCTCATTCCACTGCAGTCCTCTAAAAATGTAGCTGAACACACCACTGTGGTTACAAAGAAGACTTTTAACTTTCTTCTTTTAGTTTGGCAGTAAACATTTGGCCGTCTTTGTCTCTGGGGTTGGTAGATGATGCTCACAGTTTGAGTTGCCAAATGGATCCTGAAAGCTTTGGGGAGAATTCATTACCCTTTGACAGTTTTTTTGGATTTGACGGGTGTTCTGTGCTTCTTTCTCAGAGCTCTTCCTTCATCTGGCCAGTTTGAATGTTTTGGTTGGTCATATCAGTTTCCTGTAAGGAGCATCTGGGTCTCAGTGTGTTCACAGAATGATGTTTCTGACCTTAGAGTCCTTAGAGCAAGAATCCATCTGCATCTTCAAATCCACCTAGTCCCACATGTCCTTGCAAAACAATCACTGAGATGATGAACAGCCCTGCACTGGATGAGGGACTGGTGAGGTCATATCTGGATTGTGTTCAGTGACATTTCAATTTTAACTTCAGGCCAAAGCTAGACATACATATCTTGGTGTTAATTCAAAAGACCACCCAAAGGATTCTTATGGACCACCGATGGCTTCACAGGCCACACTGAGAGCCATGGATAAGGATCTAAGAATGGAGTAAATGAGTTCATTTTAAAATAAAGATTTTTGAAAACTCCTGGAGAATAGGCATTAGCCTAATTAATTCCCCAGATTGCTGCAGGAATTGAATGTGAGCGGCAAGGGCTCCTGGGATTTGTCACCTGCACCACCTCTGGCCCCAACAAGGAGATGCTGGTACCCTGCCCTTGGTAGGGCACTTACTTCCAGCTCTGTCTGGAATATAAACTTTTCCAAAAGTAAGACAATTACCTTGTTCAGGGCGACAGCAGAAGAAATGAGTTTAGACAAATTATGAAAAAGAATCTGGGCACAAATTAAGATGGTCATATAGATGTTTGATTTTGATAATAAGTTGATACTAGGTAACGTTACCCACAGGTGATCTGGTGTGTTTGAGTAGCTTCTTTCATTGCAAGAAACTCAGAAAAGTGTAAAGAGGAAAAACCATCACCTAGGGTAACCACGATTATTATTATTGGAGAATATCTACTTCCAGGCATAGTGGGTATATGTTTTCCAAACAAAAATGAGATTCATACTCCATATACTATATTATAGCCTGCTTTTTAAAAAACTTTGTGGAAATACAAATCATATGCCATAAAATTCACCCATTTGAAGGATACAGTTCAGTGGAGTTTAGTAAATTTACAGGGTTGAGCAAGCATTACCACAATCCTATTTTAGAATATTTCCATCATGTGACCAGCTTGTCTCACTCAGTATATTGTGACCATTTTTCCATATCAATCACAGACTACAACGGCTTCCCAATATTCCATTATGTAAACATGTAATATCCATATTAATACTGGTATCTATCTAGGTTCTTTTCTATTTTATTTAAATTTTTATTATTGCAATGTTGTACATGTGTTTATTTGAACTTCTCAGGGAATTTTTATAAAGTAAATTCCTCCAAGTGGACTTACTGAGTCAAAGCAGCAATATGTTGAAATGTTTTATTTATATCACCAAATTCCCCCTGGGAAGGTGGTATAAATTTATCCTCCCACCAGCAGTATATGACAGGTCTTATTTCTTCATACTCTTGATAATACTGAATTGTCAGTCTTTCTATTCTTTATCTGATGGGGAAAAAAATAATATAGTTTTCTTTAATGTACAAAAAAAATTGCCCAGAGAAACAGTATCTTTCTCTTATCAACTTTTTGTATTTCTTCTTCGGGGAAGAAATCTTCTATTTTTCTTTTGAAATGTTAAGTCTTTTTTTTTTTAACCCCTTTTACTTATAAAGGCTCTTTTCCTCTCAGGGTTATTAATAATTTTTCATATATGCTGTATGAGTTTCTAAAATTATCATTTCTCTTTTAGCATTGTTTTATTTAGAAAATAAAAACTTTTAATCCATAGATTTATAAAAATATGTATCTGCAAAGTATAAAGTTAAAAAATTTTAATTTATTTCCATGTCTCCATTTGAGAAGCATTTATTAAGTGCATGATACGTGTCATGTACTTGGCCAGTCACTAGAAACCGAGTGTTGAGCAAAATGGCACAGTTCCTGCCCTCGTGGCATTTTCATTCTGGTGCTATGCTTCTTGTCTTTTCAGCTTTCTTAATACTTTTACTTGTTCAGAGCATTACTTTCTAAATTGCAGCTCAGGAAAATTCAAAATAACTTGCAAGCCTACAAAAATACAGACTATAAAAATGAAAAGTTTTCTAGTAAATGTGGAGAACATTTGTTCAACAAATATTTATTGGGTATCTGTATGTCAAGTACTTCTGAGGGTTTTGCAGACTGAATACCAAACCAAGTGGCCTCTGCTATCAGGGAATACAGTTTACTTTAGATTAAGCAATTCTATCCTGGATCCCTAAGTAATCCAGTTTTAATAAGAGGATACACTATCTTGCTAACTTAATATTTTTTAATTTATCAGTCTGTATTAAGCAGTGAGATCAGTTTTTTCCTTGTCTTTTTTTTTTTTTTGCTGAGCCATCACAGTGGGTTTCAGCTTATCTACATAAATTGAAGGGAAATGCTTCCCAAAAGATAACATGAAGGAAGGGTTATAAAATCTTTAGATCATCTTTCTGTAAAGACTGAAACACCGTTTCACCTTGCCTCATAAACTTATATATGTGTAAGTTTGTGTGTACTATATGTATAGTCAGCCTCATCCTTTTTATTTTTCAGAATGTTTGGTAGAAAAACATAATAAAATAAAAAATGAATGGTGTGTAATACATAAAAATTTTTAATCCCTATTTTGTATACCTGAAACTAATATATATATATTGTAAATCAACTATACCTTAATTTTAGAATATCAAAGATTATTTTAAAAACTCCAAGATGAAAATTCCTTAATGGGCCCTTAAAAAAAAGCATTTGAACTTCAGGCTACTGTATGTGAAAAAGACACAAATTTTTAAGTCACTGGAGTTGGAAGCATTGTACTTTGTCTGGCTGATACAGGGAAAGGCTGCCATCCTTACCCCAGCTTTGGGGAGCTACCAAGCCATCCCCCTACCTCAACTTCCCAGTAACTTCTTAGGACTGACTCCCTACTCCACAGTCACACCTTAAGAGATCTGGAAGAAATGAATATAGATTCTTGCTTTGAAAAAAAGTTGAGATATATGCTACGTGTTTGTGGTGCTAGCCACTAAGGTGATATCGCAGACACCAGAATCACCAAGCCCAAGGAGGGAAGCCAAGTTCTAGGCGCTGAGGAGGCGATGTATCAAGAGGAGAGTCTTACGTTTGAGAAATTCTGCAAATGATCAGGAGCGGTGGCAGGTGGGAGAGGAGACGGGGTGCAGACAGTGTACTAGAGATGCTAGAAAGCGTGTGGCAGTGAGAAGTAAACTACTTCTGTCTCTAAAGGCAAAGTCTTTGCGATAAACTTCAATTAATAAAAATGCCCTGGGATTGGTGTTTGTTTTTTATCTTTAAATGATTCCGTTTAACGCAATTGTTTTCTTCCAATTTAGTTCAGGAGTGGGAGACCATATTTTGCTGTATAGAAAGCTTTGCCTGACTGTGACATCCATCTGGGAAAGCAGTGACCACCAGGATTATTCTATTTCATACTCAGGGTTATTGCTTTTGTAGATGAATGGATCCAACTAGCTAGACTATTGTACAAGCTGAATTCCTTACCACGGCGGGGTGCTGGGCATTTGGTTAGCAGCTGTGGCTGCTGCTTGCTCCTAAGGTATGAACAAATCACCCCACTGAAGAGCTGAGCTCAGGGTGGTCTCATTAAAACAGATGCCACTTGGATACAACTTCACAGGACCTTGGAATGCAGGGAAGTTTAAGGGTCATCTAGTCCAACCACCCACACATTTCCACTGAGATCTGCAGGAACTAAATTACTTCTGCCCCAGCTTGAAAAGACAGACATGCCACATGCATCCCCACACGAGAGTCCATTCTGTTCCATGTACTCTCAGACTTTATTTGGTTGCCTGGGTAGGGCTGAAGAGGAGGAGGAAAAGAGTGCTGGAGGGCTGGGTCAGTAAAGGTTATTCAACGTGTGCTCCATGATGGTCAGAACCCCCAGCCACGTCTCCTGGGCTGTGGGGATGATCTGGGAGGCTGGCAGCAGGAAGCCATAGCGCCCCGTGTCCCGGAGTTCAAAGGTGAAGGAGTACTTGATGCCTTGGTTGTAGGACCAGTCAATGCTGCCTCCACTGGCTTGGTCTGCGGCAGGAGCAGAACCGGCAGAACAAGGTCACTCACTTGAAAATATTTGCATGGGCCAAGCTAACAGTCCCAAGCCGAGAGCCTCATGCAGTGTCGACTGGAGTCAGCCTCTGTTACCTTCCGGCTCTTGACCAAGCAGCCTGGCTTCCTCCCAAGAAGCTCCCCTGAAAGACTGCAGTCCAAGAGGCCCAGAGAGGCAGACCAGCAATGGTTCTCCTCTCACTAGGGTGTGCAAGGAAGCTCCCATGATTTTGAAAGCCGCCTCCATCTAATAGTAGCTTGGGTCAAGCCCCCACATATTCCAGAGTTGCCCACTTGGGTAACCAGGATTGTCCCCCAGGGTCCTGCTCTGCAGGGGGAAAGTGCAAAGGGCCAGAGTCATAGCAGAAGCCCTCGGCTGTCTTTGGCAGACAGCTCTGCAGTAGATAAACAAAGCTCCTGAGGAACTGGGCTGGGGAGGAGGAGGTGGCTCCAGGTCAGAATTGAACCCCACAACACTCTGAACAAAGCAAAAACCTTTTCATTCAGGGTTGAAACAGTCTCCAAACAAACTCTAAACAGTCCAAAAACAAGGCCAGCCAGAGGTGAGATGGTCACCCCACTTGCCCCCCAAAACTGGGCAATTGGGGCAGGAAGTCAGACATGTGTCCCTGTGCCCTGCTTCTTCAGGACTCTTCCCTGAAGAGTGAACCCCAAATTTGCTGTATCCCCCCAGGGCCCTACGGAACCTCCTCCACCCCCGACCTGTCTCTGCTGCAGCCAGTGAGTCTCTGCTCTTCTGGCTGTTCCCAAAGCACACCACCCCAGAGCACGTGGTAGGGACTTTGTTCTAGAAGATTTCTCTGCCTAGAATCTCTTCCTCAAATAGCCTCTTGGCTCCATCCCTCATTTCCTTCAACACTTGCCCAAATTTTGCTCTCACTGAGGCTCCTGCTTCCGTCCCACTTCTACCCCCATTACTTGAGTCCCCTCACCCTGTCCTGGGAGTTCTTTTTCTCCTTAGCATTGATCACTTAACACACAATATCATTTCCTTATTCATGTTTATTGTCTAGAATAAATTGTCTGTCCCTGACTAGAATAGAAGTCTGCTTATTTTATTCCCAACTGTATCTCAAGCACACAAAACAAGCCCTAGTGTATCGTAGGTATCCAATAAACATTTGTTGACTTAATTCTATTTGATACATTGCATGGATAAGTAAGCTGAGCAAAGATAAAATATATTCTATAATAGATGGGCATTGGAGGAGAAGTATTTTTTAAGTTGAATTTCTTGGGGGATCTACAAGGCCAGCAGAACTCTCTACCTGCTCCATGTATGAAGCTGGATTTAACCCCAAGATAAGGGGACAAGAGTTCTCAGAGGAACTGAAGTGTTCGTCTGAAGGTATCAAGGAAAGCAGAGTTCACGTCAGGAAAGGGCCCGCTGCCCACCAAGCCAACAGTCAGCCGGGGCCATTCTCCTTGTCCATGCTCCCCACATTGGGGCACCCCTGGCTACTTCCTCCGGGAGAGACACTCCCGTAGGCAGGAAAAGTCAACTGAGCTTCCTCCCAGGACCACCCACGAGACCGTGCACACTTACAAATTGTTGTGATGATGCTGCCATACTTGTAGCTGGTCCCATACAGAGACTTCAGGGCCTCAACAGCGGACTTAGCCACCTGATTCTGGAGAAAACGCCAAGCAAGATGACTTGTCACGGCCAGCAACCCCAGATCCCCCATAACCACAGTGCCAGGGTATCCTGGGGGCTGGCAGGGTGACCCAGGAGCACACGCCCTGCAGAAGCCCACCCCCAGCAGACAGCATGGAGCCCACTGGGCCTTGCAGGGTCAGTCTCAGGAACTCAGAAGCCCTATGATTCTGAGCTTATGGGCTGTCTGGCTGGTACGTCACTGCCCTTTGGTCATTCTGCAGCTCCAAGTGTGAACTTGTGGTCCTAGCTCAAAGTCCAGCCCTGCCCTTTGCTCTGTCACGTGACAAGAGTGACTGAAGCACTCTGTGCCTCAGCTTCCCAGGCGGAGAGTCTAATCAGCCTTGCTGGTCTTCCCAAGCCATCAGGGGTCCGTGGGAGAAAGGGGTGCCAGGCACAGCGTAGGCCCTCATGCCTTCAGCAGGTTTGATGGGCCCGCCCAAAGCTGCCTTTGGGATGCGAGGGCAAGCAGACCTCAGGTACATACCAGCTCAGTCTTGTCAGGGATTGATTGTGTTGTGTAGCCATAGGGATAGAGGAGGAGCTGGGAGTAGCTGTGGATGGAGAGGAAGGCCTTGAAGTTCCCATGGTCTTTCACAAAGTCCACGACGGACTTGACCTCCACTTCAGAATTGGCATACTTGCCATGATAAGTCTCCGAGCAGGGGCTGCTGCTGGCTCCTGCCTCTGTGGGAGGGGAGAGAGGAGAGCTGGCATTCTTTATACCTGAGTAGTTGGTTTCCAGGGGCTTCTGGTCTTTGCACGAGGTGAGATGTACGAGGCCTAACCCCCACCCTGGATAAGGAAAGGGCAGAGGCCTTTTATAACCTGGGGGTCCTGGGCCTCCCTCCCCAGCCAAACTTGGACAGAGCTGATGAACACACCCAGAGAGGTAAGAAGGGTCCTCATGTGAGACTGCTCCCTGCAGTGCAGTGACCACGGACGGAAGGGGCTGAAGTTAGACTAGAAAACCCCTGGATGGGTTTCAGACCTCAGATCCATTGGGAGGACTTTCCTTTTACTGGCAAGTAGGTCTCAGAGGCCACCTTCCTCACTGAGTACCTTGGAGGAGGGCCCGGCATTCCCCACGTGCCCCCATGGCAGGGGCAGGAGCAGGGTGGAGCAACAGGACAAAGGATGGTAAAAAACCATTCTGGGGGTCCCGTCCCTGCTCCCCAAACCACACTGGGCCTTACTCCCAAAGCCGGCATCCCAGTTCCGGTTGGCGTCCACCCCAACACAGAGGGAGCTCGACGTGACAGATCGAGTCTTGCGCCACAATCGATTCTGAGAGAGGAAAATGGTTAGCCACCCCATAGGGGTCACAATCAACACAGAGCTTGGGTGTGGACACAGTAGGGGATCAGAAACCATTTACAACTGGTTTTCAGGGAGGAAGATCTGCAAAGGAGGCTCTTGGCTGAAGGAAAATGGAGGAGATGATAGGTGGCACTTGGCAGAGGGTTCTACTGGTGGAAAGTGAAGAAGGCATGTGGCATTCCCCCAACCCCATACATAGCTGATTGGTCGCAAGTTGTCCCATAGAAATAAAATAGAAGCAGGAAATAATTTCTGGGGAGTATGTCTCCACTGGGGACAGTTCTGTCCCCCACAAGCTGGAGATGTTTTCAGTTGTCTCATCTGGGGGCTTGAGGAGGTCAGAATGCTGTTTACGCAGGACAGCTCCCGACACACCAAGAATTATCTGCCCAGACTGTCAAGAATGCCAAGGTCAAGAACCCCTAGTCAAGGAGAAAAGGTCTGTTTGTCCTTCCCTCAACTTCTAGGGGCTGAGATTAGGGGAGAGTAGCTTGTGGGGCTCAGAGGACAGAGGCTTGCCCCGCTTCCCCCAAGAACAGGTGAAGGGCTATACCTGGCTGTGGGTGAAGGCAAAACCATCAGGGTTGGTGACAATCTCCAAGAATATGTCCATGCTGTCAAGAATGGCGGTGAAACTCGGGTCCTGGCCGTAGTCTTCTGTGAACTGGGATCAGGGGGAGGGCGGTGTTAGGGAGCAGAGGGGCAGAGCAGGCCAGGCCATGCATCTGCTGCACTGGACCAATGGATGCCTGCCCTTAGCCTCCCTCTGCTTCCAGATGGGAGGCAGGGGCCAGGGCTCCTGTGGGCCGTGGATACCAATGCACCACCAGCTGAGAGCACCCTCACCTCCCCAGGCTCACCTTCTTTGCAAACCAGACCCCAGTGGCCTGGGTGATCCACTCCCTGGAATGGATGCCTAAGTCGATCCAGATGGCTGGACGGTTGCTTCCCCCAGTGCTGAACTGGATGAGAAGAACAGGAAATAGTTCAGCTGGGGCCCCATCTCACCCCCCGGAAAGGGAGTGCACCCTAGGCTGTCTGGTCTCTGTACCCCAGGTTGAAGCTCCATCTGAGGGGCCATCACTCAGGTGGGAGGCGGAGGTGGGTCTGGACAGGGATCCTGCAGAGCCTAGCTTCCTGCCCTCAGCTCAAGTGAAAGTGAAAGTCGCTCAGTTGTGTCCAACTCTTTGCGACCCCATGGACTGTAGCTTGCCAGGCTCCTCGGTCCATGGAATTCTCCAGGCCAGTATACTGGAGTGGGTAACCATTTCCTTTTCCAGAGGATCTTCCCGATCCAGGGATCAAACCCAGGTCTCCCGCATCACAGGGAGATTCTTTACCATCTGAGCCACCAAGGAAGCCCAAGAATACTGGAGTGGGTAGCGTGGGGCAAACATGACTTGGCCAGACTCCCGGGCCCCACCGTGTTCCCAGGCCCACACATAGCTCTGTCGAAGGTCACGAGCAAAACATTTTATTTGGACTACCCAACTCTGGGATACTTTGCACAATGTGCCACCTTACTGGGAACAGGGGAGTCACCTAAAAGTTTAAATTGTGTGTACAGGTGTGTGTACACCTGTGCTACACACGGAGTCTGTATAACCGTGTTTTCTGTCACCCTGGGCTTATGCACAGATGCGGGCATCCATTCTTGAGGAAGTGCCCACATACATGCACTGGCATGCACCCATTACCTTCAGCACGTAGATGGGACGGCCTTCATAGCTGCTGCCAATCTGGAGTTTGCTGACAAGCTGTGGGTGCTCGGCCACCAGCAGGTCCATGAAGTCATAGATCTGAAGGGGCAGAGGAGGGAAGGCTGCCTTCATGGCTTCCGAAGGGAGCCTGGATGCCTCGCTTAGCAGCTCCCTGAGCGAGCCTGCTGTGAGCCCTGAATGTGGAGCAGCTGCAACCCAGAGCCTCCAGGCAGCGTGGAGACAGGGCAGAGGCCACACACATCCAGGCTGGCCCTGATGTGATCTGCCAGTCTGACCAAGAGCTTGGTGCTTGTGGGGAGCAGTGCCCTCCCGGGGTCCCTTACCTCATCCAGGGTGTGGTAGGTGGCGTAGTTAAATGTGTTGGTGCTGCGGGCCCGGCTCTGGGAGGCGAACATCTGCTCCTGCTCCTCGTCTAGCAGGGACTGCACGTCCTCGATCATGATCCTGTATCTGATGCCATGGGCTTCCAGGAAGACTTTAACAGCCTGGAGGCTGGGGAAGGGCACTCGGACGTCGATGGGGGAGCCTGGCTGGCCAGGGCCCCTCCAGAAGTCCAACTGGGGAAGACAAAAGCCACTGTCACTGCGGGCTGGGGAAGGGCACCCATGGGAGGGAGCGTTGGCGCCAGAATTTCCCATATAACTGAGGATAGGGCATGAATATGAGGGGAAGAGGATGAAGGAAACCCCTGGGCATGGCACAAAGTCGTCTGGTCAAGTGAATGGCCCAGGAAGCAGAGTGGAGGGGCTTGGAGGCAACAAGGGAGAGACAAGAACTAGAAGTTGGGATGGGGGAGGGTGGGGGAGGCCCTTTTGTTCAGATGCGCAAAGGCAGCAAGATTCCAGAATTGGGAGGTTTAAATCACATCCTAACAGGGATCATCGGTCCCATGGCTCATTCCTGGGTGGCTGGGGAGAAAGAGCCCAGGTCCCAGGTGGCCCCAGGTGGGTGGAGGTCTGGGGCAAGCCCGTCTGCTCTCAGAGGTACCCTGGGGCCTCAGGGCTGCTCCCACGTCCTCTGACCTGCAGGTGCTCCAGGTCCTCCAGCTCCTTCACCGTCTGCACCTCGGCCTCATCGGCGGCAGTGATTCGGAGCACCTGGTGGCTGGGCAGAGCGGGAGGGGAGGCTGAGGGCCTGAGCAGCTCCTACGGCCATGCACGCTCCCCAGGCGGGAGCAGGGGGGCTGGGCCAAGCAGGGGAAGCACAGGGGATCCCAGCAATGGGAGGCCTAGGCTACCTGGAACCTTCTAGACACTGCTGCTGTCACCGCCCCAGCTTAGACTCTTTCTCTCTCCAAAGACCTCCAGGCCGCCTCCTGCCTCCTCTTTTGAAAATTCCTCTTCAGGGCTCAGATTCTCCAGGGCTCACGAGGCTGTCCTGAGAGACTGGACCCTTTCTCAGCCCTGGTCCCCCGTCAGCCTGCCTTCTGGGATGTGCTAATTTGCTACCCTCTGGCCATCTTCCCATGTATCTCCCCCAGGCGCTGGCTGGCGGACGAATGCTCCCCCATCTCTCCTCTGAGCACCCCCTCCTCTCCATGCTCCTACCCCACAAAGTCCTCTTTGCCAAGGGCAGCCCCCAGCAGCACACTCAAAATCAGCAGCCCCTGCATGCTGCAGTCAGTTGGGAAGGTCAGCTGATGCGGAGAAGGTCCTGGGGCCTTTTAAACTCTCCCAGGACAGAGGTCTCCCAGCTAAGCCCAAGCGTAGTCCTTCTGCTCACACCTGGGCCCTCTCCCACGGGCAGCGGGGAGGAGAGTTCCGGGCTCTGACACCGGCCCACCCTCCATGATAAAGTGGCAGGGAACAGGGCAGCTGGAGAGATAAGCCAGGCCTCAACCTCTGGCCATGAGGGCCCAGCCTGGGCCTGAGGGTCAGCTAGGGCTTGAGGCCTCCCAGCTGGAAGCCTGCTTGCCCACAGACCCTCCAGTCCTATTACTGACCCGGCAATGGAGAAGAAGCCGGGACCCTGTAGCCTGGCCGCACCAGCTGGGGCCTTGTGTGGGGTGTCCCCTTCTCCCACGTTCCCGAACGCCAGCTCTTTTGTTCCCACGAGAGAGCAAGCTGGGAGCCAGACTTGCTGGCTCCTCAACCACCCTGGTTTTGTCTAGGGTCGCCTGACCTGTAAGGGCACAGCCCTGGGAAGGAAACTTCCCAGCCCCACTCCCACCAGTCTCGGCGGCCTTGTGGGAATCAGGCCACAACACAGGAGCAGAAGCTCCCCTCCCTCCCTGCCGCTCCAGGGCTTTGGGAATCAAGGGTTGCCCTCGGTGGGAGCTGTAATCAGATGTCCTCTGAGCAGAAAGGGTGATGGTGGGAACCAGGGCCAGACCCCTGTGGGGACTGCACAGCGTACAGGATGCTGACCTCACTGAAGAGACATCTAACACAAATCCACCCTAATCCGCAGGGGTCAAGCGGTTCCCTCGCGGCATCTGGGGGCCCTGGTCTGCGTCAGGGCCTCAGGCTCAGGCACTGATGAAACACCAAGGCAGCCCTTTCTGGTTTCCATCTGTTCCTTCTGCCTCTCCAGCCCACCCCCTACCTGGCCAAATTTCCTAGGCCAAGGCAGAGGGACCCATTGTGTTTACCGACAACTCTCCCAAACATAGCTCCGGGAAGGTGATAAAGCACTGAATTCATCCTCAACAGATGTTGAGCCTCCATGAAGACTGTTCCTTTCTATACTCTGGCAGCCTTGCCTGGCCTCCACACCCCAGGGAAATCTTACCTCCTCCCTGAAGCTTCCTCTGGCTTCTCTCCCACCCCTCTGTCCCGTCTCTGAATGAATGCTCATCTCTTTGCTCATTCATCCTTCTGGGCCTGGTCCTCCGCTCCACCCTGATATGATGCCCAAGATAGATGGGCCCCTGATCTCATGGAACTTGGTCTGATGGGGCACACAGAAGTAACCAACTTGCTTGTATTCTCTCAAGTTTTCCAAGATGCTTTCGGTCACCGAGACAGAATTAAACACACATGACATTCATGGGGAGACATACCCATGAGAGATAAAGGGGAGGGGGAGAAGAGCCTTCACTCGCTGCAGAACTGACATCTGGGAGAGGAGCAGAAGGCAGATTGGGTGGAATTCAGGCAGCAGCACAGTTCTGAGGACATTTCAGCCAGGCCGACGTGGAACCTTGGAGCCAACACGGCAGCTCAGGGAATCCTGTCTCCGACAGGAACGCTGGTACTAGAGCTGTGCTGTGCTCGGTCACCAGCTGAGAACAGCCCAGGGGACACGTGGCCTCATCACACCACAGCGATGGGACCATCGGGCCACTAGGCTCCCCAATGACTTGTTAGGATGCTGACAGAGATCTAGTGGGAAAGACAGAAATAACCAGCCAACGTGTTGGTTCTCCAATAGGTCTCCAAGAAGTTGTCATCAAGATAGGATGAAACATGCAAGACACTCCTTGGGCTGCTCTCCTTGCTATAGGAGACCTGAGCATCGCATTTTCCATAATGTGGTGTGAAAGGCACCAGGAGGGCTGTGGACTCAGAACTGTGGACCCAGCCAAGAGTGTCCAGCAAAGACTTTACCAAGAAAGTGAAATCTGACCTGGGTCTTGATGACTGGATTTTGCCAGATAGGGCAGGGAAGTGATGTTTATCACACTGTTTGGTGCTTGAACACAAACACACATTTATTTCTCCTTAATCATTCCTAAAGTGTTATTTCTGTCTCCCCAGTGAGACTATACACTTCCTGATACCAGGAACCATGTCTCACCCATCCCTCATAGTCCCCCTCATCTCCTAAGTATCCTACAGGGCTCTCAAGATGTTCTAATCGGACCCCCACACCCCCACCCCAGGAAAGGTTTTGTAGAGCCTTTCTTTAGTTTGCATTATGAAAACAATATTTCTCTTTTTAAGTCAAAAGCTGCCCTATAGTTTTTAATGTTTCATGCACACTACCCATGTTGAAGGGGGTGCTGGCTAATTCTTGGTCTTTTGTGAATTCCCTTCAGAAAAGACAAGCCCATTGGAAAGGGGGAGCAGTAAGGGAGGGTGCCACAAGCCGAAATTAGGGTCAGCACTGAGCAGCAAGCTGAGAGCACAGTGGCAGAGGAATGTGGGTCTCAGGTAGAGGTTAAGCCTAATTTCTGGGGTCCCTCCAAATGCTGAACATTGCCTTTTGGTAAAGACCAATTTGCTGGACTGGAACCCGGGGCAGAGAGCCACAGCTCTGCCTTTCTACCCACGGGCACGTTTCACATCAGTCCAGAGTGAGGGCAAAGATGAGGGCCATTGGGCTGAAAGCTGGGGGAACAGGCAGAGCACCAAGACCTGGTCGCATGAGAAAGAAAACAGGCTGGCGTCTAGACTCAAGGACAAGCCACTGGGCAAGTGCCCGAGTGCAAACAGACGGCCCTGCTGTCACCACATCGACCGGCATTCAGTGCACTCAGTGTCCCTCCTTCCTGCTGCTGAGCTGGCTGAGCAAACCCAGAGTGTATGTGGGTGCCACCCCTCAGCAAATCACCCCATTCCCAGCTTAGGAATAAGGTCTAAGATTGAAAGTGAAATGAAAGTCATTCAGTCGTGTCTGACTCTGCAAATTCTCCAGGCCAGAGTACTGGAGTGGGCAGCCTTTGCCTTCTCCAGGGAATCATCCCAACCCATGAATCGAACCCAGGTCTCCCACATTGCAGGCAGATTCTTTACCAGCTGAGCCACAAAGGAAGCCCAAATTCTAAGATTGGTCTAAGACAGTCTTCCAAGAATCTCATTCTATTTTGCAAGTGATTGGTTAGAGGTAGGCATGTGACCCAGGTTCGTCAATGAGATATGAAGGGAAACCAGCAAGGAAACTTCTAGAAAACATTTCCCCATTCTTGAGAAGGAGATACCTTTCTCTGGACATTGTCCAGTCTGTTGCCCCACCTTTGGACTGTATAATATGAAAGAACATACATTTTGTTTTTATTAATTGGGATTTCTGTTGTTCCTGTAAAAAGCATTCTAACTGATGCACTGACTAAGGTAAGCATACAGGTATTTTTAAAGTACCTGTATTGTCAGAAGACAATAAATTTTAGCCCAGGAGAGCCTTTACGGGAAATGGAGAAAGACAGCCCTCCCGCTCTGGACAGACATCATTCCTTGTCCTAAGCAGAATACCTTTCTGCAGTGCACAAGCTGGACAAACATCCATGGCAGCCCTGTTGCCAGAAAACACCCAAGCATGGTCAATAGGAGCTCTAAGACAATGCTTAGAGATCCCCACAGCAAAACCTAGAAAATGGGTTGCTAAAGCAGCATAAGGAGACACAGTCCCCCATGTCCACTTTAGAGATCAAAGGGGGCCAGTGACAAGGGAGATCTTGGAAGAGAAGACAATGGGTGCAGTCAGAGTGGCTAGGTGCAGTAAATGCATGAGACAGCAGCTGTCTCCCTTTGGCAGGTGTGTTTAAGGTGTGTTACGTGCTAACACAGTGTGCGTGGGAAGAGACATCTATGGGAATCTGGGGCAGCCAAGTGGTGGACTGTAAAGGACATCTCTTATTTGCCCACCCAGTATCCTCCTCCTGCTGATAACAGCACCTTCATTTTCCCCGAAGGTCCACCCTTCCCAACTCTGAGGTCACGTGACTCAGGTGGACGGAGCCACCCTGCCCCCACCCCAGCTTTAGGGATGAGCCAACAAATTCTACTTCTTTCCCACAAGCTTTTTCAGGTTGGTTTTCTGTCACACATGATTGAAAAATGTATCTAGCTATAAAATAGATAACTAATAAAAACCCACTGTAAGCACAGGGAACCTTGCCCAATACTCTGCAATGGTCTGTACTGGGAAGAATCTAACAAGAGTGGAGAGATATATATATATATATAGATTCACTTTTCTGTGTACCTGAAACTAACACAACATTGTAAATCAACTATACTCCAATAAATTTTGGTTTTAAAAAAGAACCCACCTAATACAGACACTGTCTAACTTCAGAAGAGAGAAAAATGGGACAGCAATGCTTTGTACAGTGATTGCCACAAACCAGCATATGATTTAGGGAAGGTGCCTGCACATCCCTGGACCTCAGTTTCTTCATCTACGAAATGAGGGAGTTGGTCAAAATTATCTCCACAGTCCCTTACAGCTGTGACCCTTTATGATTCTAGGACATTTATATTTTTGCCCTGGGCAGAGTGGAGAGAGGTCTGCCAGGTTTGTGGGAAGGTCAGAATAGAGACAGAGGGGCCCTGGAGTTCTCAGTGGGTAAGTGCTCCCAGGGCAGCGTAGGTTGAGAGGGACCACGTCCTGCTAAGGTTGTATTAGGGAGGGCGGTCTTGGTGGGAGGCATGGAAGACAAGGAGAAGAAGGTCCATCAGCAGCCCTCCTTGAATTCTACTTTCATAACTGAGTGCCCAGTAGAGACTATTTGTTTGCTTTCACATTATGGAGCTATCACTTTAACATAGCTAGCAGTGTTCATCCTTAGAATGGAGGCAGAAATTTTCTTTGGAAGAAGAGTCACCTGCAGAAAGAAGCACTCCAGTGGGTCTTTAGGAAAAATCAGAAGAAAAAAAAAAGTCAAAATCAGAGCCCAAATCTCAGAACAGAGATGCAGAAGAGAGCGACATTGAGCGGGGGTGCCCCAAGTGCACAAGGAAAAATGTTCCTGACCCAGCCTGAAAGAGAAGCTGGGGAGCACTTGGGGGTGCATTCCTATCCTTAGCGGGTAGGATGGGCTGCCCCAGCAAAATAGGAACAGGCAGAGGAAACCACCTCTGAATTCCAGTGGCAGCAATCTCCAGCATCCAATTTAGGTGTTTTATTTTCTACATTGCATTTCCCTTCTGTGTTCCCAAGGAAAATTTCGTGAGACGTTACCCCTGGTTTTGACTCTGTTTGGGGGAATTGAGGGAGGTGGGCTGATGGGTAAGGAGGTGAGGTGCAGATGGAGAATCACAGAACTTGGTGAAGCTAGTTAGTTAGGACAGAGCAAGAGGCCGAGTGCAGACCCCGGGGAGAGGTTAGCAATGGACAAATGAATAGATTTGCAACCGTGTCATCATTCCCAAGGATGGCCCTGCATCCTGGAGGATGGACCCTCCAAAGGCAAACAGGCTGGAGCTGTTATTCAGGACACACACCCCACCAGCAAGAGGAACATGGCCTCGTTCGTCAAGCGCTGACAGGTCCCACGTCAGCTGGGTTCTCCCTCAGTTTGTACTGTGTGGCTGCCTGGGCCTTCTTATTTTTCTAAGGAAGCTTTTAAAATTTTTACTTTATCTTTCAGTAAAGTCATTTTCTCTCTGACCCTGTCGGGGCCATGCAGAGGTGAGAGGGAGGAGGAGGGGGAAGTGGACAGCACCTCGCTGGACTCCCAGGACCCCAGCCATTAGCCCATCACCCTCGGCCCCTGCCGCCCGCGCTGCCCTCACACAGGACTCTTTCACATTCCAAACTGCCTGCCTAGTTTGTTTTTCTAAGAAAGCAATAACCACAGCACATTCACTGTGGTTCTTTATAGCTCTCCATATGTATAATCGCTCTTTCTCCCT
Organism: Bos indicus x Bos taurus; assembly: GCF_003369695.1. Classification (NCBI taxonomy): domain Eukaryota; kingdom Metazoa; phylum Chordata; class Mammalia; order Artiodactyla; family Bovidae; genus Bos; species Bos indicus x Bos taurus. The sequence continues at coordinate 25,620,470 of NC_040079.1, forward strand.
TCAGTTTTTCCAATGTTTTTTTTCTTTCAAATAAATGCTCATAAATTTTTCTGGTGAAAAGGATGAAAAACATACCAAAAAAGGACAGTCTGTTGGGAGAAAAAAAACAAGCAGAATGCAGGGGGGAAAAAGTCTTGTTTAGTATTATATACCTAAGAAATGGGGCGGCGGGGGGTGGGAGGCAGTTCAAGCTTTATGAAAAAGAGATTATTCTGTAATAGCTCCCAAACTTGCATGTCTAAGTCTTGAGCTTTTACTTGATAAACCTAAACCGCACCCCAGCCCCCGCCGCCATCACACCCTGGGCTTGCTAGAAGAGACCCCTCAGTCCCGGGGGACGGTCCCTGGCTTCTCTCAGCCATTAGGGTTATGTGGGGCCTTGGATAAGTCGGATGATCCAAAGGCCTCCAGTCTTTATAACAGCAAAGTGTTGGATTAGAAACTTTCAAAGGACTCCTTAAGCTGGAAAGTTCTATGGCTTTATGATTCAGTCAGTCACTTGATGAGCTAGAGCAAAGAAATGGATTCAGAGGTCCCTGAAAATCCTCTGCCTTCTCAGAGAAGCTGCAGCAGAGTCTGCCGGCTGCCTTTCCAATATCCATACTCCCCTTCCTCCTTGCCAGCAGAGTTCCAAGTCTGGGGGGGGGTCAGCAATGTGACCAGCTAGGAAGCAACTTTCCAGCCTCTCTTGCAGGTGGGCCTGGCCACCTGACTGTCCCAGCCAATAAGACGTACATTTAAGTTCATGGACAGTCACCTCAGCCCCTTACCCTTCCTGTCTGGAATTCAGTCATATGATGGCGACAGACTAGCGGTCAAGAGGATCGCAGAGCGGCAAAACAGAACAGGCCAGAGGGGTCAGGGTCCCCAACGCATCATGGACACACTGAACTAGCCCTGGACTGCCCACCTCAGGTGACTTGTTAAGAGAAACAAAACCTTCATCTGGTTAAGCCACAGTAAGATGGGTTTGGAGAAGGAAATGGCAACCCACTCCAGTACTCTTGCCTAGAGAATTTCGTGGACAGAAGAGCTTGGTGGGCTGCTGTCCACAGGGTCGCATAGAGTCAGACACGACTGAAGCGACTTAGCATGCATGTATGCATTAGAGAAGGCAATGGCAACCCACTCCAGTATTCTTGCCTGGAGAATCCCAGGGACAGGGGAGCCTGGTGGGCTGCCGTCTATGGGGTTGCACAGAGTTGAACACAACTGAAGCGACTTAGCAGCAGCAGCAGCAGCAGCAGCAAGATGGGTTTCTGTCACCTATGCTAAACCCACACTAGGCGGAGGAGAAGAAACACCCCTTCAATACTGAGTACCTACTGTGTGCCTGACAGGAGCCGAGCGAGAGGGAATAACCCAGACATGGTCAGTACCCTCATAGGCTCTCAAATAGCAGTAGACAGAACCACAGATAAAGAAGTCAATTAGTATCACTGCTGTCAAAGAAATTAATCAGTTCAGTTTAGTCACTCAGTCCTGTCTGACTCTTTGCAACCCCATGGACTGCAGCACGCCAGGCCTCCCTGTCCATCACCAACTCCCGGAGTTTACCCAAAGAAATAAATAAGGTTTGAGAAAAGGAAATGATAGACCTACTTCTAGTGGGTGGTCTGAGAAGGACTAGTGAGGAAATTATACTGAAGGGGAAATCTTAAGGAGCGGGACACATGAAGGAAGACGAAGAGGACACAATATTGCAGATGAGGAGGAGCAACACGTGCAAGGCCTCTAGTTGGGAAGGAGCTGAAGGAACGGAGAGAAAACTGGAGAGGCTGGGCTGATGAATAAGGCATTAAAACAAAGGTGAGACATGGCTGGCCACCTCGCAGGGCCAGCCAAGCAATACCTTGGGTGGGTTTTAAGTCACTGAAGGATTTTTAAGGGGAAAGTTACCTTTTAAGAAGACCACCCTCTGGAAAGCCGTTTCAGCTTCAACTTCAGAGGGCCTGTTGGCTGCACAGAGATCTTGCCAACGTGGCTGTGAGAATGAGTTCCTGGCCCTGGTCCTGAAGAGCTTCGAGCATGACTAGGGTGACCTGCAGGCCTGTCCCAGGCCTGCCACTCAGTAGCTGTGTGCCTTTTAAAAGCCAACGTCCAGTCTGAGTCTGAGCTTCCTCTTCTGGAAAATGAAAGACAGTACTAGCCTACCTCTTGGAGATGTGAGGAGGCAATGGGTTGAATCCCTGGAAACATTCCTAGTGTGTAGTGTGTGCCAGAAGACAGTTGATTATTTTCACGGTTACTGGGAAGCCCATCAGAGTCCATATCTGCAGCCTCTAGGACAGTGCTTCTCTGACTAGGCTTTAGCATCACCTGGGTCCCCTCCTCAGAGATCCTGATTCAGGAGGGCTGGGGTGGCCGGAGAACCTGCCGTTCCAACAAGCTCCCAGGTGATGCTGATCCTTGTGGTCTGCAGACTACGCTGCACTGGGCTAGGGTCAAGGCAGCCCCTGGGAATATTCTGGAGAAGGGTGACTGGCTCCCCAGTGTTGTAGCCACCTTCGGCCCTAATAGCAGCAGAGAGTAGGAGGCCCAAAGCCCCAGGAGTCCCTGGGAGACTTGAACATGTTCCTTCAAGTCAGGGGAGTCAGGGGAGCAGGGATCAGAGGTCCTCAGCCTTTAAGAAACCTCAGATCTTCTGGGCAAGATGGTAAAAAGGTGAATTTGGGGGCCCACCCCAGAGAGTCTGTTTCAGTCTGGGGGTGGAATCTAGCCACCTTTATGTTAAATGACTCCCTACAGATTCTGCCCTGGGCCACACTAAGACAAATGGTGACATGGTGGGTTTGGAGTTGGACAAACCCAAGTTCAGATCTCCAACTTTCCATCTGTGTGGCCTTTTATGACCTTTAAAACCTCTCCAAATCACGCTCTCCTTATCTGAGCTTATTAATGAGTCTATACACCAGGAATATCCTCCCCTCAAGGCTGAAATAAAAATATTTGTGCAAAGGGCATAAAAGTTATAATCACAGACTCCAGTGTGCAAAAGTATGACTTGCTTTATTTATCTATAGCTTATATTAACTTAGCCCACAGCCTCGGGTTTCTGTTAATAGCAGAAAAATTCAGCTTGGAAATTCTAGGCCGCTTCCAGCTTTGAAAAAAAAAAACACACAAAAACTCAAGTCTCTTTAGGGGAACTCTAGCCCGAGTCAGGACTCTTTCCTCCTCTGTCGCTGGCCTTTTTCCTGGAGATGATCTAGATATAGCTGGCCCTGGACACAGGCATGCCCACCATGCCATCATGGCCACTGGCTGCATGGCCCATCAGCTCAGCCTTCTTGCCTCTACCTTAGGCCTTCTCACATGCCAACCTTCTCATTTCTTTGCTCAAAGCTCTCAACAGCTGCATTACTGATGTGTACCCAGCCATATGGCTGCCTCTAACCACCTGTCCAGACCCCCTATCAGCCACTGTTAATCTTTGGCTCAGGCGCCATATTGGACATGGCCCGTACCTAGAGCTTTGATCACCACTGATGCTCTCTTTCCACTAACTGGTCCAGCTTCTGTCTTCTTCTACAGGTTGGGTGGGAAGCAGAACTTGCTCTTATTCCCACCATACCCCCTTTTCTTCCCTGTCTGTAAAACCCTGCATTCTTTGTGTCCTGCAGGGGCTGACTCATGGGTACCCACAATTCTGGGTTTTTTTTCCACTTTTTATTTTATATTGGAGTTGTGAAAGTCTCAGTGGCACAGCAAAGTGACTCAGCCATACACATACATGTATCCATTCTCTGGTCCCCACAATCCTTTAGCAACAACAACAAAAGTCTGGCCCTTGTCAATGAAGGTCTTGCTTTCTGCCTCAGACTTATACAACCCCACTCAGCTCTCTAGTTGACCTCTTCTTGGTGGTACCTGCTTGCCCCTGAAGGCAGGGCAAACAGACCCACTATCCCTGCTCCCTAGTGATGGGGTAACGCAAAAGGGACAAAGCAGCCTGAGGATGGTAGAAGGCAGCTCATCTGTGTCTTAGAGTCTCTCCTTGAGATAAAGTGCTTTCTTAGTAAATGGCCTTGCCTGGACTAACTTCTTAGTGCATGACGACTGTGGTGAGGAACAAGAGGATCTCTCTCTCTGGATGTACAGCGCTTTGCTATACTGGCTCTGACTGGCTGAAACTCTGCTCCCAAGACCAAGGGAGCATCTGAGGGTGCCCAGGAAGAGTAGGTCACAAACCAGTGACTTGTTCAGTTTTGTTATCCGGGTGACGAAACGGGGGACTCTGAACAGGTCACTCCAAAATGGGCAACTCCTCCCTACCCAGGATGGGAAATGTGGCAGGAAGAGGAGGTCACCTGTCTGTACCCACCTCTCACTCAGGGTGCCAGAAACGCCGCCCCTGGAGATCCACTCCTTCAGATCAAACACTGCCCCTTCCAGGGTCCTCTTAACATTTAAGTGCCAAAGGGATGATGTGGATATTAGTAGCTCCAAGGAGTGTGTTATCTGTTTGGGGCCCCGAGACCATTATAAGAGGAGAAAAGGGAATGCCTGCTAGTCTTGCCTTTCTCCTGGGTACCTAGAAGGCCAAGAGGCATTTTCAAGGCCCCTGTACCTTCCTGAACCCAAAGGGGTGTCAGCCAGCACCAGAAGCTACCAAGCCTCTTCAAATTTGTTTTTATTTCCTAAGGAGTCAGGGCAGGGATGGGGAAGGGATCCATAACTTGGGTTTCAGGAGGAGCCCAGGCCTCGGAAAAGAAAACCACTCCTCTGGCTCTCCCCTCAGCAGTTCTGTCAGTAGGGATGATGCAGTGTGTGCTCCATGATGGTCCGAATGGCCATCCATGTCTCCTGGGCCGTGGGGATGATCTGCGTGGCTGGCAGCAGGAAGCCGTAGCGCCCCGTGTCCCGGAGCTCGAAGCTGAAGGAGTACTTGATGCCACTGTCATAGGCCCAGTCAACTGTGATCCCGCTGGCCACATCTGGGGACAAAAGGAAGAACAGGGTGTGGTCACAAGGTACAGAGGCTTCCTGCAAAGACAGTGTGCCTTGGAGACCAAACCCCCACCCATCCCAGACCACACCAAGCTTCCTGGCCCGGGCTTCAACCCGGGCCACACCCTGCTCACCCAGTGCATGCTCTGCTCTAGCAAAATGAAAGCTCCTGGAGGCCACCAGACTTGGGATATTTACGCCTACGGGGCATCGCAGTGAGCCAGCCGTCAGGAGCTGTGCACTAATTAACGCTTCAGAGAAGTGGGTGCTGGGTCTAGGTACCACCATTCACCATCGTACTCAGATGTGGAAATCAACTCTGGCCCAGCCCCGCTGGATCTGTGGCACAGCCCTGTGGCCAACCAGGCCTGCCAGCCAGCAGAGCCTGCACCTGCCTGAGCCCAGGTGGATGTGGCGCCTGCAGCAGCAGCAGCCAGGGGACGGCTCACTCACAGAGGGTGGTACTGATGCTGCCATAAATGTACTCGATCCCATGAACCTCATACAGGGCCTGCACTGCATCCTTGGCAAGATGGTACTGCAAGATTCAATCCAGAGAGTGAGAGGCAGTGGGTCCCCACTCCCCCACACCCTCACCAGCTGCTGTGAACCAGGGACTTAGGAGTCTTGGAAGCTGAATGTGTAGATGGCTCTTGCGGGAAGGAAGCACAGCATCTCCAGCTGCGAACTTGATCACATGTGAGAACAAGCCTCTCACCCCCACCCTGCTCCCTACCAAAGGGCCAGCTGAGAGTCTGTGGGATGCCTCCCCCAAGCCCTAAGCAGCCAATCTCACCAACTCCTCCTGGTTTGAAACAGGCTCCAGAGAGTGGCCATAGGGGTACATGAGCATCTGAGAGTAGCTGTGGATGGAGATCAGAGCCTTGACGTTCCCATGGGACATGATAAAGTCCACGACGGCAGCCACTTCTGGCTCTGACTGAGGGGAGGGCCCATGGTAAGTCTCTGAGCAGGGGTTGTTGTTAGAACCGTTTCCTGGAAGTAGAATAAAGGCACCCACAGGGTTCAAATTCCCAGGCGTCGGAAAGACTCTCACAAATATTCTGTATTCCTCTCTAATCCTAGCCTTCTTTGCAGTTTGGTTGAGGTCATGTGGCTACTTTTGACCAACAAGAATGTGAGCAGTAATGATAGGTCACCTCTAGTTTGAGGCTAAGAGCAAGTATGACCTCTTGATACTCTCTTCTGTGTGGTTAAACCAACAACAACAAAACCCTCTAAACGGAGACGTGTCCTGGATCTCTCTGTCACCAATGGAAGACAGCTGTCAAGGAGGGTTACCTACCCACAGTGGACTTTACGTACGTGAAAAATAAAAGTTTTTACTGTGTTAGGCCGCTGAGACTTGGAGGGATGCTTGTTACTGCTGCATACCCTGGTCTAATACATCAGAGAAGTGTTGCCACACCACAACTCAGCAACTCTGTGGCCCTGCAGAGTGCTCCCTTAGCTTGTCCTTTGGTTAAGTCCTGACTGTGGTTCCATTAGAAAGTCAGGCCTGCCTCAGCAGTCGCCACTAGGTCTCCAGCCTGGCTTCCCCTATGAGCAGTGACCCCTGTGAGCTGACCCTTCTCTCCCGACCCTCCATTTCCATGGGGAAGGCTTGGGTCAGTTGAGTGCTCAGATATAGTGTCTGCACAAGCTGTGCCAACCCAAGGACAGCATGGACTTGGAGCTGGGGAAAGAGAGAACAGATCACCATAGTTGCCTAAGACCGCTCTGGGAAGCACAGATGCAAAAAACCCTTGAAAATTCTTCTGAATGGGGACCTAAGTTGGAAGGAGGGCAAAGAGTAACTGTTCCTCTACTTTAATTTGTTCCCATCTCCTACTAGATTCTTTGCTCCCCATCTCTTTTCTTCCTCTCTTGTTTTCCTCTCTTCCCCAGTGGCCAGTTGGTGGAGGGCTAGGCTGGGCTGGTCAAGATTTGGGGGTTAGGAACACATGAAAGGAGCATCCCAGGCCCTGCTCTCACTTCTCCTCCCTGAAATGACTGCACAGAAGCCCGGTCAGAAGCCAGGGGCTGCCCAACTTCTGAAGCCTCCTGAGGATGCCAGAGCATGCCCCTGACCCGCAGGGCAGTGAGTTGGCTGCAGACCTAGGTGGCTGCCCATGGACTGGTTCAGATGCTGTTCTAGGACTGCAGCAAACAGGTCCTCCCCAAGGGTACAGGTGAGGGCGGTATAGGTGGGAAGGATGATCTACAGATTACTCATTATGAGAAATCAAATTAAGGCAATAATAAAGTCATAAACAAAATCTTCCTGCCTGAGTCACTAACCAGATACTCGCTATTTCTGGCCACAGGCAGGCCCAGAGGCAATTCTGTCTCCTGGAAGCGCATCCCCTCTTGGTCTGCACGACCTCGCAGGGGGTGAGAACTGACCCTGGTTGGAAGGGGGTGTGCCTGCAGGGAGCAAAGGGGTAGGAGCAGCCTGGTGGGCTGGAGCTGGCCCAGCAACAGCGGCCCTGTTTGTTGTGTCTGCTGGGAGCTCCTGCACCTGCTGCACTTGATGAATGACAAGCAGCAACAGATGAGCGGAGCGGGGGAGGCTGCGAGCTTTGTCTGCGTTTGCAGCCCACGCACAGAGAGCGGTTCCCCTGCCAACGACCAGGTGGCTTTGCCCAAATATGGAGAAACACTTCAGGCCATTAGTTCTGGTTTGAGCTAAGCAGAATAAACTAATCTTCCCCTGACCAAATGGGAATTAGCTGCCTGCCTCTCTCTGACGTTCACAAAGTCCTCCGAGCCTGCCTGTTTCACAAGTACCTGCTAATGGGTTCATTAGCTATTTATTTTTCCTTCTCAAAAATGTAATTTGTAGGAAGGGGAACTGGCTGGAAGGACATGGTAAATTATTAAAAGCAGTAATCTTTGGGCAGTGGGATTATGGGAGCTTTTTGTCCCCTCTGGGCTTTTTTTTTTTCCCACTTTTTTTTCCACATTGTGTATATACTGATTTTTTCCCCCCTGTGGTGAAACCCACAAAAGATATTTTCTTTAAGAGGTAATTTGTCTTTCTTGTAGCCAGTCTGTCTCAGGGTAGATAGGCACTCACTTCAGCCAGTTCTAAGGGGCCCACGTGGATGCTTTCTTGGGACAAATGTCTGGTTATTTGGAGATGGAAATGCCTAATTTTACACAGCTGTGTTTCCTTACACACGCAGTTACAAGTACAACCCAGATTCTCAGGCGACCCCTACACTGTGGGCTGACTGGTTTTGCTCTGTAGACTTCAGAGCTATCCTTATTTTCACAGAACGGATTCAAAGAAGCCAGATTTTTGAAACAATGGGCATCTGGATCTAGAATGTTCTGCCTTGTTGGGTTAGCCAACAAACAGGTCTGCAGATCTGTTTTTCAATAGCACTGTCTCCTGTGGAGCTAAACTCTGACTCCTGGTATAGTGTGGCAGCCACATCTGGAGGCCAAGGGCTATGCCTATTCAACCCTCTGCTTTGGAGACTGTCCTGCTTAGACCCAGCGTCCCACCCATCAAGCTGCTGCGTTCGCAGGGTTCACATACTGGTCTCTGTTTCAGTTTCCCCGTGTGGTCCTTATGCCCCTGGCACGGCAAGAGAGATGATAAGGAAGAACACCAAGGGAACTCAGGAGGAAGCTGCCCACTCCTCCCTAGGGTCACAGGGCCCTGTGGATACACAACAGCCCAGGGTCATAAAGTAATTGGACGGAAAATAAAAGCCAGGCTTAAGTCAGTGTTGATGATAAGAAACTAGCTTATTCTATATTTAAACCTTTGTCCCGGCCTCCCCAGAGGGCAAAATTCGGGTCACAGTTCTCAGGGAATGAGTTTTGAGACCTTTTCTTGTGGCATGCTCCCTTCAAGGAAGGGCTAGAGATATTCAGGGGGCACCATAAATCCTGGGTTTTGAACAACAAGCAAGACTACTTTGAACCTCCTTAAGCCTTTCTCTGCCATATTTAGGATCTGATCCTTGCAGTTAGTCCCCATTCAAGGAGCTGTTTCCCACGAAGGCTTAGCATATGTATACATTTAACAGACATATGCAACCTCTCCCCATATATCACAGCCAATCCTAGGCATGTGCCCGCCTGTCCCTGCCATGACTCACTCGCATTAGCTAAGTGCTCTGCCTCCCCGGTTATGCGTCAACATAATCTGTGTGGGAGATGTGCCAAGGACCAAGTTCTCTCCAGCCCTGCCCCTGGGGTGCAGCAGACTGAGGTACCTCCAAAGCCTGACTTCCAGTTTCTGTTAAGATCCACACCAATGCAGAAGATTCCTGGTCTGGTGGACTTGTTCTTCCGCCACAAGCGGTTCTGAAAAAGTGCAAGGCAGGCGACTCATTCACTGAGCCCTTTCTGGGTGGGAGCCTCTGACATCCTAGGAAGCGGGTCTGGTGGGACAGGGAGGGACGAAAGGAAGCAATCTCTAGGGCAGGATGGGGCTGGCATACTGAGCCATGGCTGCAGATTAAATGCTTTGTGGTTAAAGCTGGGGTATGGCGAGAGGCTTGAGCACAGCCAAATAACAGTGGACTTCCCTGGGCAGTTGGAGGACAACATTTGCAGCCACAGCACCTGAGCAGCCCACCTGCCTTACGGAGACTCTGCAAGGAGCCACCAAAGGGTCTGTCCCCAGGGAACCTCAGCAGAGCATCCCAAAGCCACTGTGACCTTTCTTTCTTCCATTCCCCCCAGAGCTGACCCTGATCCCTAAGCCCCTCCCTCTTAGGTGGTCTCACCATACTGTGGGTATAAGCAAACCCATCGGGATTAGAGACAATCTCCAGGAAGATGTCCATGGCATTCAGTACATCTGTTACGATGCGGTCTTTGCTGTATTCACTGACAATCTGCAAGAAAGGGCTGAGTGGGTACAGACTGAGGGACAGGAGGCCCTGGCGGGCTCCCCTCCAGAGCAGAGCAGGATATCCATACAGCCACTGGCTACAGGCAGGGATGGCATCAGGTCATCAGGTTCATCCTTGTGCAGAACCGAAGGCTTGGATTTTCAACAACTAGAAGGTGGGGGCTCTGGGCTGCAAATGGCCAGAGCACGTGGCGGCTGTTCCACAGGGCAGGTGTGCAGAAAGCACCCCAAGTCAGATGAACCAAGTAAGTTTTCAACTGGAGGTGCCCTTAAATAGTTGAGCAGCTTCAACCCTCCACCTCATCCCAGCCCCCATGGTCCATGCTGACCTTCTTGGCAATCCAGACGCTGGTGGCATGGGTGATCCACTCCCGGGAATGGATTCCAGAATCAATCCAGATGGCCGGGCGCCGAGAACCTCCAGTGCTGAACTGGGGAAAAGCACCAGGCCCCACACAAGTTTGAACCACAACAGCTACAGGGCTGTCCCCAGACTGCCTAGAAGGAGGCCCCAGATTTATCTTCAGTGCCTGGGGTGGCTCCCTGTTCCTGAGAGGGGGGTCATATGTGCAGGTACATGTGTAGGAGCCCATGGAAAGTGCACACATGTGGGGACCTTGGCAACACAATGATGCTCTTGCAGGGCAAAGTGATCTAGTCAGAAGCACAGAATTGCCCAGGTCTGCAAGTGTTTTAGACTAGTGCTTCTCAAACTTTCAAGGGCACGTGAATCCTCCAGGGATGTTACTAAAATTCAGATTCTGATGTAGTAGATCTGGAAGGTGAGGTTGGTAATTTCTAACAAACTCTCAGAAATGCTGCTCCTGTGGGTCCAGGGACCACCCTGAGTAGCAAGAGCTTAGACAACATTAAAAAGAGAACACAGGCAGCTCTTATGAGAAATCAAAGCAGGCACAGGTGAAGTCAAGTCCCACGTTAGCCGAGGCCAAATGACCCTTCAGAAGAGTCCCCCAGGGCACTTGTGAGGACAGCAGAGTCTGCCTTCCCTGAGAGCTGCGTGCCAAATGACTTGCATGCTCCACACTCTCGAGTGCCCTTCAGGGCACATACAAAGAACTGTTTTCCAGTATGCTTCACACTTCCACCGCTCCTGCCGCCTTCATGGCCAAGGGCACTGCTGCCGCCAAGCTTACTGGAACCCTGTTTCCAGTGGGCTCTGTGAAGGGCTAGAAGGTCTCCTCATAGACTCAGGCCTATCCATGGGGCTGCCTAAGCCAGAGGGCCTCAGTCATTTGTAAATGAGGCCTCTGTGTACCTCTCTTCCCATTGACCAGATGAAGCAGCTGAGTTAACAGGAAGAATGCTGATTCACTCACACTCACATCCCCAGTTCAAGGTGATGACTGCCATTCTGCAGTTCCATTTCCTTAACAAACCTCCCACCAGATTCCTGACCCAGGACCTGCCTGGTTCACTTCACTGCCGACTGTCCACACCTACAAGGGGTGGGTCCCTGAACACCACCATCCCAAAGCTTGTGCATCACCTCAGGACAGGAGTGTACACATCCCTCTCCCCAAACGGACTGGCTGACTCCCACCCAGCCACAACCCCACACGAGCTCAATCTTATGCCTGAGGCACTCACTGTACAGTCTGGTAGTCAACACTCCCAGCTTTTACCTTCAGAACAAGGATGGACCGATTTTCAAAGCTGTGGCCAATCTGAAGTTTTGAGACAACATCTGAATGCTCAGTTACAAAGGTGTCAATCCAGGTATAGATCTGGAAGGAATGAAGTTTCTCAGATGGGCAGTTAAGCAGGGAGGGAGCAAACCCCAGGGTCTCTCTGAATATTCTCATTCCCTGATCCTACCACCTTCTTTAATGCTTTCCCACCTCCCTTGAGGATCTAAAAGAACTGCAAAAATCAAAGACTACCCTCGGGTCTAAGGCAGGAGCTGTGGTCAGCCTGGATTCCCAGACTTTTCACCTCCGTGCAGTGCTATGCCTTTGCCTGGAAGAGCAGCACGTGCTGAGCCTACTCAGTCCCCTAGGGTTAGCCTGCAAGGCTCTCTCTGGTGGAAGTTTCTCTTACTTCCATTTTATTGACCCCTTCAATCCACTTACAGATCTCATAGTCCTTGCAGTGTTGTTTTTAGTCATCCTGCCCCTTTTAGATTCTAAGGTTCTTGAAGGCAGGATTATTTATCTCAGACATCAATAACTTTCTCCCAGTGTCTGCTCTACACTTTCTAGGCATCGGCTCACAGTCTCCTATAGCCCCAGAGCCCTGAGTCTGGACAACCCGAGGGTCCAAGAGGACAGCAGAGTCTAGAGCTTGATGGGGCAGACCCACCTCCTCCAGGGTGTGGTAAGAGGAGTAACTGAAGCTACTGGTGCTTCGCTCCAACCGGCGGGACTTCGCCATGGCTTCTCTCTCCTCATCCAGCAGCACCTGGGAGGCAGAAGCACATACTGGAAGGGAAGGCGAGGCTGGGCCAGGCATGCCACTTCCGGGCCCTGCCTCAGCTGGCTGCACAAAGACAGCGTCGACACAGCAGAATGAGCCGCCATGAGTGTGAGCTGTGCAACAGGAGATGCCAGGTTGCAGGGTGATTCTTCTGCTTGGCAAGCTGGCATTCACCCTGCCTTCTCCCAAATGAGCATGGATGGGTCAAGGAGTCTGGAGAATGTGGTCCTAAGTCTGCCACTGCCACTAACTTGCTGTGGAACCTTAACCTTGGTTTCCTCAGCTTGAAAATCGGGACTTGCCTTGCCCATTTCAATAGGATAAAATGTAATAACAAATACCAAAGGGCTTTGGAAAAGATGCTCATGGGTGGCTGCCAACATTGCTTTTGCCCTCTGTGAACACTCTGTTGAGCGAAAGCCCAAGCTGAACTATGGACACTGACCCCTGGGAGAGCAGAGGGCTCACCTGGCCCACATCATGCACTCTACTCCAGGAAGTAGCCCTGACAGTTGACATCCAAGCCATTTGAAAAGCCTGTCCAAACCACTTTACCTAATGTGCCAATAGTCTTTCACTCACCACTTTAACTGCCTCTTAAACACAAGTACAGATGAGCCAAAGCAGCATCCTTACTTGAGTGGCAATTGGGAGCTGGCTCTCAGCCCTTCTGTGGTACTTCCCTCAAAGAGGGCAGTACAGTGCCTGAGTTGAATTGACCTCCCACATCATCCCGGGGCATTTTCCCCACTTTTGAAGTCAGTGAAATGGGCAGGTGCCCTTCATCCTAAATTCATACCCTTACATTGTCACCCAGGGATGAAGACACCCCAGGACTCAGCGATGACTACAGCGTGGGAGGGGTCTGGGCCTCTTTGCAACAAAAGGGAAAGCAAAGGCCCTCAACCCAAAGTCACCCTGGTTTGCCCCTCTGTGGTTGTTGCGTAGTCACTCAGTCATGTCTGACTCTTTGCGACCCCGTGGACTGAAGCCCACCATGCTTCTGGGTCCACAGGATTTCCCGGGCAAGAACAGTGGAGTGGGTTGCCATTTTCTTCTCCAGGGGAACTTCTACATCCAGGGATTGAACCTGTGTCTCCTGCAATGGCAGGCAGATTCTTTACCACTGAGTCACTGGGAAAGTCCGTGCACCTCTGGGTCACAAGTAAATCCTGATGATGCCTTGCTTCAGGCCAGGGCCTTTTAGTTTACCAAGCATCTTAATACTCATCATTCCAGTTAATCTTATGACCTGATGACAGGGCAAGAATTAACTATTCATGTTTTAGAGATAAATCAAATTAGAGAGATAAACAGACTTAACAGCAAAGCTAACAAGGGACAGAGATGAGATAAAAATCCAGATATCCTAGTTTCTAGCACTATGTCCCTTAAGGCCAGCTGGCTAGCAAAATTAAAGGCAAATAAGAATCACACACACACACACACACACATACATCTATGTATCTGTGTGTGTGTGTATGTGTGTGTATGTGTATACATAGAGGGAGAAAGAGAAAGCACATGTATAAAATACTAGCAACAGGTCAGAAGTCCATCATACTATTCTTATAATTTAAAAGTGCTTTAAAATAATGAAAAGGCAATACCCTAAGCATAGGAAAACAAGACAGTAAAATGCCAAAAAAATTTACCCAAATGCTAACATTATTGTTAGGATAGAAAGCTTGTGATTTTAAGCAATTTTTCCTTTTCTCTATTTTTACATTTTTCACAGCGTGCTCATATTACTTCAATAAGTAAAATCTTCTAAATGAATAAATACTAAAACAAAGGCAAAAATGCCCCAATGTCTAAAAATGAAGGAGCAGCCATTCATGGAGTCTCCAGTCCCAGGGCTAGAAGACAGCCCCTCTCCATCCCCCACTGCTGAGGCCGAGGTCACTGCCGGGTGACACTCTCACCCCACTCCCCCTGTCAACTTACTCACAATCCTCAAAGCACAAATTTAAAAATGGGAGTGGAAATCAAAGCTTGGGGGCTTATTTCTTTTTGAGCACCAACTACACATGTGGCATTTATAATTGTGATGTTTTCTAGCTAAACTGGCTGGGCTGGGGATGTTCCCACTTGGGCAAAGCAGGGATTGCTGGTTTGCAGAGAGATGGCTGGGGGAGCCCCAATCTTCACTGGCACAAGCACCATCCCGGGAAGTCCTAACAAAGGAAATTTGTCTTCTTCCCAGAAAATCGACGGAAATCTCAGCAGCCCCCATGACCGACGTGTGCCCGGCACCATGGGCCAGGCACAACCAGCTGCAGTGAGCAGCAGAAAGAGTAGGTCGGGCCGACGTACCTGGAGTCAAGGCCGGTTCTGTCCCATGCTGGTCCCACCACCATGAAGTTAAAGGACTAACATCCTAGGGGTGGAGATGGTGGGTGAAGATGGAGGAGAGAGAAGACAGGACTGGAGGACCCAGTTCTTCCTACACAGCCCAGGGACACCCACAGGAAGAGAGTTCACACAAGGTTGTCCTTTGTTCTACACAACAGCTTGGAGGCAAATGGGAAGTCGGCACTCAACTGCAAATAACTTTCCAAACACCCTCACAGCCTTGTGAATGGATGTGACACCCGCTTACAAATTGGAAATGCTCAGCCCTCACAGCTGGGCCCTGGATTCCAGGAACATGAATCTGTCCTGGCCTGAAAAATACACAGATGTTTGCTCCCTTCACAGGGCTGAGGGAAGGGAAGGAAGGGGACAGGAGATCTAAGAATGCAGTCTCGTCTCACCACAGCCCTGTCAGGCTTCTTGGAGAAAAAAACAGACTCAGAAGCAAGCCATTTGCCTCCTGGAAGCCATAACCTGACAGAAAAAGTAGTACCTTAGTGTAAATTAATTTATGACAGTTGTAAGGAAGGATGGGGACATTAAGAAGTGCACCTCCAAGATGGGGGGGGGGGCAGACTGAGGGCCCCAAAGGTGAAGATGACACCTGAAAGGAATCTGCATTCACAGCTCTCTCCAACCGCAGACGTGAAATGGAAGCAGCTCCCGGAAGCGGTGGGTGGGGGACAGGAGACGGCTCTAACACAGCTCTGTGAAGAAGGCAGTCACTTCTCCTTACCCACCCCTGACCTCCTCTGCAGGCCTAACATCTGCAGTGGTAGCTGCATGGCTGGTAGCAACCACAGTCCATGCCTATGCTGGGATGTGGGGCTGGGAGGGTACAGATCTGGGGTTGTAAGAATGAACCCTTCGGAAGTCAAGACTGAACTGGGGCTTCACTATCCTAAAGGCAAAGTTAAAACACCATATGAACAACAGTGACACCCACTAAGGAGGCAGACGGCATAAGAGTAAAGAGTCCAGGGCCTGGAGTCAGGCTATCTCAGGTTAAATCCTTTGTTGTCACTGATGGGCAAATGACTAAGTTCTCTGTGCCTTGGTCTCCAAATTACAAATTTTTCTGAGCTTTCATAAAATGGAGGTCATGTTATCATGTACTTTCACACATACTTGAAGTGTTCTTGTGAGGATTAGAAGGGTGAATACATGTAAACTGCTTAGAACATTGCCTAGCACACAGTAAATGCCAGCTATGATGACGAGGGACAATAGGATAACAGTAACTCTCGAGGTGACTCCAGGACTCCGTGGTGGAATAGTCATTACAGGGCATGACCAGGAAACCTGGGTTCCTCCAGAAACCTGGTGTCTGCCGGACTTGGACAGTAAGTGGAGCATCAGTGGTCACTTGGGTGACCCTGCCCCTGCCCTCCGCAGGACCAACAGAGGGGCTGGCCCTTCTGTCCCTGTCTCCCCACCCCCTGGACCCTCCTCAACCCTCACCCCCAGGCAGCCAGCCTCTGCCTCTCCCTCAGGAGCTTGCCCATGATTCCTTCCTTTCCTCACCTATTCCTGTCCTCCTCTCCTCTTTAGAGCTGCCACCCACCCAGACCCCAGCCAACACAATTCCCACATTTTAATCTCTTCTGTTCAGCAGACTGGGCTTCCCAGGTGGTACTAGTGGTAAAGAATCCAGCTGCCAGTGCAGGAGAGATAAGAGACTCGGGTTTGATCCCTGGGTTGGGAAGATCCCTGGAGGAGGGCATGGCAACCCACTCCAGTACTCTTGCCTGGAGAATCCCATGGACAGAGGTGGGCTACAGTCCATGAGGTCACCAAGAGTCAGACATGACTGAAGCGACTTAGCATGCACACACATTCAGCAGAGTAATGTCTGTGATGCACACACTGGGCACTAAAGACACAGCAGTCAACAAAACGAAACTGCCTGCCCTCATGCAGCCCTACAATCTGGTAGAGGAGACAGACGATAAACCAGACAAAGAAGTGAACCACAGAGGATATTAGAAGGCCGTAGGTGCCAAGAAGAAAAGTGAGGGAGGGAACTGGGGGAATGTGGGAGAAGGGCACAACTTAACATAAGGTGAAAAGTTGACATGTGAGTCAAGTTTTAAAAGCAGTGAGCCACATGCTGATATTTGCAGAATCAGCATTCCAGCAATATAGGGCCAGCAGTGCAAAGGCCCTGAGGTATGATCCTAGCCAAAGGCATTGAGGCAAGGGTAGCTCAGGCAAGCTGGAGGACTGTCAAGAAGGTGATGGTGCCTGGAGCAGAGTAAGCAAGAGTCAGCAGTGCAGGGCAGCACATGGATCATGTAGAGCCTTATAGCAGTTTTAAGGACTTTGGCTTTTACTGTGAATGAGGTGGGGAGACACAGAGGGTTTTAAGCAGAGGACTGATAAAACAGGACTTGCATACTGACTGCTGTGTTGAGAGTAGGCAATAAGGAGGCAAGGGTGCAATCATGGAGAACAGTTAGGAAACTACTAGAATAATCCAGGTGAGGGCCGATGGGGTATTGACCCATGGTGCTAGCATAGAATTTGCAAGATACATCTCTCTACATCTCACTATCAGAAGGGAGAACTGATAGGATTTGCTAATGGACTGTCTGTGGGACAGACCACCTGACCTGCCTCTTGAGAAACCTGTATGCAGGTCAGGAAGCAACAGTAGAACTGGACATGGAACAACAGACTGGTTCCAAATAGGGAAAGGATTATGTCAAGGCTGTATATTGTCACCCTGCTTATTTAACTTCTATGCAGAGTACATCATGAGAAACACTGGGCTGGATGAAGCACAAGCTGGAATCAAGATTGCTGGGAGAAATATAAAAAACTTCAGATATGCAGATGATACCACTCTTATGGCAGAAAGTGAAGAAGAACTAAAGAGCTTTTTGATGAAAGTGAAAGAGAATGAAAAAGTTGGCTTAAAGCTCAGCATTCAGAAAACAAAGATCATGGCATCAGGTCCCATCACTTGATTGCAAATAGATGGAGAAACAGTGGAAACAGTGACAGACTGTATTTTTTTGGGCTCCAAAATCACTACAGATGGTGACTGCAGCCATGAAATTAAAAGACGCTTACTCCTTGGAAGGAAAGTTATGACCAACCTAGATAGCATATTAAAAAGTAGAGACATTACCTTGCCAACAGAGGTCCATCTAGTCAAGGCTATGGTTTTTCCAGTGGTCATGTATGGATGTGAGAGTTGGACTGTGAAGAAAGCTGAGTGCCGAAGAACTGATGGTTTTGAACTGTGGTGTTGGAGAAGACCCTTGAGAGTCCCTTGGACTGCAAGTAGATCCAACCAGTCCATCCTAAAGATCAGTCCTGAATGTTCATTGGAAGGACTGATGTTGAAGCTGAAACTCCAATACTTTGGCCACCTGATGTGAAGAGCTGACTCATTGGAAAAGACCCTGATGCTGGGAAAGATTGAAGGCAAGAGGAGAAGGGGACAACAGAGGATGAGATGGTTGGATGGCATCACCGACTCAATGGACATGAGTTTGAGTGAACTCTGGGAGTTGGTGATATACAGGGAAGCCTGGTGTGCTGCAGTCCATGGGGTCACCAAGAGTCGGACACGACCGAGTGACTAAACTGAACTGAAGAACTGTCTGGGGAATGTGAGAAAAAGAGTCAAGGATGACTCCAGGTTTCTTGTCTGAGGGACGAGAGGACAGCATTGCCATTTGCTGCACTGAGGGAGGCTGTGGAGGAGCAGGCCAGGGGAGCTGGGTTTGTACCTGTGAAGTCTGAGATGCCCATTAGACACCCAGGTAGAAATGCCAAGTAGATGGTCAGAGATGTGAGCCTTCAGTTCAATTCGGATATGAGAGGCTGGCTGGAGCTACCAACATGGGAGTGCTCAGGAGGTGGAAGGTATTCAATTCCATGATCCTGGATGAGGGGACAGAGAAGAGGTCGAAGGACAGAGCTGGGAAACAGGAGAACAATGTGCAGAGAAGCAGCCAGGAAGATGGGACCACCCAGGAGAGTGCGATGTCCTGGAAGTCCAGAGAGGAGAGGGTGATGGGTCAGGCTACAAGCTGGAAGCACGATGCACACTCAGAGCTGACTGCTGAGGGAACCTGGGAGCTGTGTGTGACGCTGTGTATGACAACGAGGGTGAAGGTAGCGGTGGACAGTTTACCCAAAAAGAGGGATGAAGATGGCATGTAGAGTCAACATTTCCTGGAGTTCTGGTCTTAGAATAAGAGGAGAAGTGGGGTGATAGCTGGAGGTTGGGGGAAGGGATCAAGAGAGGACCTTTTTAAGATGAGAGAAATAACTCTATATTTGTATGCTAATGGGAATGATCCAGGAGAGAGGGGAAAATTGGCCAAGCAGTATTTACACTAAATTGTATTTTACTCTAGAGCGTGCTCGGAGCATGGGCGATTTTTGTTTTCTCCTTTGTGCTTTCCCTTATTTTCTGAATTATCTACCATGAATATTTATTAATTTTGTAATCAGAAAAAAAGCCATTAAAATCCACAGAGCTGATTGCTCAAGTGAAGCCTTTCCATGGTGACTCATCCCAGGGAAAAAAAAAAAAAAGGAAAAAAACCAAAGGGCCAAAAAGAATGAGGAGGTGAAGAAAAATTAAATGCAAATAGAGCTCACTCAAAATCAGATAATTTCTTTCCTGGCCCACTGCAATTTCCTCACTACCCTCCTGCCTGTCAGTCTCTCCCTGCTCCTGTCCCCAACTCAACACTGTCAACATTGTCACTGTCAGAAGGATTTTTCTTAAATGCAAATCTGATCATGTCAGAGCCCTCCAAAGGCTCCCCCACGGTTTTCGGGATTTTCTCTCAACCTTTTCACCTGGTGGAGGGTGCCCTTTGTGCTCTGGTCTGGCCTCATTGCCAATCATGGGCCCCTTCCCCTCCCCGGCCCTCCCTTCTCCTGCTCTTCAGCCACACCGTAATTGCCGCCTTCTCAGAGCCTCAGAGCGACCATGCAGTGCCTCTTGTACTCGCTCCCATAGCAACCTGCTCCACTCCATCAGCGCATCATCCACTCCATTGTAATCACTGATTTACTCCCCTCCGCTTCCCCACCCCCACAGCACTCCAGCTCCCCTGGATACAGGGACTGGATTTCTTTATCTTTGTTTTTCCAGTACCTTGCCTAATACCCAGCACACAGTTGGCATCTCTGTGTCTGTGGGCGGAAAGAATGAGTCCGCCTAGTTTATCTCAAGCATCTTTCTGATCACAAGACAGGAGGGAGTAGGGGGCACTTCCCTTCCTCAAAAATCTCCAGTATCTCTGGCCAAGGTGAAAGCTGGGATCAGGGTTTTTCACACTTTCTCTCAGCCTGGTACTAACCAGCAAACACACCCTCTTTCCTTTCCTTCTCACAACCATTAAGTGAGGCAACATTTACTAGTGCTGTGCTGTGCTTAGTCACTCAGTCATATCCGACTCTTTGCAACCCCATGGACTGTAGTCCACCAGGCTCCTCTATCTATGGGATTGTCCAGGTAAGAATACTGGAGTGGGTTGCCAGGCACTCCTCCAGGGGATCTTCCCAACCCAGGGATTGGACCCAGGTCTCCCACATTGCAGGCAGATTCTTTACTGTCTGAGCCACCAGAGAAGCCCAAGAAAACTGGAGTGGGTAGCCTATCCCTTCTTCAAGGGATCTTCCCGACCCAGGAATCGAACCAGGGTCTCCTGCATTGCAAGAGGATTCTTTTCAGCTGAGCTACAAGGGCAGCCATTTACTAAGTCCTACCTAAATGGCAGGCCCTATGGTAGACGCTGGGGTATAAAGACAGATAAGGCAAATGATTCTATACCTTGAGGGGCTTGGGGAGGGGACTCTTGAGACAAAGACCAATATATTAATCAGGTCTCTCTGAGCAATTCATTCAGCACACAGTTACTGAGGGTCCCGTGCAGGAGACGCTATGCCAAACACTGGGGTGAGAAGATCCAGAAGACAGAAAGCTAGCAGTCCTGTGCATCAATAACTAAAACATGAGACTGCCGGCCAGCAACCTGAGGGGTGCAAAGCCCTTCCCTTCTGTTAACGCCTCTGAGTTTCCCTCCTCATGGACACCTTCCCCCATCATCACCACAAATCAACTCAACACAGCAGTCTCCCCCCAGCCCCAGCTTCCTGGAAGCCAAAATGTGATCTCAAGTACGACAATCAGAGCTTGATGCATTGCAGACAGAGCAAGTTGCTGGTGAAAATCCTGCCTGACTGGGTTAGCACCCAGAGTCCAGGGCATTCTACTGAGAGGCAGTAAAAAGCTCCCCTTTCCCTATCCTTAAAGGGAATCCAGGGCGGGGGGTGACAGGAGAGGACAGCCCCAGAGGAGCCAATGATTCAGGGAGACTCCCAGGTGCCTCTGGGGCCACTCCTGATACACGAATCAACAGAAAGAGTTTAGAGACCTCTTCATATCTGTTTGCCAAATACTGCAGAGTCTCCAGGGCAGGGCAGATGCATGGAAATGAAAACTTTTAAATGCAGGCACAGGTGAGAAATGAGGATTGAGCACTGAATTTTTTGATGTGGTAGCCTCTATTGTCTATGCGAGTTTCCCCATTTTTGTTTGTGGGGGATTTAATTGGACAAAGAGCCTACTCCCAGATGTTAAGCAGGAAACAGATGTGCCTGAGGAGGAGGAAAGGTCTTTGAATGGACCACAGTGCCCCAGCCCTGTCCTTGCATGAAAAGGAATGCACCTAATGCGTTTATCGCCTGGCAGGCGGAGAGTGTGTGCACTCCGGAGACTGTGTGTTCCCACACTCAGAGCCCGTAGAGGAGACTAGCGGCAGCATGACATGGCTGGGCAGGAACCTGTGTGTATACAAATCTACAGGTACACAGCAGCATTTGCAGAGGGCTGCAGCCAGAGAAGTCTAACCCAGTGGTGCCCCAAAAGAATCATTTTAGGAAAGAGGCTCCTTGAGGGTATTCTGGAAGACAGATCAATTAAAACAGAATTTCATGATGTTCAGAAAAGATGCCATTAAGATGCAGCAACGAGTGAGGGTGGGGAGAGAATGGGGTGCCTGGAATGAAGTCTCCCTTCGCCCTAACCAAGGGCAGGTCTGTAGTCACTTCTCCCAGAGCTGTTTTTCTGGGAGAGTCCTGCCCAGGAGAGACGCCTGGTACTGAGAGCCAGCATTGGAGGCGACAGGAAGGAAACCACAGCAGGGTTCACAGGAGCGGCTTCGCTCACCTCTTCCTGCTTCTCTGGAGTGAAGGAATTCCCTGCTATCGAACGGGTGAGACACACAGGGACAGGAAGGAACAGTCAGAAACGCAAAGGGAGCCGTCCAGAAGAGCCCTCCCTGCCCTCAATGCCCAGGAGACAGCTGAGCTGCCCCCTCCTGTCTCCCTTCTCCCTGTCTTCTCCTTTGCCACGAACTATAGATTCCTCCATAAGAGAACTCTTAAAAACACAACAAATTAGTGAATATAACAAAAGAGAAGCAGACTCACAGATCTAGAGAATAAACTGGTGGTTAGCTGGTGCGGTGCAAAGGTGCAAGACAGAGGCAGAAGAGTGGGGAGTATAGACTGTGAGTGTAAGATAGGCCCTGTGATGTAGGGTACAAGGAATACAGCCAATAAGTTTTGTAATAACTCTAAGTGGAAAGCAACCTTTAAAACTATATAAAGTTAAAAAAATTTTTTTTCATTGAAGAGGACTCCACAAGCTACCCTGACCTGTGAATTATGAACTCTTTCTTGGATTTTTCTTACATTTAAATTTTTTAGAAAGATCTTTCTTAGATTTAAATTTTCTTTGACTAGTGTGAGGTTTCATTCCTTTCCTGGAAGGTTCACAAAAATGCAGATGAAACTCCAGAAAGAAAACATCCACTTTAACCTTGGGTATTTTTTCTCCAGGTCGGGCCCAAACCTGCAAGGGATGTGAAGATGAGACCCCCCAACCTCAGTGTTGGGGCAGGACCTCACCTGGATGTCCTTTATCATGATGTTGTAAGCAAGGCCGTGAGACTCCAGGTAAGCTTTGATGTCTTTCAATTCAGAGAAGGGAACCCTCATGTCCACAGGGAGGCTGGGCCTGGCTGGGCCGCGCCAGAAGTCCACCTTAGTCACAAAGGAGAAAAAAACAATAGGCAAGTGTACCAAACATCCTGCAGGCACCTACAGAACCGATGATCTTCTCTTATACAGTTGAAAGGGCCCCGGTTCCAAAATGAAACCCTTAAGGCAGAGCAGAAAGACGGAGACAAACAAAATCCCCAGGTCATGGAGTTTCCTTCCCTAATACTAAGCACCTTTGTCTCCCAGCCTCACTCACTCCATGTAACTTCACCCAGATCCAAAGAGCCCACAATAGTTTTCTAAAGGTGAGACAGCGTATCATCTGGGACATTCACGTGGTCAAGAACACTGGGGAGAAAAGGGAGACATCACTGCCCCCAAGCCCCAAAGGGGTAGGAGAGGCCCGATCCGGAGCCCTGTGCTGTCCGATTTTCATTTTGTAAAATGGAGAGAATTATTGTAAAGTGTTCTGAGTCCTGGTTGATAGGGGCACTCACACAAATAGGATGGTGGGCTTTGGGGCACATCCAGAAATATCTGGTTGTTTCAACAGCCCTCAGACCAAACCCTTCTATATTGAAGAAAATGTCTTGCCCAGTGGAATACTTGTGGAGGACACACGTTCTCAGAAACCAGGGCTCGGGCTGAGGGACAAGCCCAAATAAAACAGGTTTGCCAAGCTAAGCCACTTCAGTCGGGAAGCAGATGTGTCCAGTGCGTGCGGCATGGCTTCCCACCCAGAGACTCATGCACCTCTCGCGTGGCTTTAGGACCTTCCAGCCGTTTTCAGAGCAGCCCTCCGTTACAGGGCAGAGGGGAAAGCCAAGCAGGGCTGCCCCACCTTCTGGGCCAGTGTTCCCAGCCTCTCCTGAAGAGAAGCCGCGCTTGATTCTCCCTCTGTGCTGTCATCTCCGGCAGGCATACCCAGAGG
This sequence comes from Bos indicus x Bos taurus, assembly GCF_003369695.1. Taxonomy (NCBI): domain Eukaryota; kingdom Metazoa; phylum Chordata; class Mammalia; order Artiodactyla; family Bovidae; genus Bos; species Bos indicus x Bos taurus. The sequence goes on from NC_040079.1 coordinate 25,644,052, forward strand.
GCCAGGTTTGGGGTGGAGGGAACGGGACAGGGAGCCGAGGGTGCAGGCCGCTGTGAGGGAGGAGAGGACATGGCCCCAAGCCCCGCGGATTCCTCACCTTCTGGGGCTTCAGGCCCTCCAGATCCCTGAGAAGTGAAAGCTGCTTCTCATTTTTAGCCAGGATTCGAAGAACCTGGTCACTGGAAAGACACAGAGGAGACCGAGGGAGCTTCTCAGAGGGGTTCCTCAAAGGCTGTGCAGCCTGGAGGACGCAGAGTGGAAAAGAGAACCTGGCAGGATAGCTGGGAGGCGAGAGGACCCCTGGGCAGAAGGACCTGCGGCTCTGGGAAGCTCCAAACTCCTTTAATCTGAGGCCAAGGGGTCTCTCCAGATCCAAAGATAGACCACCGGGGGACTCCATAAAGCCTGTCAGTTCTGCTGATGAACCCACTGCCCAGACAGGGGAAACAGGACGGATAAGTGGTGGAGAAGGGAGGAAGAAAAAAGAGGAATGAAGGAGAGAAAGGGATAGATACAGGGAGTCGAGGTACCGATAGTGGCCCCATGCACTCTTTATACAAGGATCCAGGCCATGTCTGCCCCAACCCCACTGCCTTCTCTCAAGAGCTGGAGGACATGGAAGAGATGAATCTCACCCTACCTCACAGGGGGAAGCTGAGCCCCTCCCCATCCCCCTGGAGGGGTGGGAGCCGGGGCAACTGAGCAGCCTATAGTGTAGCCTTTGGGGTCTGAGCCAGGATGGCCATGGCTCCCTCCCTGGCCGGCTCTGATACCCTGGATGATGAACCCCCCTCTCTAAGCTTGCGTTTCCTCTTCTCCACTATGGAAATACTATGGAGTGCTCACTTTGCGGGGCCTTTGGAAGGCTGACAAATCATGTCTGTAGAGGGCCTGGTATGTAATACTCATACTTAATTTTACTCAAAGGAGGACAATACCACACCCACACATTAGGAACACAGTCTTTGGGGGGTTATGACTTTTTTAAGAATCAGAGGAAAGTTATGAACACTGGAGAAAAGTAGATACACAAAATTTTACACACGGTTTCAGGGGATTCTTGGATTCTTGGGATTCATGCAGACTAAGAACTCTAGATTTGGGGAGGAATAATAAGACACTTGCGCGTCCTGCCCTCACATGCAAAATTGGGAGGTGAAGGAGTAAGAAGTGGGTTCAGGATGGGAAATGAAATCCTGAATCCCTCTGCCCTGATCAGGTCCCACTGGGCCACCAAGTCACCCAACTCCTGGCAATCCTCTCTCCCACTAAGGAGCAGCCACTCACCCTGTGAAATTCATCTGGCCCAAAGCTGCTGCCAGGATAAAGCTGCAGACGAGGAGTGTCCGCCTGCCCACAGGGTACAACCTGCGAATCACGCCTCCTCCAGGGGAACTCTGCATGCTTCTTCCTCCAGGCGAACTTCAGGGGTTTTCCTCGCACACAGGCATGGCCAGGCCTCAGGACAGCAGAGCACCTAAAAGCCAGCAGGCCCGGCGGAGGACGTGCGTTAGGCTCTCTCTGGGACTCCCACGCCAGGCCTTCCAGAGGTGGGGCGTCCCTCCCCACTTCTAGGTGAGTCCTCTCCTGGGAAGGTGTGGGGGGCAGGGGTAGGGAAAGAGGAAGTCAAGGCCTTTAGCTGTTTTCCTTCCCAGAGGTTTACTGGGCTAGCCTCTCGTGAATATGGAATCCTCCATCTCCAGAGAAAGGCTGAGAGAAGCCATAGGCCCAAAGAAATCACTCCTTTCCAGTCTCCTGCTAATCTTGTCTTTGTGCTCCTTCTCCCTCCCCATCCACTCACACATATGATCCTTGAACATAAGGGTGTGGACGCCATTGAAACAACACCAGGTTTAGACACAGAGCTGGGTACTCACTTCCTGTCTAAAAGATCCGGGGCAACTGACCTAGTCTCTCTAAGTCTCAATTTACTCATCAGTCAAATAGGGTTAATAATATCTCCCCTCCCTACCTCACAGGGTTTTCTGGGGGATATTAGATGAGACAACTTGGGTGAATTGGCTTGGCAAAGCCTGCAAAATAGAATGTCTTATTATCTCAAAGCATTAGCTCTTAGTCACAGCTGCATCTTAGGTCAGGACTCTAGCTGCAGTGGAGAGAAGGGGAGAGAAGAAAATGGAGCGAGGAACAAAGGAAATGTCTATTCTATGAGAAGGAATTCAGTGAAGGGTCCCTTTTCGCTGTGTTCAGGTGGTCACCATTATGCCAGGATAGGTAGTGCATTTTCTACTTAGACATGAAGGTCACTGCAGTCATTATTATAGTTCTCAACAGAGAGCAGAGTCAATTTCTCAGTCTGCTGAAGCCCCACACAGCCCCCTTTATGGTCTGGGAACAGTATGAATAAAGCAGAGTCCAGCATACAAAGCAGTCATATTAGAAGGAGAAAGTGAAAGATGATGCCTGAATGGTAAATGATGAATCTAACAGAAAATCCGCAGGAGGTGGAGGAAAGGCAGAGACTAAATCCAACAAAGTTGTTCAGCAGAGGACGTCAACAAAAGGCCACTTAACTGTCACCGGCGATTCTCAGAAGCCCCCCTCCCCATCCATGCTTTCCCAGAATGGCCAATTAACCGGCCATGTGTGCAGAGAGGAGAGCTCTTTTATTGAGAGAATGCCCTGCTCCCACACCCCGCCGGACCTACTCCATTATCTCGCAGTTCAGCTGTTCAGACAGGCCAAACTCTCCTAGAACCCTGGCTTTGAGAACTCTCAGACTGAAACATTAGCAAAGAGTTTAAGGACCTAGAAAAGAAAGCAATTAGGCTTTCTACTCAAGTAACATTCAGCGTCAGTAGAAATTTGGAATAAAAGAATATACTAGTAAACAATAGCTCAGGAATTTAAAAGAAAAGCAGTGGGATGGTACTAGTCACCCAAAGTACCCAGCATCTTCTTGTTCAAAAGCATCATTATAAGTCACTAATAATAAGACAACCCCTGCACTTGCTTTAGGGTTGGGGAAAGAGACAGAGATAGATCGAGAGCAAGAGCAAAAGAGAGACAGAGGCACAATTAAGAATTCTTGAGAATTCTACGGCAGCACATGCAATAGAACTTTCTGTGATAATGGAAATGTTCTACGTCTGCAGTATCCAATAGGATAACCACCAGTGGCTAGCATGACTGAGGAATTTCAGTTTTTAATTAGCTTTAGTTGATTTAAATAATTTAAATGGCCACATGTGGCTAATGAGTGCCGTATTATAAGACGGCACAGTTCTGTGGGAATTCACCAGCCCTAAGTACTGACTCCATGGCTGGATCTGAAGCAGACACACACAGCTGTGTTTAATACCTAACACCCGCTTCTCACTCAAAATTAATTACTCATTAATTAATTTTTATTTGTAGACATTAGTTAGACATTAAATAATGTCTAATTAAGTAGACACTATTTACTCAGTAGATGCTTACTGAATACCTACTATGGGCCAAGCACTTGCTAAGGTGTGGAAATAAAATAGAGTGATACAGATCTGGCCCTTAGGTTTCTATTGGGGTAAGTAGACAACTGAAAGAGCATACAAATAAATGTGAAAATATAGCTGATGTATGTGTTACAAGGGGAAGGTACAATGTGCCAGAAGGACAGGTAACATAGATTCCATATAGACTGAAGATGCAGGGAGACTTACTCTAAAGAAGTTGTTAAAAGGACTTTCACCTCCTGCCATATACCTGACCAATCCTGCCCAAATTAAATTAGTAAAACGCTAGATAAAATATTTTTAATACAACTTTTCTTAATGCCTTACTGGGTTGGCATAAAAGTAAGAATCCACAGATCCCAAAAGAAGTAAAAGCAAGACCCATGAGAGGTAAGCAAACTTTTCCCATGATGAGTAGAGGTCTTTCAACTCTGTTCTTGATCTTCCTTCTTAGAAGAATATACCTTGTATCTAGGGTCATTTTCGTCCTACTTGAAGTATATATTTAAATGTTTCCTTCAGTGAAAAAAAAAAAAGCTCTTTGTTTTTATTTGTTTGAAAATTCTTTATTTGCTTTAATTCTTGAAAGAATCTCACTGAGTATAAATTCTAGGTTGATTATTGTTTTTCTCTCAACACATTGAAAACATTATCCCCCAGTCTTCTAGCTTCCACTTTCACAGTTAAAAGGTAATCAATTAGTCTATTTACTGTTCTTTAGTATGTGATCTTACCTTTGGTTGCTTTGAAGACCTCTTTGTCTTTGATGTTCTGCAGTTTTATCTTCATGTATTCTTCGGATACACAATAATGTGTCTAGGTACAAATTTCTTTTGGTTTATCCCGCTTGAGATTGGATTCCTGTACCTGGGGATAGCTATCTTTCTACTATTCTCATAAATTTTTCAGTCATTATATTTTTTAACATTGGCTTTTACCCAATCTATTACCTTCTGTAATTTTATTAGGTATATGTTTTGTGCTCTCATTCTATCCTTTAAGATGTAGTCTTTTTATCATATTTCTATTTCATTGTCTCTCTGGGCTCCAATCTGAATAATTTACTTACGTTGAATATTGTTTCTTTAGTCCAGTTAACTGATTCTCTTATCAGCTGAGCTTAATCTGTAATTTAATCAATCTGCTAGATTTTTAACTTTCAATTTATATAGTTCATCAATTCTGAAACAACTTTTCTCTCAGATTTAAACACCCCTGCAATCCAGGAGCATCTTATAATCAGTGGCATCTTGAATGATAACTGGCAGTGTTTTTGATGGCCCATAAAATTATGCTGCATCTTACAATCTTATTTTATAGTCAACACAATATGGTATTTCTTTTTCATTTTTTGGAAGTTCTATTTGATTCTTTTTGAGCCCAAAAGACTTGCAATTATTATCTATTTTAGAACCTCTTGTTTGTTTTTTTAAACTTATAAAACTTAGTAATTTTAGAATCTGTCAGATAACTGCAGTATCTGAAGACAGCAAGTCTATGTCTACTGCATATTGTTTCTGCTGGTTCTTATTCAAAGTGCATTGTTTTCTTGTGCCATTTATCTGTGAGTCAGTCATTTCCTTTGGACCTTTATCTGTGGAATTCCTTTGAGGCCTAGATTGAAGTTGAGTTCCTCCAGAGAGGATTTGTATTTACTTTTACGAGTTGCTGGGCGGGGGGGTGGTGGTGAGCACTACCAATCTGAGATCACTCTAAATTATTTGCTTGAGTTATTTTGGACCGCATAGTTAGCATAAATTTAGACCACAGACTCACGTAGAGGCTTACTTATTGTTATGAATTCTTGGAAAATACTTTTCTCTGGATTGCTTAACATCAATATTTTAAACCCTGCACAATAAAGCAAGTTACTTGCAAGTAGATAATCAGAGTTAGTGTTTAAGTGTTTTAACATAGAACTGTTGGAAGAAAGGGTAGATAGTGATAATTTTCTAGACTTAGATTAAGTATGTATGTTCAATTTGCTAAAGCAGTAACTTCCAAACAGGTAGAAAGGGTAAAGATGAAATAAAATACTGGGGGGAAAATAAATCAAAAGATGAGAAAGGAAAGTTAAAAAGGCAGAGTGTAAAAGTAGGACAAAGAGAGCATAAAAAGAAGAAACTTATCTAAATATATATTTCAATTTAAATGTAAATTATTTTAACTCTCTAGTACAAGACAAAAATTATCAGAATAGATTTTTTTAACCTAGCTATATGTGTTCACATGAGCTATGCTTAAAGCATAGGAACTAAAGAAACTAAAAGTCAAAAGTGGGGGGGGAAAGATATGTCAGGTAAATGTTAACCAAAAGAAAATATCTGTAGCTTTATTAATATAAGATAAAAATAAACATCAAGGCAAAACGCATTATCAGAAACAAGAGGGTCATTGCTGCTGCTGCTAAGTCGCTTCAGTCGTGTCCGACTCTGTGCAACCCCATAGATAGCAGCCCACCAGGTTCTGCCATCCCTGGGATTCTCCAGGCAAGAATGCTGGAGTGGGTTGCCATTTCCTTCTCCAATGCATGAAAGTGAAAAGTGAAAGTGAAATCACTCAGTTGTGTCCAACGCTTCGCAACCCCATGGACTGCAGCCTACCAGGCTCCTTCATCCATGGGATTTTCCAGGCAAGACTGGAGTGGCGTGCTATTGCCTTCTCCGAAGAGGGTAACTACTTTCAATTTCCCAAGAATTTTTAACACATAAAAATATTTATGAATTATTCTAACAAATAATGTGCAATCCTTCCTGAAGATAATTATAAAGCTTTACTGAAAAATGCTAAAATTTGAAATAAATCTGAGGATATACTTTATCATAGGATAAGAAATTTCAATGTCATAAAATCACATCCTTCCCAAATAGATTTAGAGATTCAATATAATTCCAATCAAAAACCCAACAGCCCACACAACTTCATAAGCTGATGTAAATGTATATGAAAAAATAAAGGCCATAAGAAGAGTCAGACTAATCCTAGAGAACTAATTAGGAGAACTTTCTATATCAGACACTAGTACATATTATAAAACTATATGAGCCTGTGCTCTAGAGCCTGAGAACTGCAACTACTGAAGCCCATGTGCCCAGGAGCCTGTGCTCTGCAACGAGAAGCCAGAGCACCGCAGCTAGAGAGTAGCCCCTGCTTGCCACAGCTAGAGAAAGGCCCACACAGCAACGGAGCCCCAGCACAGCCAAAAATAAATAAATAAGTAAAAATTTAAAAATAACACAAAACTATAGTAATTGAGATGGCATAGTATTGGCACAGATAAACAGAACATAATAGAAACAAACCCAAGCGTATTTGGAAATTTTGTTTTTTTGCAGACTTGGCACTCCACATCATTGTGGAACAGAAAGACTATTTAGTAAATGTTGCTGAGACAAACATAGATCTATATGAGGAAAATGGCATTAAATCTCAATCCTACCACATACAAAAATCAGTTCCAGGTAGATTAAAATACTTAAATGTAAAAGACAAACTATAACACTCTCAGAAGACAACATACACAATATTTTATGACATTGGAATAGGTAATAATTTTTCTAAATAAGATGTGAAAGGCAAAAAATAAAAAACATAACTATAAAGTTTCCCATAAATGGAAAAAATGAGTAAAATCAACTATATTATAATTAAGAAATTTGCAACAGAGAATAGAAAATAAGCCTCAACCTGAGAGGATTTTTTGGTAATATATAAAACTGGAAAACAATATCCATGATATAAAAAGAACATCTGTGAATCATTTTTTAATGGGCAAAGAACACAAAAATCCATTTCTCAAAAGAAGACTCACAAATGATCTATGAACATATGAAAATTATACTTAGTAATCAGGGAAAAGAAAATTAAAACCACAGTGAAATTACCATATCATACCACCAAATTGTCAAGAGTTAAACGTCAGTCAATACCAAGAGTTGAGGGCAAGAGCACCTCTCATCACTCCTGGTGGAGCTTTAAAGTGGTGAAATCACTTCAGAACACAGTTGTTACTTAGCAAAGCCGCATATCCTACACCCGAATAATTCTACACCCAGCTATACGCCCTGAAGAAACTCTTGTGCCTGTGCAGCAAGATTTATGTCCAAGATTGTATTTCTAAAATGGAGACGTAGCTGTAATACAACAGAGGAGAGAAAATGAACCAATTACAGCTACATGCATCCAGCAGACAAACCTCAAAACAGCGATGTTGAGTGAAAGACGCCAAATTGGAACACACACTGTGTGTTTCCATTATATATGTTCAGACAGGTAAGACAGAACAATATATTGTCCAGGAACATGTGCACACTGATATCACAAGGGCAAGGAAGGAAATTATCATCATGGATCTGTGGTTTCATCTGGGGAAGGGAAGGGAGTGCAAAGAGGCTTCTCAGGTGTGTCTGTTCTTGTTAATGCTGAATGGTGGGTAAAAGAGTTAATTTTAACAGGCAATGAAAGTTTTACACAGGCTCTTGTACAAATACTTCATAGTAAAACCTATTTTAAAGGTAATATGGGAAAGCTAAATTCTTATTTTTCATAGTGAGGAATCAATAGAAAATGCCTAAAACTTAAAAAAGCAAGAAGTAGCAATATAAACACCACATTGAGGTTTATGGGTGTGAATGTCAAGGCTAAAAGAATTCAATTGGGTTGTTGCTGGAGAGCAAGATGTGGGAAGAAGGAACGGGGAGCGGGACTTAGCTGCTTTTTACTTTTGTAGAACTACTTGACTCTTTAAACCATGTGCTGTAAAACTGATTTAAGTAAAAATGAAGTTTGAGAAGTGGCATTTGATACCTAGAACAGTCAAATGCATAGTGACAGTAGAATGGTGGTTACTGAGGGCTGTGGGGGTAAAGGATCACAGGGGTTAGTGGTTAATGGGTTCCGAGTTCCAGTTGGGGAAGATGACAAGATCTGGAAATGGATGGTGCTGATGGTTGTACAACATGTGACTGTACTAAATGCAAATAAATCATACACTTAAAAACAATTCAAGTGGTAAATTTTATGTTATGTATATTTTACCACACACACAAAAATTTAAGCTCAAAACAAAAAAAAAGAGAGAGACTGGAATTTGAGCTATGTTAGGCAGAGTATGAAGGAGTTAACCATCCAAGGCAGGGTGAAGAGGTTGTAGGAAATCTGATTCTTGCCCTGGATCTTTTCTTCATTAAAAGTATTAATTCCCACTTCTGGTTAGAGACCTCCCTAAGGATCTCCAGAGATCATGTGAGGTGCTCCAACATTTCCAAATAAAACTCACAAACTAAATTATGTTTAATTTCCAAAATTCCTCCTTGGGTGCTTAATGGAAATAAATACATCAAATGTAATCTTAAAAAACAGAAAAACTCAAGTATCATTATTCACAGTACAAAAGGATTCTTTCACTAACAAGAGGATTTACTACAGTCGCTTAATATAACTCCCCCAGGACACTCAAAATGTGATTTAATTAACACAAAACAGGCTTATCCCACCTTTCAGAAATATGCCAAACAGGTGCTTTCAAAGGAAATTGAGAACTGAAAATCCAAGAAAACAATGACCCACCATAAAGTGGGTTAAGGCTGCTCTAGCCTAGAATTTCTAAATCAACTTTATTATTGAAAAATCCCACACTGGGATCATCCCCACAAGGGAAGCTGTAGCTGACCAACCATATCTCCAATCATACCTCATGCCTCCCTCTAACATCACACACCATATAAATTCTAATTCTTCACAAGAATCCGTCTAATACAAGACAAGCTCATCGTGGGCTGGGGCTGTGTCTTCCATCTGTCTGACCCCAGGACATCTGCATACAGCCCAGGCACTGCCCAGGACCTACTTATTGATTGATTATGTTGATCCACTCATTCTACCGACTGCCCAAAGCCTAGGAAAACAAACCCTTCTTTCTTGGCCTTTGTTCTTGCCTGCATCTACCAGCTCTGCATCCACAAGCTCAGAACCTAAATCTTTGCTCTGTTCTGCTCCCCACTTTTAGTTACTGGACTCCTTTCTTATCACGCACAGTCAGAGACCTCACATGGTATCATACTTGAGTATAATCCTTGGATATCAGGGTCTTGCCTTCCCCTCCCCCAGAATTGGTGTCCATCCCCAAACCTAGGTCCAGCAGTTAATGACAGGCTCTTGGGTCATCCTCTGCTGCATGGCTGCCTCCACTTAGGCACCCAGCTGGCCTCCTCTCTATTGTAGTACACCCTCCCTCTGCCTTACCAGTTCAGCCACCTAATGGGAAGACCCCAGCTCTATTCCATCTCCACTCAGTCCCTGAAGGGGAGAGGATTTGCCCAGTGACATTCCCTGGCCCTCAGTCCACAGGTCTCATCGCACTGTGGCTGAGGGTCTGGCCACACCAGGACCACCAGCAAATGATGATGAGGTGTCCCAGATCACAGGACAAAGAGCTTACTCCCCAGTGAGGCAGAGGGTTGGCAGCCACCACCCAAGAACCCACTTCCTACTCTTTGGAGGAAAAGCATCTGCAGCCAGGGACCACCCCTACAGCCAGGGAGCCCACTATATAGCCCTGGGAGGAGCGGGTGAAGACCCTACTGTGTGGAAGAAAGGCAAGGTGACCAGACACCTTCCCTATCTGTGGGCCAGCAGGACCAAACAGTAAATATTTCAGTCTTTGGCAGGGCGGGGAGGGGTGGGGGAGGGCATGAGGCAAGACAGAGTAAGTATTCTCACCCAACAGTCTTTCTTATATTTAAAACTATAAAAAAGTTTTGGAGCTGTACAAAACTAAGTGGAACTAGATTTGGCCTGCAGGCGTAGTTTGCCCACCCCCTGGTGTGGCTGAAGAGGCAAGAATTCATTTACAAGACTATTAGAAGCTATTAGAAAGCTCAAGGGAAATCAGAGACGTGCGTTAGAACCCTTCTTCAATCAAAGCCAATGATTTCCAAAGCTATAGAAGCCTTCTTCAATCAAAGCCAATGATTTCCAAAGCTATAGAAGCCTTCTTCAATCAAAGCCAATGATTTCCAAAGCTAGGCGTTCACTCCTACTGGGGAGAAAGGAAGAAATTAATGACTTCTAGTGTATAATCCCAGGGACGGTGGAGCCTGGTGGGCTGCTCTCTATGGGGTTGCACAGAGTTGGACATGACTGAAGTGACTTAGCAGCAGCAGCAGTGTATATTTTTATCTCATACTTTTTATTTCAATTTTTGTATTTTATAAAATACATGATAATACAATGGTATATATACAGAATTTATAGATATGTAATTACATATATTGGGTGTGATGTACTAAAAACTTTTTAATTGTAGGAGTGCAGGGTAAAAAAAAATCTGAAGAATGCTGGCCTAATGATCTGGCACTAATTGATTTTGAAAAATCTCACACTGTCATGCCTTTATTTCTATGAGTACCTCTTTTCTAACATAGTGTTGAGTTTTTTTTTTTTAATTAAAATTTATTTAAATCACTGTTGACAGATACTAGAGGATTTCCCTGTTTTGAAATCAACATATTATGAGCGGGGTGGGGGGGAAGCTATTTGAGCACTGCTATGAGCAAGCTTCGGGCTTCCCAGGTGGCACTAGTGGTAAAGAACTCGCCTGCCAAAGCTGGACACGAGTTTGATCCCTGAGTTGGGAAGATTCCTTGGGGAAGGGTATGGCAACCCACTCCAATATTCTTGCCTGGAAACTTCCATGGACAGAGGAACGTGGCAGACTACAGTCCATGGGGTCACAAAGAGTTAAACATGACCGAAGCAACTTAGCATAGCACAGCATACAGCAACAAGGTTCTGCCTTTGAAATCCAATGTGTGGTCAAGATATTGAATCTTCACTGCTCCTTTTTGTCGTGTAGCATTAGAACCATCTTCCCCTATGGAAGGCCTTAGGATCAAGACTTTTAAGACTACTTCTGGGTCCATGTTTACTTCATGAACCTTGAAGGACTGTGGTCAAGGATCATGCTCTCCTTGACTTACACCAATTGCATAGTAACACTTCCTGTATGTGCTGAATTCAGCCTCTTTTGCAACAGAAGGAATTGCTGGGGTTGTGGGTGGGCGGGGGGGGGGTGGTGCCTGCAATTTATCTCCTCACCTTACCTGATTTCATCCAAATGGCATCATTTGTACATTTTGCCCACATTTTGTAAAAATGGAAAATAACAAACTGAAAATTGTAGTGCCAATGATTAAACAGTGGAGATAGACGTGATGCAACTGAGACAAACATGAATGGAAATAAACATTCTGGAAACAAATAGCCTCACTTGGACACTTATTGCATAACCCGGGTAGCTAGGTATTGATTTGGACAGGACAAGATTAAAACTATAAAAGATGTTGTCAAGGACACTGAAAGGCCAAAATTTTACCCCAACTTCAAATTAAGTTGGCTTGCCACTGTTTCATGGGCGCCAGCAAAAGACACAAAACCCTGGGTCACAAAGGATTTTATTACTCAGGGTAATATCAGCTCTAGTGCCAATTCCCTGAGCCCTGTTTTATACAAAGAGAGTCAAGTGACATCTGCCCAGGTAATACATCAAATTATAGGAGAGGAATCCTGAATTCTAGTTTAATTTTTTAAGTTTTTTTAAAATTTTCTGGCCATACTATGGTTTGCAGGATCTTAGTTCCCTGATCCAGGATTGAACCTCTGTCCTTGGCAGTGAGAACATGGAGTCCTAACCACAGGACCACCAGGTAATTCACGAGATTTTTGCATGTATATGACCCAGAATGTGGCTTATCTGCTGTTGGATGAAGTGTTCCATAAATGTCAGTTAGACCAAGTCAACTGATGGTGCTGTTTAGGTCAACCATATTCTTTTTGATTCTCTGCCTGATTAACCTAAAAATTACTGAAAGAAGACTTTTGAAATTCCCAACCAGATAGCAGATTTGTCTATTTCTCCTTGCAGTTTTATAGTTTTTGTCTCATTAATTATAACACTGTTAAATGCAAACATGCTAAGAACTATTATATAGTCTTGGAAAGTTAAATTATTTATTGTTATAAAATGCCCCTCTTTAATCCTGATAAGTTTGCTTTTTCTGAAGTCCACTTTGTCTGTAATTAAGACAGCTACTACAACTTTCTTTTAACTAGTGTTAACATGGAACAGCTTTCTCCATCACTACACTTTTAACATATCTGAACCTTTATATTTAAAGAGGGTTTCTTGCAGGTAACTTAAAAGTTGGATCTTATTTATCCAGTTGATAATTTTGGTCTTTCAATTGATGTATTAGACTGCTGCTGCTGCGTCGCTTTAGTCGTGTCCGACTCTGTGCGACCCCATAGACGGCAGCCCACCAGGCTCCCCCATCCCTGGGATTCTCCAGGCAAGAACACTGGAGTGGGTTGCCATTTCCTTCTCCAGTGCATGAAAGTGAAGTCGCTCAGTCGTGTCTGACTCTAGTGACCCCATGGTCTGCAGCCTACCAGGCTCCTCCGTCCATGGGATTTTCTAGCCAAAAGTACTGGAGTGGGGTGCCATTGCCTCACATTTAAATTTATTACTGATATAGTTGGAGTCAATATTACTTGAACTATCATTGGAGTGAACTATTACTGATATAGCTGGATGAATCACAAGCTGCAATCAAGATTGCCAGCATAAATATCAATGACCTCAGATACGCAGATGACAACCACCCTTATGGCAGAAAGTGAAGAGGAACTAAAGAGCCTCTTGATAAAGGTGAAAAAGGGGAGTGAAAAAGCTGGCTTAAAACTCAACATTAAAAAAACTAAGATTATGGCATCTGGTCCCATCACTTCATGGCAAAGAGATGGGGAAACAATGGAAACAGTGACAGACTTTGTTTTCTTGGGCTCCAAAGTCACTGCAGTGACTGCAGCCATGAAATTAAAAGACAGTCACTCCTTGGAAGAAAAGCTATCACAAATCCAGACAACATATTAAAAAGCAAACACATCACTTTTCCAACAAAGGTCCATATAGTCAAAGCTATGATTTTTCCTGTAGTCATGTACCGATGTGAGAGTTGGACCATAATGAAGGCTGACTGCCGAAGAATTGATGCTTTGAACTGCGATGTTGGAAAAGGCTCCTGAGAGTCCCTTGGGCAGCAAGGAGATCAAACCATGCAATCCTAAAGGAAATCAACCCTGAATATTCCTCTGAAGGACTGATGCTGAAGCTGAAGCTCCAATACTTTGGCCACCTGATGGGAAGAGCTGACTAAATCGCAAAGACCCTGATGCTGGGAAAGACTGAGGGCAGGAAGAGAAAGGGGTAACAGAGGATGAGTGAGATGGTTGGATAGCATCATCGACTCAATGGACGTGAGTTTGAGCAAACTCCGGGAGACAGTGAAGGACAAGGAAGCCTGGCTTGCTGCAGTCCATGGGGTCACAACGAGTAGGACACGACTGAGCAGCTGAACAACAACAACATAGCTGCAGTGATATCTACCATGATTGTAACCGTTTTCTATTTGTTATACTTGTTTTCGTTTCTTTTGCTCCCCTCTTTACCTGCCTTCTCTGTTTTTTAAAAAAATATATTTATTTATGTATTTGGCTGTGCTGGGTCTTAGTTGCTTCCTGCAAGATCTTTAGTTGTGGCATGTACACTCTTCATTGTGGCACATGGGATCTAACTCCCTGACCAGGGATCATACAGGACCTCCTGTATTGGGATCACCCACCACTGAACCACCAGAGAAGTCTCACCTTCTCTTGTTTTAATTGAGCCTTTCAAAGAACTACCCTGGTGGCTCAGATGGTAAAGTGTTTGCCTACAACGCAGGAGTTCAGTTCAGTTCAGTCGCTCGGTCGTGTCCGACTCTTTGCGACCCCATGAACCACAGCACACCAGGCCTCCCTGTCCATCACCAACTCCCGGAGTCCACCCAAACCCATGTCCATTGAGTCAGTGATGCCTCCAACCATCTCATCCTCTGTCGTCCCCTTCTCCTCCTGCCCTCAATCTTTCCCAGCATCAGGGTCTTTTCAAATGAGTCAGCTCTTCACATCAGGTAGCCGAAGTATTGGAGTTTCAGCTTCAACATCAGTCCTTCCAATGAACACCCAGGACTAATCTCCTTTAGGATGGACTGGTTGGATCTCCTTGCAGTCCAAGGGACTCTCTAGAGTCTTCTCCAACACCACAGTTCAAAAGCATCAATTCTTTGGCACTCAGCTTTCTTTATAGTCCAACTCTCACCTGGGTTCAAACCCTGGTTTGGGAAGATCTCCAGGAGAAGGAAATGGCAACCCATTCCAGTATTCTTGCCTGGAAAATCCCATGGATGGAGGAACCAGGTCCATGGGGTCGCAAAGAGTCAAACACAACTGAGCGACTTTCTTTCTTCAAAGAATTCCACTTTATCCTCTCCCTTGGCGTATCAAGAATGCTGCTTTTAAAAATTATTTTAGTAATTGCCCTAGAATTTGCAATGTACACTTTTAACTATTCTATGTCTGCCTTCAAACAACATGGCTTCACATGTGGTGTGGGTACTTTAGCATATTTTCAGTTTCTTCCTCTTGCCCCTTATAACATTGGTGAAATATAGTTTGTTTCACATATCCATAAACTGTAATCTAATTGTTACTATTTTTAAAGTTATCTTTTAGATCACTTAAGAGGAAGAAAAATAAAATATTTTATTTTACCTTCTTTTATTCCTGCCACTTTCTTTATATAGATACAAAGTTTTGACCTATGTCATTTTCCTACTCCCTGAAAAACTTTAAAAAATATTTCTTGCAGAGCCGGCCTGCTGCAATGAATTGCCTCAGATTTTGTTTGTCTGAAAAAGTATTTCTTCTTCACTCTTTTTTTTTAAAGAAACTTTCATCTTTGTCTATTTATTTGATGTCTTAGGCCAGGCTGTGCACGGCATGCGGGATCTTAGTTCTTCAACTAGGGACTGAACCAGTGCCCCCTGCACTCTGGGAGCCCAGAGTCTTAACCACTGGACCTAAAGGGAAGTCCCCTTCCTCTTTTTTTTTTTGCCTCTCTGCTTGCCACCCCCTCACTCTTTTTTTTAACATTGATATTTAATTATTATCCTGAAGAAGGAAATTGCAACCCACTCCAGTATTCTTGCCTGGAGAATCCCATGGACAGAGGAGCCTAGCGGGCTACAGTCCATAGGTAGGCAAGAGTCGGACACAACTTAGTGACTAAACCATTTAATTATTATATAAGTTTCAGGTGTACAGCATTATAATTCAACATCTGTATATACCATAAAATAAGTATCACAAATCTAGTTACCATTCATCACCATACAGTTGACCCCATTCCCTCTATTTCACCCACCTCTCAACTTCCTTCCCCTCTGGCAGCCCCTAATCTGATCTCTGTTTCTATGAGTTTATTTTTGTTTTATTTGTTCATTTGTTTTATTTTTCAGATACAATATATGAGTGAAATCATTGGTATCTATCTTTCTCTGGCCTAGTTCACTTATTTCATAATACCTTTAATATCTATCTATGTTGTTGCAAATGGAAAGATTTCTCTTTTTTATGTCTGAGTATATTCCATTTTGTATGCACACATCTTCTTTATACATGCATCCATCAATGGACACTTAGGTTGTTTCCTTATCTCGGCTATTGTAAATAACGCTGTAATGAATACAGAGGTGCATGTATCTTTTTGAGTTAATGTTTTTATGTTCTCTGAATAAATACACAGAAGTGAAATAGCTGGGTCAAATGGTAAGTCCAGTCTTAATTTTTTTGAGAAACCTCCATATGGCTTTTCATGGTGGTTGTACCAATTTATGGTCCCACCAACAGTGTATGAGGATTCCCTTTTCTCCACACCTTCTGCAACATCTGGTATTTCCTGTCTTTTCAATCATAGCCATTCTAATAGATGGGAGATGATCTCTCATTGTGGTTTTGATTTGCATTTCCCTAATAATTAGTGATGTTGAACATCTACTCATGCATGTTGCCCATCTGTGTGCCTTCTTCAAAAAAATATCTATTCAGGTCCTGTGCCAATTTTTTAATCAAAGTTGCTTGTTTTTTGTTGAATTATATGAGTTCTTTATATATATATATATTGGGTTGGCCTAAAAGTTCATTCAGGTTTTCCTTTAAGATGTTACAAAAACCTTGAATGAACTTTTTGGCCAGCCGAATATTTTGGGTATCAGCCCCTTATCAGATATATGATTTGCACATACCTTCTCCAGTCAATATGTTGCCTTTTCAATGTAAGACAGTTTCCTTCACTACACAGAAGCTTTTTAGCTTGATATGGTTCCATGTGTCTATTTTTGCTTTTGTTTCCCTTGCCTTTAGAGTCAGATCCGTACAACGTTACTGAGATATCACTACATGTCTTCAAGGTTGAGTGTTAAGCGTTACTCGCTCAGTCATTTCAAACTCTGTGACCCCATGAACTGTAGCCAGTCAGGCTCCTCTGTCCATGGGATTCTACCAGCAAGAATACTGGAGTGGGTTGCCATTCCCTTCTCCAGGGGAACTTCCGGACTCAGGAATCGAAATCGGGTCTCTGGCATTGCAGGCAGATTCTTTACCATCAGAGCCACCAGAGATTACCTATGTTTTCTTCTAGCAATTTTGTGGTTTTAGGTCTTACATTACATTTTAATCCATTTTGAGTCAACTTTTGTGTACAGTGTAAGACAGCGAGACCACTGTTTCATTCTTTCATTCTTTTTCATGTGACTATCTAGTTTTCCCAACACTACTTATTGAAGAGACTATCCTTTTTCCTTTGTATGTTCTTTGTTCGTTTGTCATAAATTGTCCTTACACATATAGGTTTATTTCTGAGCTCTCACTTCTGTTCCATTGGTCTGTGTGTCTGTGTTTGCCAGTACCACATTGTTTTATTATTAGATCTTTGTAGTATAGTTTGACATCAGGGAGCAGGATATCTCCAGCTGTGTTCTTTTCTCAAGACTGTATAGCCTTTTTGAGTCTCTTTCAGTCCTGAAGGATAATCTCACTGGGTAGGAATCCTAAGTTTGTCTTATTTTCTTTAAAACTTTAAATATCTCACTCCACACTCTTCTTGCTTTCATAGTTTCTGACAATTTCACTGTAATTCTTATGCTTGTTGCTCTGTAAGTAGTAAGGTAATTTTCCCCATTCTTGCTTTCAAGATTTTTTCTTTGTCTTTATTTTTATGCAGTTTGAATATGATGATTATTCTACTACACTGAACAGTAAACAACTGTTTCCTTCACTCCAGAGGGAACATTACCTCCATCCTCCAAAGCTATTTACTGTTCTAACATCCTTGAAAAGATCATCTGGATGTGCAGAAAGATAAGATATCCATGGAGAATTTATCCACGGATAAAACATTGTGAAAATTGCACTGGAAATTGTGTTCAAAACAATGTCCTCAGGGAGAATTCCCTGGTGGCCCAATGGTGAGGACTTGGTGCTTTCATTACTGTGGTTCGGGGTTCGATCTCTGGTCAGGGAACTAAGACTCCTGCAAGTTGAATGGTGCAGCTAAAATTTTAAAGTGCTCTCAGCCTTGGTTGTCCATTAGTATCAGCTGAGACCTTTATAAGCCAATGCTCACAGATTCTGTTTCAATTGGTCTGGGGTGGAACCCAAGCCATCAGTAGTTTGCAAAATCCCTGGGTGATTCTAATGTACAACCAGGGTGGAGAACACCTGTCTAAAAGATGCTGAGGTGAGGTATAATTAGTAAATATATTTTTAGCTCAGTGCTTCTCAAAGTTTACTGCGCATGTGAATTACTTGAGAATCATGTTCAATGCAGACTCTGATTCAGTAGGTCTGGAGTGGAACCAGGGATTCTGTTTCTGACAAGCTCCTGGATATAGCCTAATGCTGTCATTTGAGTAGAAAGGTTACTGGGATTCCCTGGTGGCTCAGACAGTAAATCATCTGCCCGCAATGCGGGAGACCCGGTTCAATCCCTGGGTCGGAAAGCTTATCGCTATAATATGTGTCTACTGTAAACTTTTGTATATATACATGTTCAGAAATTTACCATATATGAAAGGAGAAGGCAGCTTGACTCTGGAAGATGGTTCTGCGGTAAGAGTGAGACCTTTCGGTTCCCAAGATCACAGAAACACCTTGGGTGTTGAGATCGTCAAAAATTTGACAGACGGTTCAGGGTGTTAACAAAAACACAGAGATTTAGAATACATGGCCATTAAATCCTAAACAACTTTACTCTGAATCTCACATTGCTCAAATATCAGATCAGATGAGATCAGTCGCTCAGCTGTGTCCGACTCTTTGCGACCCTGTGAATTGCAGCACGCCAGGCCTCCCTGTCCAACCAACTCCCGGAGTTCACCCAGACTCACGTCCATCGAGTCGGTGATGCCATCCAGCCATCTCATCCTCTGTCATCCTCTTCTCCTCCTGCCCCCAATCCCTCCCAGCATCAGGGTCTTCTCCAATGAGTCAACTCTTCGCATGAGGTGGCCAAAGTACTGGAGTTTCAGCTTTAGCATCATTCCTTCCAAAGAAATCCCAGGGCTGATCTCCTTCAGAATGGACCGGTTGGATCTCCTTGCAGTCCAAGGGACTCTCAAGAGTCTTCTCCAACACCACAGTTCAAAAGCATCAATTCTTCGGCGCTCAGCCTTCTTCACAGTCCAACTCTCACATCCATACATGACCACAGGAAAAACCATAGCCTTGACTAGACGAACCTTTGTTGGCAAAGTAACGTCTCTGCTTTTGAATATGCTATCTAGGTTGGTCATAACTTTCCTTCCAAGGAGTAAGCGTCTTTTCATTTCATGGCTGCAGTCACCATCTGCAGTGATTTTGGAGCCCACAAAAATAAAGTCTGACACTGTTTCCACTGTTTCCCCATCTATTTGCCATGAAGTGATGGGACTGGATGCCATGATCTTCGTTTTCTGAATGTTGAGCTTTAAGCCAACTTTTTCACTCTCCACCTTCACTTTCATCAAGAGGCTTTTGAGTTCCTCTTCACTTTCTGCCATAAGGGTGGTGTCATCTGCATATCTGAGGTTATTGATATTTCTCCTGGCAATCTTGATTCCAGCTTGTGTTTCTTCCAGTCCAGCGTTTCTCATGATGTACTCTGAATATAAGTTAAATAAACAGGGTGACAATATACAGCCTTGACGTACTTCTTTTCCTATTTGGAACCAGTCTGTTGTTCCATGTCCAGTTGGTAATAGCTGAGGAATGGTCCACAAATTTGGATTCAAGTGCCAGAGAAATTCTGATACTACTAGAGCAAACAGTCCATCAGGTTTGAGCAACCCAGGGAAACACTGATCAATGTGTTATTATTTCTCCTTCTATGGGAGTATGAAAAATTATCTCTGGACTGCCTCCTCTCAATCTTTCAGTTTAATTTCCAAAGGTTATGATACCATTGACCTCTGAGCCCGCAGAGCTGGCACTTATATCTCTCCCCCACCCTGCAGCCCTGGCAAAGAGTAGGAGGGGAAACCCCTCTTCCAGGGCCAGTGCTATTAATTAGCAGGCCTTCCCCAGCCTCAGCAGTAAACAATCTGCCTATAATGCAGGAGTCTCAGGAGACATGGGTCCAATCCCTGGGTCAGGAAGATCCCCTGGAGAATGGAATGGCAACCCACTCCAGTTTTCTTGCCTGGGGAAACCCATGGACAGAGGATCCTGGTAGGTTACAGTCCATGGGGTCACAAATAGTTGAAAACAACTGAAGTGACTTAGCATGCACGCATCCCAGCCTAGCAAGTTGTCCACTTTCAGCCTGAACAAATATCTTTCTGCCTACAGGAGTCCCTTATTTGTATTCCTGAGTAGACAGAAGGCTCCTAGACTTCCTGCCAGGCATCAAGGAGCCTAGAGGACATAAAGAAACATGCCTATAAGATATTTATCCTATTGATGGCCCTGGGGCAAAAGGGAGAGAGGAGATCCGGGGCCTTCTTTAACATGCCTCCTTAGCAAGTTAATACCTGTTTACCACCAACTGCAGCTAGAAGTATCTAGAAATACCACTTTAGGGACTTCTCTAGTGGTCCAGTGGTTAGGAATCAGCCTGCCAACGCAGGGGATGTGGGTATGATCCCTCACCTAGGAACAAAGATCTCATATGCTGCAGGGCAACTAAACCCATGCACCACAACTCCAGAACCCAGGTGCTTCAACTAAGACCTGACACAGCCAAAAACAAATAATAAAATATTAAAATACATATGTATTTTTTTAATTTTAAATAAGGAAATAATACCACTTCACAACCATGAGATAGGTCATCCTTCCTTTCCCACTGAGCCTGACTTCTCTGAGTTTTCTCATACAGATTTGCTGAAACGAGAGCAGGAGGTCTTCGCTTTCCCTGACCTCTGGGCTTCTCCCATCCATCAGATAAGAAAAATACCATGGCCAGGTACTCAGAGCCAAGGAAGGGAGACTGCCTCAGCCCATTAGCCGAGTGGATCAGGTGTGAAAATGACACTGCTGTAGGGGTCACCAATTTTTGCTCACGTACTATGGACCCAAAATAAATAAAACCTTGGCTCTGACCTTGAGAGTCCAAAATCTGAGTTAATGGCTTCCTAAGGTTAGGTCAAGTTGTTTAAATACTCAGAATATATCTGTTTGTTGAGAGCGGTAGGCATTTTGTCATCCAAGGTTTCAAGAAGCTAATAGTTAAAGATGGGAGTAGGCGGTTCCGTAGGCTGTCTAATCTCTGTGAAAGTGCACGAAGTCCCTAATGTATGGAAATAGTGTCTTTGGTCCATTCCAGATGTTTTATAATAATTAAAATATTGTCCCTTGATGACAATGTTAGGTGAAGGCACAGGGGGCAGACCCATGGGAACCACACAATGCCTCTCAACTGTGGGTGTCATCAGCCAGCAATGGTAGCCAGAGAGGGAGAATGCGGCTCCTGTTTCTTCCCTCAACTCCCTCTTATCACTGCAAACCTAGAAACTCAAAGCTATCAGAGGACAGGAAGGTAGTACAGGGTTGTGAGACCAAAAGAGCTGGAGGAACTCTGTGCATTTTAAAAGCATTCAAATTACTTTCTCCGCAACAATTTCTAGAGCTGGCCTAGAGAATCTGCTTCACCATTTCCATCTGTTTTTGTTTGGACATGTTTCTTCACCTCTTTAATTCTTTGACTCCTCATCAGTAAATAGGGACAGGAATACCCAGCCTGCATGTATCCCCAGGTGGTTGTGATAATTTAATTATCCAGTATAAATAAAAGCATTTTTTAAATATAAATCATTACAAAAATGCAAGCAACTTAGTATCAAGCCTTCCTTATCTCTGAAGGTTTAATTTATGTTCTGTTTCTCTTAGAACTGAGGGATATACATTCCTATTTTCCAGAATTCCACTGATAATATTTGTTGGAAAAAATACTCTTTTTCTGCTGCCCGAACTTGTTGAGAGTACAGCTTATGCAATTGTTAACTTGCTGCCCTACAGCAAATCAAATCAACAAATATTTACTAGCTGCTGAGCTCAGCTTTGTAAGAAATACAAAAACTATGAGATTCACTTTCTGCGTTAAAGGAGCAAATTGGCCAGCTGCACATGGTACCCATATATTCTAAGGAGGAAAAAACCGCCTATGCTCTCTGGATGCCACCAGTACACCTGGAGCTTTACTTCAAATACAAGAAACAGCTGGTGCTCATGATTTAAGGTTCAACACAAACAGTAGAGAGAATTTATTTTACAAGCTGTCTGGTTTGGCAAAATTCCAGAAGTCATCAACTAGAAAGATAAGGATGATGATGATAACAATAAAAATGATTCTTCATAGTTGGTCTGAGGATAGTGACATTAAAAAAAGTACAATCTACATAAGACATTCCAAAACTGGAACATATCCTCAACTTCACCCAAAATAGACTTATAGCAGGCAGCACCAGTAAAAACCAATGGTAACCCTACACACTTAACACGGCTGTGCATGGAAGCTGGACCTATGGAAATTTCAGGCCATGTTCCCTTGATTAATCCTTTTACTGAGAAGGGCATCAATATCTGTTTAACGTAGAAAAGCTCCCAGAGAAAGAACCCTGCAACTTCAAAACCCAAATAATACTCAAAATGGAAACATCCAACCAGTGCTTTTCTGTGAATTATTGAGATCTTTAAGTCTTAAGATAAGTCTAAAAAAATATATATGGCTACTATGGGACTTTCCTGGCAGTCCAGTGGCTAAGACTCTGTGCTTCCACTGCAGGGCACACTGGTTTAATCCCTGGTTAGGGAACTAAGATCTCACATGCCACGAGGTGTGGCCAATAAATAAATAAGGGTTCTAATAAGGGGAAATGCCAATGCCTCATTCATAAATGAATTTTTAACATTTGGTGAGAAGAATAATTCAAGCAACATATGTGGAGTACTTCCACCTGTAGGTAAAGTGCTGAAGACTTTCACGCATTAGCTTACTGAATCCTCTTCATAAGTTACTATAAATACAGTCACTATCCTCATCTTAAAGAAAAGGAAACTGGGGCTCCCAGAGGTTATAGCACGGCCCAAGGTCACATGACTGAGTGAAGGAGTTGGGCTATTTGGCTGCCCCTTGCCATGTGTAACACAGACAAGTGGATGTGGTCTGCCTTGAAGTCCCCAGATGGCTGCAGTTCAATAAGCAGCTGGTTTCAAGTAGCTAATCCCATCCACAGCCATGGACCATACCCTTACCTATTATTTACTTCACAGAAGGTCTTCTTTTGGTCCCCAGTAGGACTGGGTATAAGACTTGAAAATGGCTCAGCAAGCCCCTTCCCAGTACTACAAAAAGAGAGAATTTAAAATACTTTTTTCCCATTATCAGTGGATTATCCCTTTTCTATCCTCTTCAATGTCCTTAATAGTGAAAAATTCCATGGAGACTGGTTTGATGAGGTATGAGAGCCTTTTGAACTGAAATATGATTCAGAAATTCAAGTTGTGTCCATGAATGCTTATCATTTAGATCTTCTCTTTTTCAGTGGGGTCTTCACTTAGGGAACAGAAGATACTGTTTGTTTGGGGCAAGAACAAACAAGCAATATTGCTCTTCAGATTTTCCACCTGTAAAATGTGGATAACATTAGCCCGCATTTTTCACGTGGTTTGGGGGAGTATAAAAGAATACAAGGAAGAGAGGTAAGAATAATTTTATAATATTATACAAGCTAGATGCCATCTTCTCTAACATTTCCAATCTAGAGGCCCCACCACCACCCATCACTCTCCTGACAGCAGCTGGTTTTATTTATAGCATCTTGCATTACCCAAATTAAAATTTATTTTATTTGGCTGTGACAGGTCTTAGTCTCAGCACATGGGATCTAGTTCACTAACCCAGGCCCCCTGCATTGGAAGCAAGAAGCCTTAGCCACTGAACCATCAGGGAAGTTTCCCAAATTAAAATTTTAATTTAACAGTTCTCTTGAGAACTTACTGTCTCTCCAACTACAGTGAAATTCCATGCAAGAAGGGATTTTTGTCTTTTTGTTTAACATCACATTGCCAGCATCTAAAACTGTCCCTGGAATACATTAGATTCTCAATAAATGCACGTTGCATGTATGTTGCATAGTAAAACCTTTAAAAAAAAAAACAATTGTATCTTTGTAAACATTTTTAAAAATTGGATTTCAGGTCCATGCGTGCATGCTCAGTTGTGTCTGACCCTTTGCAGTCCTATAGACTGTAACCTACCAGGCTCCTCTGTCCATGGGATTCTCCAAGCAAGAATACTGGAGTGGGTTGCCATTCCATCCTCCAGGGGATCTTCCCAACCCAGGGATCAAACCCATGTCTCCTGTGTCTCCTGCATCTCAGGCAAATTCTTTACCCACTGAGCCACCTGGGAAGGCCTAGAAATAGATTAATTGTCAGTTCAGTCGCTCGGTCGTGTCTGACTCTTTGCGACCCCATGGACTGCAGCACGCCAGGCCTCCCTGTGCATCATCAACTGCCAAAGCTTACTAAAACTCATGTCCGTTGAGTCAGTGATGCCATCCAACCATCTCATCCTCTGTCGTCCCCTTCTCCTCCTGCCTTCAATCTTTCCCAGCATCAAGGTCTTTTCTAGTGAGTCAGTTCTTCAATCAGGTGGCCAAAGTAATTAATTGTAATTAATCCAAATTGATTGCAATTGTAATTACAAATTAATTGTAATTAAGGATTAATTGTAATCCTGGTTAATGGCTGCCTTCTTTTGTTATTTAGCTGTTGAATTAGGTTTTTTACCTGAAAAAAATAAAAGGTAACCTAAAACAAAAGCTCAGGTCCTTTACCTCACCAAAGGGCTTTGACCCTTATCGCATGTCCCAACCTCTTCCGATCTAAGGTAATCATCATTCAGAATCCCAGGTTCTCCATTTCCCTACAAGTAGAGCCTGAGATGGGATTCTTGTTTAGATGATTTACTGAGGGAGTTCTCAGGAGGAGAGTTTGGGAAGCAGGGATGGAGAGGGAAAAATAGCTAAGCAAGGATGTGGAATTTGCTGGAGCCTGGATTCAGAGCTCTCAGGCATACAGTGAACCAGAACATTGACTCTACCTTGAAGCAAGGACTACCTGTTTGTACCCAGAGTCAATCAGTGATGGACTGACATTTGGGGAAGTGATAAACAGAAAGCAGGTGCATGGCTTCCTGGGTAAGGCAACCCCCATTGGCTAATGGCAATACTCCAGAGAGGGATGGGGCCTGATATGCTGACAGCCAACATTCACAGTAGTTAGGGATAAGTGCACTTGACCAGGTGTGTCTACTGTATCTTGCTTCCCTCCTATCCTTTTTATTGAGTTATAGCTGATTTACAATATTGTATGTTTTAGGTGTACAACAAAGTGATTCATAATTTTTAAAGATTATATTCCATTTATATTTATTATAAAATGTTTGCTATATTCCCTGTGCTGGACAATATATAGCCTTGTAGCTCATTTATTTTATACATAGTAGTTTGTACCCCTTAATCCCCTACCCCTATCTTGCCCCCTCCCCTATCTCCCCACTATTATACTCTAGTTTGTTCTCTGTATCTGTGAGTCTGTTCCTTTTTGTTATATTCACTCATTTGTTTTATTTTTCAGATTCTACATATAAGTGATAACATATAGTATCTGTCTTTCTGTCTGACTTATTTTACTATTGCTTACTTTTTTACATAGCTTTACCAAATTTTGTATGTCTTCCTTATAAATGTGTGTGTGTATATAAATTTTATATATATTTACCTCCCAATTACTTGGAACTTTCTAGAAAGGAAATCACACTAAGTTTTGTTCTGACTGTAGTATAATATTTCAGTATGTGAAAATACCATATTTATTCACCCACTGTCCCACTGGTGGACTTTTAAGTTGTTTTTAGGTTTTTGCTGTTATGAACAGTGTTGCTGTGAAGATTCTCATATATGTCTCCTGTTACATACTGCAAGAATTTCTTGGGTTTATAACTCTGGGAGACAGTGAAGGGCAGGGGAGCCTGGCATGGTGCAGTCCATGAGGTCGCAAAGAGTCGGATACAACTTAGTGACTGAACAACAATGCTTGGGATGGAAGAGGTGGAAGGGATGGATGGAAGTGTGAAATTTAGAAGATAATGCCAAACTATTCTCCAAAGTGAATTTGCTAATTCACACACCCACCAACTAGGTATAAGAGATCCTGTTATCTACCTCCTCTCCAACTTTTCTTTTTTTTTTTTTTTTGTCTGCACTGGGTCTTCATTGCTGCTTGTGGGCTTTCTCTAAGAGTCTTGGCTAACGGGGGCTGCTCTTCGTTGCCGTGTGCAGGCTTCTCATTACTGTGGCTTCTCTTGTTGCAGAGCACAGGCTGGAGGCACATCGACTTCAGTAGCTGCACCACACTGGCTCAGTAGTTGGAGTGCGAAGGTTCTAGAGACAAGCTCAGTAATGTGGTGCACAGGCTTGGTGGCTCCATGCCATAAGGAATCTTCCCAGACCAGGGATCGAATCAGTATCCTCTGCTTTGGCAGGCAGATTCCTATCCACTGTCCACCAGGGAAGTTCTCCAACTTTCTGACTTATATAAACTGAATGAGTATAAAATGGCTTTTCATTTTGGTTTTGATTTATATGTCTTCCATCAGTAATCATCTCTTCCTGAAAGTGTCAAGTCACTCAGTTGTGTCCAACTCTGTGATCCCAGGACTGTAGCCCACTAAGCTCCTCTGTCCATGGGATTCTCCAGGCAAGAATACTGGAGTGGGCAGCCATTTCCTTCTCCAGGAGATCTTCCTGACCCAGGGATTGAAACCATGTCTCCCGCACTGCAGGCAGATTTTTTACCACTGAGCCACCAGGGAAGTCCACCCTCTGGACCGTAGCCTGCCAAGTTCCTCTGTCCATGGGAATCTCCAGGACAGAATACTGGAGTGGGTTGCCATGGCCTCCTCCAGGGGATTTTCCTCACCCAGGGATCGAACCTGCTTCTCCTGCAGCTCCTGCATTGCAGGCAGTTTCTTTACCACTGAGCCATGGGGGAAGCCCCAATCATCTCTTCCTATGTTATCAGAATACCTGTTACCGCTTCTTAAGTGAAGTGCTTGCTCATATCTTTTATCCACTTTTCTATTGGATTATTTGTCCTTTTCTTACTAATCTGTAGTTCTTTGTATGTCCTTTGTCTTTTGAGTGTATTATGAATATTATGGCTATCTTCTAATTTCCAACTTGTTTTCTCATTTTATAGTGTCTTTTAATGATATCTCTTAATGTTATTATAATCATAGGTATTCTTTTATGGTTTTTTATGCCTTGTTTAATAAATCTTTCTCTTAAGGAGTCTAAAGGACCATTTCAATCTTGGGGGTGGGCAAGGGGTTCCACAAACAGAGGTTACAGGCAAGTCACAGAGGCAAGCATGTTATATCTACTGAGGCATTGTCTGGTCTGCAGCAGCCCTGACTAGCCAGCACAAGCGACCAGCTGGCTGGCAGGTGTGCTCTGGTTATAGAATTGGATGTATCATGCTATTAGAGCTGGATACCATTAAAAATTCTAATCATAGACTGTAATTAACTTTCCTTGCTCTGACGCCCCGCTCACTAAACAACCTTCTGATTATAATTTGGCTTCCCATGTATCTTTGCCTACAGGGAGAGAATGTACTGTTCAGGCCGACGTGAGGATCCAATCCACTAAACAGTTACATGCCATGATGTAAATTAATAAATTTGTATTCTGATTTTATCATGTGCCTCATCTGAGCTCTGTAGGCGTGAGTCAGCATCCCCAAGTCTAATCAATACAGACACAAAAAATATCAAGCCTCTGAGCTGAAAAACTAAGAACTAGACCCAGGACCAGAGTGCAGTCACCAAGGTAACAGTACCCTGGAGGCCCCTTAGCCTGATGGAGAAGGATATGTCATGTGATATGTGGACAGGGATTAAAATTGACTTTTGACATTATAAAGAGCTGCATATTCAAAACCATGGCTTGGTTCCATTCAGGTGAAGGCAAAGAATAGAAGATGATCAGGAGACTCATATTGAATATTTATTGGCTTATGAGCACATACCAGATGCTGCACAAATCCTAGGCAGAAGGGTAAGATTTACAGACATGTTTGAAAAGAGCAAATTAAAAAAGAGAGAGAGAGAAAATAAAAGAGGCAGATGGTACATGCTAAGGAAGAATGTAACAAGAGGAGCCTGACTGATGAATCTTTGCTCCACCTTGCTACCCAAGGTCCAGGATGCAAAATAGAAAAAGCAACTTTAAAGATCGAGACCAAAAAATGAAAACCAGGAGAAGGAAACAAGGTACACCAGAGAACAAATAGGGATGTGCAAGGGTAGTAAGATTACCTAAGCCAGAGGAGTGATTTAGGACCAACGGGGTGAGAGAAAGATCTCTGAAGTAAGTTCAAAAGGCAAAGTAGAGGTGAGCCCATCAGGACAGATGGGGATAATTTAGCTATCCTGCTATTATATTAGATCAGCACTTAATCCAGGCTTTCTAAGTGAGCAGTACCTGAGGACACAGATCACCTTCTGGATCCCAGTTACACTGAATAACAAAGGGGAGAATGTGATCAGAATTGTAATATCTGGGAATTTTTGACCCAGTTATGAGACGTGAGTCTTATATTCAGACTAAGAGCGAACAAAAACAAAACAAGGGGATGACCTGTACTGATGACCCTATGGGATTTATTTTTCAAAGAAAAATATGTTCAAGAAGGAGTGAGATCAGTTAAAGGAAGTTCTGTGACATCTGTGAGACCAGTCTAAAAGACAGCATTACCTCCCACAGCACTTCCCTTGGGGCCCCCACCAGAGCAAGGCCATGGGTGTGGCTAGATCAGGATGAAACTAGAGAACCATTTCACATACCTTTTGATCTAAACATGAGGTAGAGACATGCCACCCAGTAAGGGTTGATCCTAAGTGTGGCTTGCCCACCCAGCTACGTGGAAGGAAAGGCATACAGAGGGCTCATTGAAACAGCAGAACCAAAACACAGCAGGCTGGCAGAAGTGCTTCTCTCAGCGCACGGCCAGAATGCACAAACTACAAGGAAGGGGGCTGGCCGGGGGCTGACCTGTGTTCTCTACAAAGCCAGAAGACTCCGACTCATGTGTGAAGGAACAAGCTCTCTTTAATAATGGCCTCTGTGTGTGTGTGGACAAGGGAATACAAAATGTAGACAGAGCAAGGCTCTCTTCTAGATGTTGTTCCGCACATGCTCCATGATGGTCTTGAGCCCCAGCCAGGTCTCCTGTGCAGTGGGGATGATCTGGTCGGCTGGCAGAGCGAAGGCATAGAAACCAGTATCTCTCAACTCAAAAGAGAACGCATACTTGATGCCATTATCATATGCCCAGTCAATAGTGTTCCCACTAGCTGTATCTGTTAAGTCAAAAAGAGAAAACACTTTGAAGCCTAGTTCCTTTCAGGGTTAGACGGGATGGGGCTCGGAGCGCTGCCAACCTGTGGTTCCTCAGTGATCTACAGTTCTTTCTGAAAGTCATCAACCTACAACACACAAATGTTGACCTGATCCCTGTGTCTCAGGCCGTCCTGCACCAGGAAGGTCTTCACCAGTCTCAATCCAGGAGATTTTAAATCCGCATTTCCATTTTGTCACCAATTCACTGTTTGGACTCCTTCAGGTCACTGGAAGCCAATCTCTGCAGAGTGTGGGAGGCAGCCTCCATCACAGCCACAATGATCCTATCTCCTAGTATTCACATCCTTGTGTAATGCCCTCCTATACTGGGCAGGGCCAACATGATCTGTTTGACTGCAGAAATGAAAGTGTGCACCCTTCAAAGCTAGGTCATAAATATCATGGCTTCTGCCCTTGCTCTCTCTTGGGTTACTGGCTCTGATAGAGCCAGCTGTTATGTTGTAAGAACACTCAAGCAGACCTTTATAAAGAGGTCTATGTGGTGAAGAACTCACTGCCAACAATTAGCAATCACTTGGCAGGCACCAGAGTGAGTCTGAGAAGCAGATCCCTCAGCCCCATTAAGCCTCTAGACGACTGTAACCCTGGAAGACATCCTGACTGCAACCTCCCGAGAGTGCCTGAGCCAGAGCCACCCAGCTAGGCAGCTCTTGAGTTCCTGACACACAGAAACTGTATAAGAAAATTCATGTTTATTGTTTTAAGCTGCTAAATTTTAGGATAACTTTTTGCATCTCAAGAGGTAACTAACAACACAGAGGGAAGGAAGCACTTGGGACTTCCCTTTGTCAAAAGGCCAAGGAGGCAAAAGCCTGTTTTCCTGCTTCTTCCAGTCAAACTCTAGCAGAAACTGGATAAAGGTGTAGTGTAGATGATACTGAATAATAAAATAACAATGTCAACAGCAGTTATCATTTGTTGAACATCTACCATGAGCCAGTCATCATACTGGTAAGTTTACATTTAATCTTTAATAAACCAGTGAGATGGGTATTACTGTCCTTGTTTTTCAGATAAGAAAAAAATCCAGGCTCAGAATAGAATACTTTGTCTAAGAAAACATAGATGGAAAATGGCAGGGCTGGAATTCAAATCCATCTGATGACAAAGCCCATGCTTTCTTCAACCTA
The DNA here is from genome assembly GCF_003369695.1 of Bos indicus x Bos taurus. Taxonomy (NCBI): domain Eukaryota; kingdom Metazoa; phylum Chordata; class Mammalia; order Artiodactyla; family Bovidae; genus Bos; species Bos indicus x Bos taurus. Next base: position 25,674,538 of record NC_040079.1, read on the forward strand.
CTTGGGGTTCAGTTAGAATGTTTTATATATAAAACATATGGTGGTGGTGGTTTAGTTGCTCAGTTGTGTGCAATTCTTGTGGCCCCATGGACTGTAGCCCACCAGGCTCCTCTGTCCATGGGATTTCTCAGACAAGAATACTGGAGTGGGCTGCCATTTCCTTCTCCAAGGGACCTTCCTGACCCAGGGATTGAACCTGTGTCTCTTGTGTTGTGGCAGTCTCCTGCATTGCAGGCAAATTCTTTACCAACTAAGCTACCAGGGAAGCCCATAATATACACATGTCTGTTAAAATATGGGTCCCTTTATTTTTCCATTGTTCCTGAATGTTGTTTCTTATGATACCATTTGTGATTTTCTAGAGATGCTGCTTCACGGAGAAGGCAATGGCACCCCACTCCAGTACTCTTGCCTGGAAAATCCCATGGACAGAGGAGCCTGGTAGGCTGCAGTCCATGGGGTCACTAGGAGTCAGACACGACTGAGTGACTTCACTTCACTTTTCTCTTTCATGCATTGGAGAAGGAAATGGCAACCCACTCCAGTGTTCTTGCCTGGAGCCTGGTGGGCTGCCGTCTATGGGGTCGCACAGAGTCATACACGACTGAAGCGACTTAGCAGCAGCAGCAGCAGCAGAGATGCTGCTTCAGCTGCAATTACATGTTCCCTGAGGTTATGGAATAGGCTCTCCTAATCTCTCTGAAATTCCTGTATAATTCCTACAGATTTTCTCTACCTGGAGAAAAATGCTGAATAATAAACAGACTATGGCACCAGCAAGTTACATAGCAAGCTCAAGTATTTCAGAACAGGTTTTAAATTCAGGAAGAGGGCAGGAGGACCTCTGCTGAACAAACTGATCAGATTCAAGAACTTCACTTTACTTGGGTCCTTGCTAAGTCTACCTACCTACTCTTTTTTAAACATAACTGGGAACATACTAATAACACTGGTGTGCACACTCTATTTTTCAATTAACAATTGAAGATTATTTCCTATTAGCACATACAGATCCACCTCATTCACTTAAGGGCTGCATAATGTTTCACTGTAAATGAGGTGAAGTTGCTTAATCATATCCGACTCTTTCTGACCCCATAGATTGTAGCCTGCCAAGCTCCTCTGTCCATGGGATTTTCCAAGCAAGAATACTGGAGTGGACTGCCATTTCCTTTTCCGTTTCACTGTAGGAATACACCAAATGCATTTTCATCCAGTACTCTACTGATAAACATTTAGGTGCTTCCCAGTCTTCTATAACTAAACAATGCTGTCATGAACATCCTTAAAACTCACAATCTACCCATGAGCCAAACAAGCTCAAAGACTTTGTTTCTAAGCCCTTAGTAGATCAGAATCTGTGAAGAGGAGGGGAAAGGGTTGCTAGAGGAAGGTGGCCTAAGGAAGGAGACATGAAAATTCTAGAAAGCAGACACAAGAATTAAAGAAGCAAAACAAGCTGGGCTATTTAGCAAAAGGATTGAACAGTCCAATATAGCACAGAAGGCTTTCAAGATACAACAACTGACATTCAGAAAGCCACTCAGTCATGAAGAAAGGAACTTAAATCTCTTCTACATGCTCAAAGAAGGCAGGAGAGTGTGAAAATCCATTTTAGAATTATTTATATTCATACAAATACAAATAATTTGTATAATTGAATAATATATACAAATTTTATGATTCATCTAAAAGGATTAATCTAAGGAAAGGGTCAGCACTTGAAGGAACAAATGTCAAGTACTTACGTCCTACACACCCTAACCCAGAGAGTGAGAGTATTTTTATACAAAAATTGATTTCATTTTGGGGAAGAAAGGAGGGCAGGCAAAGCCTGTAAAAAATACAGAAGATGGGCTCTTGAAAGAGGTAGAAAATATTATGTCTCTTGATAACACTCAGGAGAGCCTTTGTCCTACTCTGTTGGAGCAATCTGATGAGTATCTCTTACTTTGGGGACAGCTTATGCTGGGAAGAAGAATGTTTTTTGATATGGGAGGAAAAGGCTATTCTTTTTTTTTTTTTTTTCTAATTTTATTTTATTTTTAAACTTTACATAATTGTATTAGTTTTGCCAAATATCAAAATGAATCCGCCACAGGTATACATGTGTTCCCCATCCTGAACCCTCCTCCCTCCTCCCTCCCCATACCATCCCTCTGGGTCGTCCCAGTGCTCTATTCTTTAAACTGGCGTTTAGACCCAAAATCCAGGACTCTGGTGATCTGCAGAGATCTTTGGAGAGGACCTCCTCAGAAGGCTCCTGCCAACTTCCTTTAGCTCTCTTTGGCATAGGGCTCAGTTCTGACTAATTAAATAGAAGGTGGTGAACCTCTCCTGATGTGTTTGTTCTCAGAGGTGCTCCCATTCAACAACACTAGTAATGATAAACCATGAGTAATTACTAGCTTGTTGATGCAATTAGCAACACAAACATCAACATCCTGCTAAGTGCTTTATGCAGCTTGGTGGCATGTGAAATACAGACAAGAGTGCTGAGGTCAGAGTATAGATGAGGACCTAGGAGGTGGGATGGAGAATCTTTGCAGAAGAGGAAGACTGAGGAGAACAGCAGTTGAGGGCAAAGTAAGTAGGATGGGAGAGCGAGTTACAGTATGGAAAAGGAAAGCAATATCGGCAAGTTTTCACGGGCTTTGAGGGCAGACCAACTGTTGGAAAACTATTTACAGAGGAGGCACCAGAGGGGGAAAAGAAGGGCACTTGTTTGAAAGGAGCTTAGCTCCCCATGTTTGTGTTTCTATTTCCCATTTATAGCTAGGGCCTTGGAAAATAATCATATCCTTCAATCTGATCTAAAAATTTAAAGATCAGATCACAGAATAACGGAACTAGAAGGATCTCAGCAGGAATAGAGTGAAATGCTCAGATGAAACACTTCAGCGAGAAACCAAAACAAAAGTATTTCCTGAAACTGAGGTTGAGTTGTAGGTCATGGGTCTCAAGACCCTCGTCAGGTCTGCAGTCTTCATAGAGTTTTTTTGTTTTTTCAGCTCAATGCTAATGACTGTCCAGAGGACCTCCTAAACCAAGCCTGCTATGCACATGTTCATTTCAGACAGGATGGTGAGGGGGTCCCCTCCACGCCCTGGTACCACCACCCCAGTTCGATGAAGATGGTTGCCTGCAACAACTACCACCACACGGACTTGACATAAATTCAGCCTATCACTAGCAACAAAAACAGGTTACAACATAAAAAAAGGCTGTCTTGTGGCTCTTCTCCAGCTTCAAGTATCCTCTCCAAGTGTTCCCTAGTAACCAGTAAACTCAGGGAGTACTTACAGACAGTGGAGCCGACAGAACCCACTTGGTACTGAGTGCCCGACAAGGAAGCCATAGCTTTGGATGCATTCCGTGCCACCATATCCTAGGAGCGGGAGATCATTAAAGTGAGAAAGAATGGACTCTGAAGCCAGACATTCCTCAGCTGTTCTGTACTGCAGTGGATTGGAAGATTCCCGAACCCCCACCCCCCAACCCCTCCCCACCACCCAAAGTTCCCTTCTGGTCTCCTTCTTTCCCATCTGACCAGAGCCAAGGCCTAACTATAAAGTGAGAGAAATGGAATGGTTTCTCCAACTCCTTCTATCACATCCTCAGTTCTTTATTTCCAGTTTGGGGCCAGGGTAAGGAGAGAGGTGGAAGAAGGCCAGATAAGTGCTCTGAAAACAGGTGTATTGTAAACTCAAGTTGGGGTGCTGTATTGCAGCTCTTTGCAGATCTGGAGGGCTGTTCACCAGCCCATTAGAAATCTAGTAAAGGCATCACCATGTTCACCTAACCTGAGGGAAGGGAATGTCATGTTCATGAAGACAAGGGAAGGGCAAGTATGTTCAAGCGAAAACCTTTTAAGAGTTTGGGTGTTCTCAGAGTGGAGGTGGAGAAAGGGCCACCATATATGGATGTGCCCTACACAGAGGACCTGCTTGAGACCAAAGTCTAGACCACACCTAGTCATAAGCCCTGTAGCTGTGACCCCTGGCAGAGGGGCACACTCAAGCAAACCAGCAGAGAAAGAGAGGCCTGCAGTCACTCTGCAGGTGTCAGGCCCACTCCAATGAGTTCACCCTAAGTGTCTGCTCACATCCTGGGGTGAATCACTGCATGCGGTATAGAGCACCCCTGGGCTGTGGCCTGCACCCTACTTAAATTCTACCACACCCCGAGTGAGGAGCACCTCCCCCTTGGACACCACAATGCTGCCCACAGTTCTTGACAAGCAGTGGATCTGCAATACATTTTGGTCAGAAAGACAAGTGAGAAGGAAAAACAGCATCCAGTGTGGATCTTGGAACTCACAGCAAACACAGAAATAAGGAGGATCATCTTCTTCCTGTTCCCAGTAGGCCTGATGGCACATTGCAGAGAAGAGAGAGAGAACACTGGGCCCTTCTGGAAACAAGCCCAGCTTCTGGACTTTCTCTACAAAGCTCGAGAACCACCACTGTAGCAGCACCCAGAGGAAACACATATACCACTTACCAGTTCATCAGCATCCGGGACTCTGCTAGTTGTGTAGCCATATGGATACATCACCAGCTGCGAGTAGCTGTGCAGGTCGATGAGGCATTTGAAGTCCCCATGATTTGTAATGAAATCTGCCACCGATTTCACCTCCACTTCTGAATGGGCATGGAGTCCATGATACGTATCAGAGCAAGGGTCGTTACTGGTTCCCACTCCTGTGGGGAGTGACCCAAGCAGAAACGTTAACCCATGGGCTAAGGAAACAGAAATGCAGGATTCTCCACCCAGAGGAGAGGCAGAAAGCATGCACAGGCCGCTGCTGGCTGCCCTGAGAATCTAGTCCTCAATGTGTATATATTGTGGGGAGGGTGTGGAAGTGGGGTGCTGAATCTGCCAGTGTTGAGCAGGAAAATTGATAATTCCTTTAATGGATAGAGTTGACCTTGTACTGTATCACCAACAATTAATGTCATATTTTACAAAGAGTAATTAATATGTATTCTTGATAATTAATATGAATACTAATTAATAATGAAAATGACTCCATTTATTCTCCAACTAATTCTCTTGGTTCAGATCTTAATGGCCAAGTGCTGCCAAAAATAATCCATTGTTGTGGCTAAAATCTCTTGATTATTTGACAGATATTTAAAATTATTGCCTTCTATATTACCTCACAATATAGCCCCCTAAGGTATCTGACATGTATGTGAAAGCATCCCTGTTGTGACTTAGCTTTGATGCCCTCAATTGCCACATTTTTATCAGCTCCTTTCCCACAGTCACATTATTTTTCCCCCAATGGTTTGTGTGGTATTTCTACACAAGTAAGAAAATTAAAACCATTACATTAAAACATCACATCAAAAGCAAAACATCAGTACAGCTGTGGAACAGTGAAAGAGAACCACCAGAATTTGGAATTGAAAAGTGAGTTTAGATCCTAAATCTTATCAACCGTATGCTCTTGAGATTGTCGCTGAGCTTCCATTGTCCCATTTCCAATAAGAAAACTCACTCTCTAGGTCAGAAGAATAAATAAGATAATATATGGGAAGCTATATAGCATATAGTTGGCACTACTGTGGGGGTGATTTTTAAATAGCTGGAACTCAGAATCCACATCTTCTAATTCTCATTTTCGTTCCGTAACATCAAAGGGCAGAGGTTCATATTAATACATCTAAGGGTAAACTGCTATAGTTTAATCTTCACAACGTCATCCTGCCTGTTGGGGTAATAGTGCTAATTGCTCTCTTCTGTTACCACCAAGAGCCCTTCCACCATTCAGTAACTTGCCCAGGAACCAGGATGGCCAGGTAGAAGGTCAGCTCATGGATTTGTATAAGATAGAATAGTTTTAAAGATAATAGTGTTCTCTCAGGAGGACAGAAACTGCTCAGTCATTCCCTTTCAAAATTACACTGAACAATAATATAGAGTGATACACAGAATAAGGGATTTGCCCAGTTTCTCAGTGAACCAGCAATGGAGATAGCCTACAAACCAGTTCCCTCACTGCCAGCTCAGAGACCTAAGGACAAGGCTACCCAGAGGTATCAGGATTTAACAACTGTCTCCCCCACCTACCTCCAAAATGAGAATCCCAATTTCTATTTGGATCAGCACCAATGCAGGTGCTTCTAGGATTTACAGACCGTGTCTTCCTCCATAATCGGTTCTGAAAAATTCATCAAGGAAGAAACAGCATTCAGAGATGGGTCAGGGCACAGAAGAGGTAAAGCTTTTCTTTGGGGGGCCTATGATAGAGATGGCACCATGGATGGGGCGAGCTGCCTGAGTCCTGGAGGCAACTTCAGAGATTTGAAGGATCATCGGGGTTTCAGCCTTCTCTAACTGCAGAGTCTCCTCTCCTTCCCCAGAAGGGAGAATTAGCCTCCTGATCGGGAGAAAAGGACTTCCCCAAAATGACCTGATGCCACCTGAATCCACTGAATAATTTAGGGCTTCAGTCAAAGTGGAACAAATGGACATTATCGGCCTCAATGATAACTGACGTGATAGCAAGTGCACAGCAACTATTGAACCCTTGCCTAAAAAACTGACCTGACTCCAATCGAGCATCTAGATCTGACCGCAAGTGAACAGGAAACACAGGGGATGAGGGAATAAATTAAATGGCACAGAACAAAGAAGTCATCAGGCAAATTCAGAATGTGACACATTTTACATGACAATTTACTTGGGTTTCTCCAACAAATGAATGACATTCTAAAAGACATGTGGGGGTAGGGTAGGGATGGGGAAGACGCTGTATAATTTAAAAGCCTGCATAGTTGTAACAACCAAATACAGGTACAGACCTTATCTGGATCCTAATTTCAACAAATTGACTCAAAAGACATTTTAAAGATAATTAGGGATATTAGATGATATTGAAAAACTTCCATCCAATTTTTTTACTGTTGATAGTGGTGGTGTTTTAATTATCATCAACTAGAGATGAAGATGGCAACCCACTCCAGTGTTCTTGCCTGGAGAATCCCAGGGACGGGGGAGCCTGATGGGCTTCCATCTATGGGGTCACACAGAGTCGGACACGACTGAAGCGACTTAGCAGCAGCAGCAGCAGAGATGAAGACTAAAGAAGTTTTGAATGAAGTAACCTGATGTCTGGGATTTGCTTTAAAATACATCAGAAAAAAAAAATATGTAGGAGGGAAAGAAATGAAAAGAAGATAGGTAAAGTGTTGATAATTGCTCAAGATCCATAATAGGAAGTTCATTAGACGATTCTTTATAAGAAAAAAAACATACCCTGGTAACCCTCAGCCCAGAGAATGACTGGAAAATGAGACCCCCCAAGGAAGCTCCTAAAGTGCACATTTTATGGAATTTTTATCTAAGGTCATAGATAAAGGTCTATGCAGTCACAAAGCAAGGAAATCAACAAACAGGTCTTAACTCCAAGCCCAGCCCATCTGTCAGTATTACTCACGTGAGTATGAGTGTACACATATCCATCAGGATTGGCCACCGGCAACAAGAATATATCCATTTTCTCCAAGATGGAGGTGATGACTAGATCTCTCCCATAATCACATGCAATCTAAGCAAAGACAACATGCTTGTCAGCTATGTCTTTGCAGGCTGGGTTGCTAGATCTAAGTCAGAGTATCTTCCCCAGATGCCCAGCTCCTAGAACAGCATCTACCCTCTGGCAGTCTCCCTGCCACCCTTGTAGGTGCAGCTCTCTGCAAAGCCCACGGAGCACTTCAAAATCTGAGGGAACATGGCTACCTGATGACATCAACTTCAATGAGTCCTGGGCTGCCTGGTTTATTCTTCCTTCCAGGGGGTAGGAGCAGGGGAAAGGAGAACCACACATCATAATAGTTATTAGGAATATGAGCCCCTGTGCTAGGGTTGGGGAAGATGGATCCTCCACTCGCACCACCCCTCCTCCCTGGAACTGGCTTCAACTAGACTTTCCAGAGGGACAGAGCATGGAGATAGCATGAGGTCCCTGAGGGCCAGGAGAGCCTGAAAGGGACTGAAGGTAAAAATTATCTGAGCCTTGCTGCTGAGCAGGACTGACTATGTGTCAGTGTTTCAGGGCCACCTCTACAGCTCATTAGTATGCTCACTGCTATGAGCGGACATTGCCATTTAGCTAAACTATGAGGCTGACTGTGGGGCTCTGATCTTTTGTTTCTCCAATTTGAAAAGACTCCCCCAGCCTATTGTTCCTGTGAGAGTACCCTCCTAACCTACCACATCCCACCCCCTCCCAGGTACAGCTGCATAGTACAGTACAGGGCACCCCTGGCCCTGCAGAATGCTGGGCTAATACTAGGCGACATGACCTTTCTCGCAGTCCAGATTGCTGTGGCCGATGAGATCCACTCCCGGGCATGGATGCCTGCATTCAGCCAAATGGCCGGGCGCTGCCTGCCTTTTCCAGTGCTGAACTGGAAGAAAAAAGAGGCCAGAAAATTACCCTTCTGTCTGGCTGTGTGTCTACTCACCTCTCCTCTCCTCTTCCCAGTTCGCCCCTATTCATTTAAACCATTTAAGATCATTCAGAGGCCAAATGTTCCTGAGGGCACCATCCATTTATCAAGCTTCTCCAGGTCGAGGAGCTTAATTGACTGGCAGGGCCGAATTGCAGCACCACAGTTCCAGGCAGCTTGAACCACTCCAAGGTTGGAAGCAAATGGGAAGGGGAAACAACTGCTATTGTGAATTATAATTTCAGTGTGATTAGAGATAATATTATGTCTCTTAAATGGACTTCCTGGTGGCTCAGATGGTAAAGCGTCTGCCTACAATGCAGGAGACCTGGGTTCAATCCCTGGGTCAGGAAGATCTCCTGGAGAAGGAAATGGCAATCCACTCCAGTATTCTTGCCTGGAAAATCCCATGGATGGAGGAACCTGGTAGGCTACAGTTCATGGGGTCACAAAGAATCGGACATGACTGAGTGACTTCACTTTCACTTTATGTCTCTTGAATGACCTCAAATGGTATCTCAACAGAGAGGTACACAAAAGTGCATGAACCAGCCTGTTCTAGCTGATGCCATAAATGAAATCAGTTTTAAAATGAGGAAGGGGGTTCACTATTGCTTACTGCATGAAATGAATTCTGACTGCTCCCTTTTAGTGTTGGGTCCCCTTGGATCAGAGCTTGGTGCTAATGAAGCAAAGGTCTCCATCAGTTGGCAAATAATCTAAATTTATGTAGATTATTTGACAGCAACCAGCTCAAAGGCAGGGCTTCTCCCACTGGTAATTTCACCATTGCTGTAAGCCTGGATCCCTCAGGACCTGTATGGATCTAAGGGTTTGACAAATTCTAGGCACCATCACTTGTTCCATGGTTTATATCTCCAAATTCCTTTTTACTCATTTGGCTGGATTATTTATGTAATTTATGTCACTGCCATAAATTCTTTGCCTCTTTTGCCAATATAGACCTAAAATCTGTTAGAAATATCTGGAAATTAGGCTTGATGTAGCCAAGGATCATAGACTGGGCTTAAAATTACACCAACCTCAAAATTACCGTCCTAGATTGCTTTTCCAATAAGTACCCCTAAAAAGCAGAATGGAATTTTTAGACCCATCCCAATTTGTCTTCATATTTACAGAAGATGGGAATGGAGGGAAAAGACTGTGGCCAATCTGAAAGCTTTCTGAAACACTAACCACCTCCCACTTCTTTCATTTTTAAGTTTTATTAGTTTTCTTGGCTGCCCTGGGTCTTCATTGCTGTGCATGGGCTTTCTCTAGCTGTGGTGACTTCTCTTGCTGCAGAGCAAGGCTCTAGGGCTCACGGGCTTCAGCAGTTGCAGGCTCAGTAGCTGTGGCACACAGGCTCTAGAGCGTCGGCTCGGTAGTTGTGGTGCACGGGCTTAGTTGCCCCTTAGCTTGTGGAATCTTCTTGGACCAGGGATTGAACCCAGGTCCCCTGCATTGGCAGGTGGATTCTTAACCACTGGACCACCAGGGAACTCCACTCACCTCTTCCTGATCCTGCCTTTCAGCCAAAACTTGGAAAGGGATGTGCTCCTTCTAACTCCATTCACAACAAGCAGAAGCAGGGGACCCTGTGTCAGAACAACTTCTAACCCGAGCAGAGGTGTCCCCACCTCACCCTCCTCCCTGAAGTCAAGGAGGTCCTTACAATCTGCCTCTTTCAAAAGTGTGAGGGCTGAGTCCTAGACACAAGGAACCAGGAGCCTGAGTCCAGTCGGGCTCTTCAAGGTGCATGGAGCCTCACCTTCAGGACATACATCAACCGGTTCTCAAATGAATGCCCAATCTTCACTGCGCTTACCAAGTGAGGATAAGATTTGACAATGCTGTCCATCTCTTTGTGAATCTGAAGTGTGAAAAAGTAAACACAGGGGCATTTAAAAAATTTGTTCAGCTCTAGATGGGTATCTGTGAACTTTATTTTGTTGATCTTAATGATTTTTTTATAGTCCCCTAACCTTGGGGTTGACAATATGAAATGCTTAATATTAAGCAACTGCCTAAGAATCCATGTCTATGATTTTCTAGAGAAAAACACATTTGTCCACAAAATTATAGTCCGTTAAATGAGAGTAGAAACATGTATACAAATACTGCTAAGTGTGGCCCTTTGCACTATACTAGTCTAGGCCGTATATTGTCACCCTGCTTATTAAGTTATATGCAGAGTACATCATGAGAAACGCTGGGCTGGATGAAGCACAAGCTGGAATCAAGATTGCTGAGAGAAATATCAATCACCTCAAATATGCAGATTACACCACCCTTATGGCAGAAAGCAAAGAGGAACTGAAGAGCCTCTTAATGAAAGTGAAGGAGACTGAAAAAGCTGGCTTAAAACTCAACATTCAAAATAACTAAGATCAAGACACCCAGTCCCAACACTTCATGGCAAACAGATAGGGAAACAATGAAAACAGCAAGAGACTTTATTTTCTTGGGCTCCAAAATCACTGCAGAAGGTGACTGCAGCCATGAAATTAAAAGATGTTTGCTCCTTGGAAGAAAAGCTATGACCGACTTGCTGCTGCTGCTGCTAAGTCACTTCAGTCGTGTCCGACTCTGTGCGACCCCATAGACGGCAGCCCACCAGGCTCCCCCGTCCCTGGGATTCTCCAGGCAAGAATACTGGAGTGGGTTGCCATTTCCTTCTCCAATGCACGAAAGTGAAAAGTGAAAGTGAAGTCGCTCAGTCGTGTCTGACTCTTTGCGTCCCCATGGACTGCAGCCCACCAGGCTCCTCCATCCATAGGATTTTCCGGGCAAGAGTACTGGAGTAGGGTGCCATTGCCTTCTCCGATGACCGACCTAGACAGCATATTAAAACCCAGAGACATTACTTTGCCAACAAAGGTCCATCTTGTCAAAGCTATGGTTTTTCCAGTAGTCATGTATGGATTGAGTTGGACCACAAAGAAAGCTGAGTGCCAAAGAATTGATGCTTTTGAACTATGGTATTGCAGAAGACTCTTGAGAGTCCCTTGGACTTCAAGGAGATCAAACCAGTCAATCCTAAAGGAAATCAGTCCTGAATATCCATCGGAAGGACTGATGCTAAAGCTGAAGCCCTAATACTTTGGCCACATGATGAGAAGATGACTCATTTGAAAAGACCCTGATGCTGGGAAAGATTGAAGGCAGGAGGAGAAGGGGACAACAGAGGACCAGATGGTTGGATGGCATCAAGAACTCAATGGACATGAATTTGAGCAAGCTCCGGAAGTTGGTGAAGGACAGGGAAGCCTGGCATGCTACAGTCCATGGGGTCACAAAGAGACAGGATTTAGCAACTGAACTGAAGTGAGTCTAGATAACCACCTAGGGCCCCATTTAGCCAAGATTCTTGAAAGAACTCCCCTCCTTTTTTTTCATCACTTTTCCCATCAGTTAGGAAGAAAATTCAGCATGTACTATAAATATGTATAATACCACACAAGTATATTATGTACATTATAAAACAAAAAATAGAAACAAAAGTTGTTACATTAATAATAAATTCAAATATATGTAGAAATATAAATAGAAATTGCAACAGTTTATTCCTCCATTCCAGTGGACTATCTTGCTTACACCCCACTGTACAAGCACTCCACTTTGGAAGTGATTCTTCTAAAGACTTTGATCTCTCAATTGAAGAGCTGTAACAAAACAAGGTTATGAATGCTTTTATTTGCTTTCAGGGATAAAAAAAAAAAGGGTTTGCTTTAAATGGAATTCATCCACCTTAGTTGTTCAAACTTTTTGAGGGCTGAAATAAAGAAATAAATGAATTTATATTTAGACCTTAAATTTGAAAGAAGGAGCTTTACAGAGAAGGAAAGTGTGCAATCAATACAGAATAAAATCAAGCTTAAAGGGTTTATCAGACTTGCAGTCATTATGGCAGACTGAGCAAGAAACTCGCTCTCAAATATATAGGCAAGCCAGATAAAATACTATGAAAATGAGTCCCAGACAAATTTAAAAGCCAAAAAAAAAAAAAAGGAAAAATTGTGCCAGAAATGAAGAGAGAGCAAGCTAACAGAGTACAGGACAAAAGGTGAAGCCCCAGGGCTAGATATCCGTCTTAGGTTCTGAGGGTTTATAGCAACCAGGAAGAGGAGTAGAGGGCAAAGGACCCTGCCTGGAGCAAGGAGCAAGTTCCAACTTGAGAGCTGGAAAGTGGTAATTATGGCCATGAAAAGGGCCTGGAAACTCTACCCACCGACCCTAGAAAGTGGAGCAAAAGCCAGATGCCTGCCTGAAGTTATGAGAGGAGAGTTACTCAGGAAAAGTTAAAACAACAAGCTGTGTCCAGACATGGGGTTGCAAATTCACAGTGCCAACACAAGGGGAAAGCTTACCCACAACAATAACAAAAGTAACTGCCACCACAACAATACGCACACAGGGTCTTAAATTAGAAACCCTGGCAGAAACAAACAGGAAATTCCCTTTAGAGACCTAAGAAGGTTTAAGTGATTGTGGGATATGTGCTTGTAAAAGCTGTTTTTACAAAGAACTGAATACGAGTAGCCTTCTGCTGCAAGCCAGATGACAATGATACCTCAAGTCAGAGAACAAAATTGAGTGGATAGGAACGTGAGGATCCTGCAGCAGTCAGGTGAGGGGATGGTGTTTCCAGAATCTTGGGTGACATTTGCAACCTGTTAGCTCAGCTCGGGAGTGCCCCGTGTTAATGAGGCTATCGTCACGGGTTGGATCCCTGTGTGGGCCTCAGCTCCATTTTCGTCCATGGCCCTGGACTGAACTCCTGACTTTATCCAGCTGTTTTGCAGATGTATGTCAGTGGTCACAAGAGGGATCAAGGGGCAGTGTGGCCAAGTGTACACAATAAACAAAGCTACTGACAATCCTGGGAAAGAAGTGGGAAAAAAGCTTGGGGAAAAAACCTCATCTGAAAGAAAAATAATTCAAAGTATATGCCTCATGAAAAGCATGCCAGGAACTCTATCTTTGGATATATATTCAGCCATAGGAAACAAAATACCAGTTTAGATTTGGGGTTTGTTCCTGAGTTAGTAGAGAATTTCCAGACTAAGGAAAAAAACATTAGGGGCCTAAGAAAACCATAGGCTACGTGATTCAGTTCCATTCCAGTCCTTCTTGGTTCTTCAAATTCCAATATTACATTAAATTATTCTGCTCCAAATTTCTTATTTGAAGGGTTGGCTTACCTTGAAAGTCATTTATATAAGTGATTTCTAACTAAACACAGCACCAACATGTATTATGGAACAAATACCCATTATAAGTAGTCATGATAAATGAGTGGAAATATTTGGTTAACCTTGGAAATAATCACTTGTCTATTTGCCTGGGATAAGTAACACTTTAATCTGGGTGAATAAAGTACAGGGATTCTGGTGGAATATAACAAGGTTGAATTACGAGGACTGAAAATGGTTGCAATTACTTCATGGTTTTCTTTGAGGGGTTGCTTAAGAAAAGAAGGATGCATGTGGGAGTAAATGTTCAGTTTGCATTTCACTCTGCTCTTAGGAGATAAACAACCCAAGAATCAGAAAGAAACTGAAGTGTACACATTTTAACCCCTCATTGTAGGCGTACTGTACTAGGGACTAACACCTCCTGGAAGTAAGGAGAGGGGTTACAAAACCCAAAAGGCCAATGATCTGATCTTCACCTGCTTTGAAATACTTACATCTTCCAGGGTGTGATAGGCCCCATAGTTAAAGCAATTATTGCTCAGTTCTTGACGTACATTGAGTTGTAGCTGTTGGTGTTCACTATCTAAAACGTTCTGAAACAGACATGGCAACATTACAAAGTGATTCTCTGGGGGCAGAGGTTCATGTTGTTTCCAGTCTTCCTTGGGATATGGGCTGGCCAAGATGGCAGCACCCTCAGCACACATATCAAGCAGCACAAACGTCAAGGTATAAAAGGGGGTCAGATTTCTTCCCCGTATCTATAAAATCTTACTTCTTGGAGCCCAACGTACAACACCTCATTCAAAACTCACTTTCTCCCTGGAAGCAACATATGTGCCATTTGGTTATTCTATACTATGAATTCTCTAGACGTCAGCCTGCATCTGGTATCCAGTGCCTCTGAAATACCCAGCTTGGGAAACCATTCAGAAACAAAGAAATTCTTACAACCACTCCTACTTTGAAGGCTCCTGGCAGATGTCTGTGACATGTGAGGATGATTAATAAGCTCACAGCTGCTCACACCATCAGGAAACTCCCAGGCCAAATCACCAATTAGCCCACAACCCACCTCGGTGAAGGAGAGAACGTGAGCCAGACACTGTCCTGCTGTTCAAATACAGCTCGTGAGGCTGGTCTCTGACTTGGGCAGTGACGCTGACTCTGCTAGGGGCTGCTGGTAACATTCTCCCTTTCACCAACCACGCTTATTATTTATTTTTGCCCATGCCACATGGCATGAGGGATCTTAGTTCCCTGATCAGGGATTGAACTTCTCCCCCTTGCAATGTAAGTGTGAAGCCACTGGACCAGCAAATAATTCTCAAAGGATATTTTTTATGACTGGCCTTCAGCACCTCCCCACCAGCACACATTCTATTCTTCCCTCTTGACTTCAAATAAAAAAAAAGAGACTTAATACTTGTGAGATAGCTATGACATACCATGCACTGTTAGATATTTTATGTACATTTAAGCACTTAATCTCAATTAATCGTATGAAGTAGATATAACTATTACCATTTTACTGATGAAGGAACAGAGTCTCAAGAGGGTAGCAGTTTGTCTGAAATTACACAGCTAGTAGTTAGCAAAATCAGGATCTGGATCCAGATCTGACTGGTTTGCCATGTAAGCCCTTTCTAGCACAACATGTTCCTCTAACAAGTCACTGCACTTTACTTCCATATACCTCAATGTCTTTATCTGTTCAATGGAGAAGAATGAGGCCAGAACTTGAAAATGTTCCAAGTCCACTCTGGCTACTTGGTCCTATGCAAGACCAGTGGAGGGACCTTGGCCTACCCACCTGCAGGTCTTCAATAGCCACTGAGTACTCTAAGCCATGGTCCTCCAGGAAGGATTTGACTTCCTGCAGACTGAAAGAAGGGACCAGGACATCTGCAGGATGACCGAGGGTAGAGGGAGATTTCCACAAGTCGAGCTGAGGAGAAAAGAAGTAAAACCAGGTTAAAGGATAGTTCAGGTAAAAAGCACAAAGAACTCATTCTTCTAGAACAACTGCCAAAAGCCTGGGTGGTCCCTGAGAAGCTGAGTTCTGCACAAGGGCAAACTTCTGCCATTTCAGTTTTATCTGGTCAGGCCTGCCCAGCAGGCAACACATGGCAAAGCTCAAGGAGTGACAAGTCAATGGCAGAAAGATGAAGCCCTCTGCTAAGGACCCCATCTCCCTGGAGAGCACTTCCCCACCAACTCTCTCCATTGTATAAAGACATGTTGATTAATATAGGATTATACACAGAAACTCTTCAGGAATAACAATGCCAGTGCTGCAAGAGTCTTCTCCCACCACGGTTAATTGATACTCAAGAGAAAGAGAACTAGGTACCTTAAGGTTGTCTGAATTCACTAGCCGATTGAGTTTGCTGATCTCATCTTCATTTCTGATGTTAATTCTGAAAACTTGGTGCCTGGAGAAAGTGGGGGGAAAAAAAGCAAAAGATAATGGTAAAGCTTTCAGCTGGCAAATAAACCCCAGGCCTACTATCCCAGACATAATGAAAGGAAATGGTCTAGTCTTTGGTTATAATATATAGCCACTAAAAATAAGGCTACGTGGCAAATATGAAAAAGTGCTTATGGTATATAACTTTCAGGGAAATATTAAGTGAAAGAGCAGGACACAAAATTGTATGTATGCCATGACTGTAAGTATGGAAAAAGCAGATGCATTGGAAGAAAAACAGACAACGGAAATATAGCAAATGCTGACAGTGCTTATGTTCGGGTCATGGGATTATGGATGACTTACTTTTTTCCCCTCGTATCTGTTTTCTGTAATGTGGTCATATTACTTTATAATGAAAAACATATATATTTTGCAGAAAGGAATGTTCCTGAGCTACACGCAAAGCTAACTCAAGACATAAAGAGGCACTTCTTCACTGTCAAGGTCTAGGACTGAAACTGGCTGAATGTCCACGCTGGAAAGAGCAAGGAAAGAGAACAGACCTTCCATCCTGGGAGGGTTAGTTATTTTTCCTCTTACCAAAGAGGGGAGAGGCTGGGTGCTCTCCAGGCCCTTCCAGCTCCGGAATCCTACACCAATGCATGGTGCTGGGGCTGAATTTGGGATTCATCCCCCCAATGGGGCTCTGACAGGGCCCAGAAGGAAGCTGGCCAGTCCCAAGCCCCCCTTTGTTGTTCGTCCTGCACTCGTTTCCTATACATCATTTAGCTCCCGCGGCAGCAGCAGGGGTAGAGGCCCCCGAAGTCCTGTGTGTGGGTGGGAGAAGGCCAAGCCTGAAAAGCTGCCTTTGTGCTCTCAGCCGGCTCAGAGAGCCAGGGGAGCCATTAGGCCGTTGCTAGGTGACGGCCCGAATGAATCGGCACTCAACACTGTCACATGCGTCATCCCTTTGACACAAATGAATGCGGGAAGAGCTGCTGGAGACGGCTGTGGGCTGAAGGACCTGTTGACAGAGAAAATGGTTCTGTCACAGGGAGCTAAACGTGCAGCCTCACGTGGCAGATCAGCATCTCCTCATCAGAAAACCGGTCTAATCCGGATGAACTCTCAGAGCTTAACTTTGTTCTGGGAGCTTCTGGGGGGTCTCCAAAGGGTCTGGTCTAGCCTCTAGGGAGGTAAGGTCCGCTGCAGAGTTGCTTCCGTTGCAGGCAGCAGATTTGAAGGGAACGCCATTGCTGAAGCCTCACTTTCCCCCTGCTCATCTGGTCTCCACAGGGTCCTGGGAGGTGGGCAGCCAAATGCATCCCATGGGAGTCTCTGAGCCCACAGTGGAGAAGCCACTGGCTGGCAGGTATCAGCCCGAACCTGACAGACTTGCTACATATTGGACTGCAGCCCTGGGAAGATGGGGAATCAAACCACCATTTCCCTGATACAGGCAAGCAGCCTTGCAAAAGTAACAGGTTTAAGACAAAAGGGAAACCCTTCCTCCTAGCTGAGTACCAGGACCTATCTGTAGAACTCATGCTCTGTCACAACCTGTCCTCAATACTCCAGAAAAAGGGGCATCTTAAAAATGGGTGTTCTGCCTATTTGCAGGGCAGCAGTGGAGACACAGACATAGAACAGACTTGTGGACACAGTGGGAGAAGGGGAGGTAGGATGAATGGAGAGGGCAGCATGGAAACATACATTACCAAACGGAAAACAGACAGCCAGTGGGAGTTTGTTGTTTGACACAGGGAGTTCAACCGGGACTGTGTGATAACCTAGAGGGGTGGGATGGGGAGGAGGCGGGGTGGAATGGGAGGGAGGTTCAGAGGGAGGGGACATATTATATCTATGGCTGATTCATGTTGATGTATGACAGAAACCAATACAATATTGTAAAGCAGTTATCCTCCGATCAAAAATAAATAAAATTTTTAAAATGGGTGTTCTGAAAAGTGCCTGTGCACTGGCATCTCTGTTAGCAAAATGAGGCATTGGTAAAATACAGCATTGACTAGAGTATCACAAAGAGAACAAGGAAGGAGAAGGAATAGGATGGGCTCTTAAGAATATTAAAACCATGTTACACATTCATCCACAACATGTGCTTTAATTCTCCCAAAGTGGTAACTTCACAGCAGAACTTTCATACTCCTGGGCACAGTCCACAAGGGAGTACAGGGAATCTAATTGGCCCTGATGATGATTAAACTCACAGCTCATTTCATTACATCCTAATTAGCCTTGCTCCAAAGGATAAAGACACATCTGTAACATGCAGACAGGCAGGGCGGAAAAGCTGGTACAGAATAGAGTCTTTCCCCACATGTCTCTCCTCCGTCTCTCCCTCCTACACATTCTTGGCTCCAGCTTCACTCAAATCCCAAATTCACCATACGTTTTGCCCTCCTATGCCTTTGCACATGTTGTTTCCTCTGCCTGGATATCCAGCCCTTTTCTTTATCTGCCTAGCCAATCTCTCACCCAGGCTTTAGGATCAACCTTCATCACCCATAAGGTTTTCCTCAACCAGAAAAGACAATGTTAAGGACAATCTTCAGATGGCACTAAAAACTGGCAGGAGGCAGGGAGGATCTAACATTATTCTCATGAACGTAAGTTCATCCATACCTAGAAGCAGAAAAAACGTAAGTGGGTGCCAGGTGAAGGGCAGCCTTTCTCTTGCCCTCACTAGCTTTGTCTCTATTTGGAAAATGCACCCTGAGAGTGTGGGTGGTGGAACATAACCTATCTCCACCATCTGGAAATCTTTTCAAAGATTTAAGCTCTTTCTGAAGATGGAAAATTGGCCTGGGGAAGGGGACATGCTGGGGTTTGCAGGTTGCCATGTTTACCCTTCCTACTCCACACAGGTAAGTGTTCCTACAGCTCTTCTTAACTCTGGTGCTCTCCAATACCCGGACTGGCAGCTGCTGCCAACACAATGGTCAGTGATCCACTCTCAGCATTTTCACACTCATCCCATGTGCTGGACAGTCAGTAGTCACCTTGGTTCTGAGCTTCTATCCCTCCCCCTTTCACCATGTGGGTGGCCAAGCAGCACGTTCTTTGCGCCTTTCTTACTTGCATCCCCAGCCAGTCTTAGAAGCCACCACATCTGACATGATTTCATGGAACTCTTAAATGCCTACCAGTTACTGCCAATGCTACAAGTTCTGCAACTATTTCCTGTTCTCTGCCTGCTGTACACCTTTAGGCATCCTGGCCACCATCCTATCCTTAAGATGAGTGGAGCCCAGGAGAGAAGACACCAGCAGAATGAGAGAGACTGGGGAGGTGGGTGAGTTAGGTGGAAGGAGCAGAGACTGGGGCTGGTGGGGGGATGAAATCATCGCCTCCATCTCCATTGGCACTGTTGCCCCTACAACCCAACCTGCTTCCCGGCTATCCAATCACTCGAATGCTCAGAAATCAACTTCCCCTGGCTCTAGATGTTCACCAAGTTGGGTGTCTAGGCTATGTTTATGGACCTCAGGAAGAATTCCTCCACCTTTGCTGGTTTCCCTACTATAAGGCGAGAAAGATTTGAGAAACCTGTATGCAGGTCAGGAGGCGACAGTTAGAACTGGACATGGAACAACAGACTGGTTCCAAACAGGAAAAGGAGTACGTTAAGGCTGTATACTGTCACCCTGCTTGTTTAACTTATATGCAGAGTAGTACATCATGAGAAACACTGGGCTGGAAGAAGCACAATCTGGAATCAAGATTGCTGGGAGAAAATCGATAACCTCAGATATGCAGATAATACCACCCTTATGGCAGAAAGTGAAGAGGAACTAAAAAGCCTCTTGATGAAAGTGAAAGAGGAGAGGGAAAAGGTGGCTTAAAGCTCAACATTCAGAAAACAAAGATCATGGCATCTGGTCCCATCACTTCGTGGGAAATAGATGGGAAAACAGTGGAAACGGTGTCAGACTTTATTTTGGGGGGCTCCAAAATCACTGCAGATGGTGACTGCAGCCATGAAATGAAAAGACGCTTACTCCTTGGAAGGAAAGTTACGACCAACCTAGATAGCATATTCAAAAACAGAGACATTACTTTGTCAACAAAGGTCCGTCTAGTTAAGGCTATGGTTTTTCCAGTGCTCATGTATGGGTGTGAGAGTTGGACTGTGAAGAAAGCTGAGTAACGAAGAATTGATGCTTTTGAACTGTGGTGTTGGAGAAGACTCTTGAGAGTCCCTTGGACTGCAAGGAGATCCAACCAGTCCATTCTGAAGGAGATCAGCCCTGGGATTTCTTTGGAAGGAATGATGCTAAAGCTGAAACTCCAGTACTTTGGCCACCTCATGTGAAGAGTTGACTCACTGGAAAAGACTCTGATACTGGAAGGGATTAGGGGCAGGAGGAAAAGGGGATGACAGAGGATGAGATGGCTAGATGGCATCACTGACTCGATGGATGTGAGTTTGAGTGAACTCTGGGAGTTGGTGATGGACAGGGAGGACTGGCGTGCTGGGGTTCATGGGGTCGCAAAGAGTCAGACACGACTGAGCGACTGAACTGAACTGAACTGATGACACTATTGATTAAAACTGTCTGCAATTTGCTCAGGCACACAGCACTTTCTGTGTAAGCTCCTATGGTAAGCACTCCAGAGCCCAGCCAAGCAGTATCAACCCAGGTGTCCACTGCATTATATGAGAAATCTGTATCTTGAGAAATAAAAGTTTTTTTTTAAGCCACGTGAATAGATGCAGCAGGAGCCTGAGAGCTTTATGCGTCAGCCCACATAGCAGCAAATGTAGTTATTACACACTTACTGCTGAGCTGCCTGTGGAGAAATCTCCTTCCCTTACCACCTGTTATGCCTAAGCGCTCTGAGCTATTTGGCAGTAGAGACCAGGTGTGAACGGAAGTCATCACCATAAAAATTACTCAATCACACATGAGTAATTACTTCAATAAACAATCTCAAAGTCCCTTTAGCCAGATAGTATAATGGAGAGTTAACTAACAGATATAGACAAATCAGTTAGATATAGGATTCTTTCTGGAGATTGTTGTTCAGTTGCTCAGTCATGTCTGACTTTTTGTGACCCCATGGACTGCACTTGGGTTTTGCATTCAGAGTTCCAACTCCCCTGCTTACCAGCTGAGTAGCCTTGGGCAGGTTTCTTAATCTTTCTAAGGCTGAATTTTTTTCATGTTTAAATTGAGGAAAATAACACCCCTGCCTGGCAGAATTGTGTGATCCAAAAGATAATGTACGTGACAGCTCTTTGCAAATGGCAAAGCATTATGCAGTAATGAGTTATTAGAATTCAATCTTCCAGTAGGGTACCACAGCATCCTTTCATCTCTCCTACCTCCCAATGTCCTCTCCTTTGTAAACCAAAAGGCATTCCACGTGGAGCACATGTGCCTGTGCACGCGCACATACAGAATGAACAGGTGTACTGTTGCCTTTCACAGCTAAGGCTAAGCAAGACCCATCAAATCTCCATATGCTAGATGCTACCAAGAAGGGTCTGCCAAACTTAACTGTTAACAGGAAGGTGAAGCCAAGAAGCCTGTGACCCAGGTTTTCCTCTAAGTATGGCATAAACTGGGCTTCCCTGGTGGTTCAGCGGTAAAGAATCCACCTGCCAATGTAGGAGCCTCGTGTTCAATCCCTAGGTCAGAAAGATCCCTGGAGAAGGAAATAGCAACCCACTCCAGTACTCTTGCCTGGGAAATCCCACAGACAGAGGAGCCTGGTGAGCTACAGTTCATAGGGTTGTAAAAGTTAGACACAACTCAGCGAATAAACAACAACAAAACATAGCAGAAATTAGAAACAACTGGTAAGTCCTAGTAGTTCACACAGGAGTAAGAAAGTAGGAGATGCCTAAAACTGACCTTAGGAATAAGAACCTGGAAGAAAGAACTGGCGGGAATTATGGGGCTGGGGAGGGACCAAAGACCACCTAGTTTTGACACGACAGCTAAAACTGAGCCTGAGAAAGAAGTAATTGGTCCAAGATACAAGAGCAGAGCTGGGACAGGAATCCAGGTCTTCCCTCTCAGCACCATACCACCTGAGGTACAATCAGCCATTCATGTCCAAATCTATTTGGTGCCTGTATCTCTGAACTAAGTAATAAGTCCAAAAGGGACTTACCCAGAAAATGTTTCTCGGTCACAGATGCCAGACCCAATAAGGGCCCCAAAGAACAGTATCCACTTCATGTTCCAAGGATGCCAGTCATAAAGTGGTTGAGTCAAGCTGTATTTATAAGGAGTCTGAGGCAGACTCATGTCCTCAAAAATGTTAATATGATTCCTAAGCACCCTTGCAACTCTTGACAGTACATCAGGTGGGTCTTTGATGCCTCTTGCATTCCTTTTGAGTGATAAAGGCCAAGCCTCTTGACCTACAAAGTCAGAAATCTGCTCCTCAGGCTGGAAAAGTCTGTGATAAGGGTTCTGTATTGCTTAACACTTGGTTTTAAGGATTGTTTTTTGAGTAAATAGGGAAGTCCCACAGGGCTGGATAGAACTTACACTGAC
This sequence comes from Bos indicus x Bos taurus, assembly GCF_003369695.1. NCBI lineage: Eukaryota > Metazoa > Chordata > Mammalia > Artiodactyla > Bovidae > Bos > Bos indicus x Bos taurus. Next base: position 25,697,141 of record NC_040079.1, read on the forward strand.
AGAAGAGGCCAGATTATAAACCTGAAATTGTGTTAGCTCTAGAATAAAAATAAAGACTGTCAAAGAAACCCCAAGTCAACTCCAAGATCACACACTTCACACACTTGACAAGCCCTTCTCTGGTGAGAGTAGATCATGATGGAAAGTTTGTGGCTTCTGTTTTGAATCTAACACTTAATTTTTCTGACTCCACTAAAAAGGCAAAAATATATGAGGTACACGGTATAGGAGAAATGTGTTAGTCTTAATAAATTATCAGTTTTCCTTGGAATCTAAAAAGATAAGGCTTAATAGCATTATTAATAAGACTTTCTTACATTTACTAGGTTCCGAGTCTGGTGTCCTTTCTACCAAGTCACAGAAGAATAAGTGGAAGACACTCATGATCTCCACCACTTCTTAAGGACTCTGGAGCCTTTCAATCCGCCCAAGGTGCCCCAGATCGCACAAGCCTCCCCCATTCTACTGTCCCCCATCCACATTCTTTCTGTATTTTCTCAAGGGGAGTGGATTCAACCAAGGGTCACGGTTGGGAGTGCTAAAGAAATGTTATTCTGACATGTGTTACAACTGTAAGAGAGACTTCATTCAAGATTATTGCAACAAGACTTCCCTGGTGGTCCAGTGGTTAAGACTCCATGCTTCCAACACAAGGCGCACAGGTTAGAGCCCTGGTTGGGGAACTAAGATCCCACGTGTTGTGCAGTGTGGCTAAAAAGGAAAAAAAAAAAAAATGGTTATTGCAATAGAGGTCATGCAACAGGACAGATTAACTGTGTTCAACTTCAAATCTATTAAATATAGCAGAGCAAGGAGGTCAGTGGATGGAAAATTGCTAAGAGGAGACATAAAGTATAGGGAGAATTTTTGCTTAACTGGCCTAACAGGATTTGTGCAAAAGGCAGGCTACAGATTTAGACATCAATGGTAGAGAATAAGGAACCTAATCAGATATCAAGGACTGAGGGATGACTTATCAGTATTCTTTGCTAAGACTGACTTAGGGTCCAATGATAAAGCTAGTAGAAAAGAGAGCTCAGGGAAGTCTGTCTATGGTCTGGTCAAGAAGAGTTGGTCAGGAGTTGTGGAGCTGGGGAGCCTCTATTGAGGTTCTTTTGTCCTTCCAACACTGAAAATGAACGCCTAGGCCCACCTTGATCTGTCAAAAAAGCTGGGCTCTACTTCACCAAGATAGAGTTCAGCCTGAGAAGCTGAGACCTTAATCTGTAAGAAATCTGAACTAAGTAATCAAGCACTCAGAATTCCAGGCAAGGTGAAATTCACTTCCCACCTGTATCTCCCAAGGAAAGCCATTAACATGAAGAAAATCCAAATCTCTAAAGGAAGTCAATGTCTAAAGAGAAATGATATGGAATCGGAGACTCAGGTTGATGGAGCAGCCTGGAGGGAGGAATGTCATTGGTTTGCCATCACTAGCTTTTATCATGCAGTGTATCAGAAACAGAAATGCGAAAGTCAACAATGGACCCAGAGTATGCAGCACCTAGCAGGATACTCGGCACAGTCTAGTTGCTTAACTAGTATTTATTGAATTAATAAACTCAGAAGTCTCTTTCTAGCTCTGAAATGTTACTCTATTAAGATGAAGGAGCTGACATATACCACAACATTGGTGAATCTCAAAAACATTATGCTAAGTGAAATAAGCCAGTCATGAGAGGACAAGTACCATATGATTCCATTTATATGTGGTACCTAGAATAGGTAAATTCATAAAGACAGAAATAGAATAGAATTACCACAGGCTGGAGAAAAAAAAAACAGGAAGTTGTTGCTTAATGGGTACAGAGTTTCAGTTTGGGATGATGGAAAATTTCTGGAGATCTATGATGGTGATTATTGTACAACACTGTGAATGCACATGAGCTGCACACTCAAAATGGTTAAAATCATTTTATGATATGTATATTTCACCACAAATTCTTTTAATTTTTAAAGGATGTTGGTAGCATTTGCTTTAAATGGGATTTTAAAAGATAAAGGTTTTTAAAATATCAGTTTGCTGTGTTTCAGGGCAACATAAATCAATGATATAATGTTCCTATATCAGGATTAGAAAAAGGAATAATCATAACCCAATTTTACTTCCAATCAGAGAGGTTTTAATGGTATTTAGTCCCCAGAGTCCTAATGAGGGCAGTCTCACACAGGCTCCATGATTGTCTTCAAGCCAAGCCAGGTCTCTTTTGCTTGTGGCTAAGATCTGATTGGGCTTCCCAGGTGGAACAGTGGTAAAGAACCTGCCTGCCATTGCAGGAGATAAGAGAAGATCCCTGGAGAACAGCATGGCAATCCACTCCAGTATTCTTGCCTAGAGAATCCCACGGACAGAGGAGCCATACTTTGACCACCTGATGTGAAGAACTGACTCACTGGAAAAGACCCTGAAGCTGGGAAAGATTGACGGCAGGAGGAGAAGGGGATGACAAACGATGATATGGTTGGATGGCATCACTGACTCGATGGACATGAGTTTGAGCAAGCTCCAGGAGTTTGTGATGGACAGGGAAGCCTGGGATGCTGCAGTCCATGGGTTGCAAAGATTTGAACACGACTGAGTGACTGAATTGACTAACTGAACTAAAGATCTGATTGGCTGGCAAGAGGAAGCCATATCAACCTGCCTGTCTTTCAGTTCAAAGGCAAATGAGTATTTGATGCCAGAGTCATAGGACCAGTCAGTACTTTCTCCACTGGCTTGGTCTGAAGAGTAAATGAGAATAAATTCTGGTTATACTATTCCCACTGGCCTCTCACAGCTATGCAACCTTTATATGAAATTCCTTCATTATCAAAAATAAGTCCAGCCCCTATGTGCATGAACCTTGAGAACAGGGATAACTTATAGAGGGCCATGCTTATGAAAAAAAAACAAGATTAATTTGAAAAGAAAAAAAGGTGTTATTCAAATAGAGACTATACTTAGCCTTCCTTTGGTGTTCTTAGGAGCTTCTGGCTTTACCCACCCATTTGAAATCCTGCCTGCTCTCCTCATTGGTATCTTCTACATCTTAGGGAGGCTGTGCTACTTCCTTCTTTAGTTGGGTTCTAGGTACGAATATTTTTTCCTCTGGTGGGAAAGGAGGAATCACAAAGGAAGAGACGGAATTCCCTGGGAGTTCACTGGTCAGGACTATGTTTTCACTGCCTAGAGTGCAGGTTCAATCCCTGGTCAGGAAACTAAAATTCCATAAGCTGCATGGTATTACCAAAAACAAAATAAAACATTAAAATAAAATAGAGGAAGACATTTAGCCCCTACCCTTAGGGGACTTTCGGTATAAGGACTGAACAGGCTTTGTTCTGATATAAAATAACGTGCCCAGCACCTATATGCGTGGGTAAAATCAAGAATGTGCACCTGTGTAATATGTGGACACTGGTATGTGACATATGATAAAGGAAGGAAGCAATAGCCTACAAAGACTTCTGGCAATCGTGACTCAGAAAGGCTGAGCAATGGGCCAATGCTGAGGCCCCTTCCATGGAGGGCTGGTAGAGGTCAAACAGGAGATGGCTGGGGAAGAGATGGAGGAAGTCACCTAGTCCCTAAGAATGAGGCTGGGCAAAGGTGAAGACCAGACAGGTTATACCAGGGGAAAGTAGAACTAGTGGTTAATACTGGGAATTAACACTATGAACTCTTATTTCTTGAGTCTTTGCCTTCACCCACAGAAGGTGTAGTAGCACCTGGTTATTAACAATTACCAAATAGTTGCTTATTTGACCTATCTTCCTGGGTACCAAAATTACTTACCCCTTTCATGTGGCCACATGACACAGATAATCCCACTAAGAGCTCCACAGTGCACCAAACCCTGGCTTCAGATTCAATCCTGATTCTGCGTCATCAGCTGATTATCGTAAGTGATCTAAGGCAATCACTCAATCTGAGTTCCAAATGCTTCTTCTGTCAAAAAAGTATAGTAATACAACTTATTTCGCAGGGCAGTGAGAATTAAATAGGATAATATAATGGTTATGAGTCTACCACTTGTTGAGTGCTTATTAAATGTGTTAAACATTATGCTAAATTGGTTTGTTTAATCCTTACCATGTCACAAGGTAGACATTAGTATTATCCCCATTTTACAGATGAGGAAAACTGATTTCCTCTGAGGAAATCTCAGAAAGATTAAGTAAAGGAGCTGAGATCATGTACATAGAATAGGCATTCAATAAATATCAGTTGTGATTATAATCATCAACAAATGACCAAGATTCCACCAAGGGACCATATTACGGATCAGAGGTATCTGGATTAGCTCCATCAGGAAGCTAATTCACTTCAATTCACTCAGTCATGTCTGACTCTTTGCAACCCCATGGAATGTAGCACACCAGGCTTCCCTGTCCATCACCAACTTCCAGAGATTGCTCAAACTCATGTCCATCAAGTTGGTGATGTCATCCAACCATTTCATCCTCTGCTGTCCCCTTCTCCTCCTGCCCTCAACCTTTCCCAGCATCAGGGTCTTTTCCAATGAGTCAGTTCTTCACATCAGGTGGCCAAAGTTTTGGAGTTTCAGGCTCAGCATCAGTCCTTCCAATGAATATTCAGGATTGATTTCCTTTAGGATTGACTGGTTTGATCTCCTTGCAGTCCAAGGGACTCTCAAGAGTCTTCTCCAACACCACGGTTCAAAAGCATCAATTCTATCCCACTGCTGGGCATACACACCAAGGAAACCAGAATTGAAAGAGACACATGTACCCCAATGTTCATCGCAGCACTGTTTATAATAGCCAGGACATGGAAGCAACCTAGATGTCCATCAGCAGATGAATGGATAAGAAAGTTGTGGTACATATACACAATGGAGTATTAGTCAGCCATTAAAAAGAATACATTTGAATCAGTTCTAATGAGGTGGATGAAACTGGAGCCTATTATACGGAGTGAAGTAAGCCAGAAAGAAAAACACCAATACAATATACTAACACATATATATGGAATTTAGAAAGCTGGTAACAGTAACCCTGTATGCGAGACAGCAAAAGAGACACAGATGTATAGAACAGTCTTTTGGACTCTGTTGGGGAGGGAGAGGGTGGGATGATTTGGGAGAATGGCATTGAAACATGTATAACATCATATATGAAACGAATCGCCAGTCCAGGTTCAATGCATGATACTGGATGCTTGGGGCTGGTGCACTGGGACAACCCAGAGGGATGGTACGGGGAGGGTGGAGAGAGGGGGGTTCAGGATGGGGAACACATGTAAACCTGTGGCAGATTCATGTTGATGTATGACAAAACCAATACAATATTGTAAAGTAATTAACCTCCAATTAAAATAAATAAATTTATATTTTTTAAAAAAAGCATCAATTCTTCGGTGCTCAGCTTTCTTTATGGTCCAACTCTCACATCCATACATGACTACAGGAAAAACCATAGCTTAGACTAGATGAACTTTTGTTGGCAAAGTAGCGTCTCTGCTTTTTAATATGCTCTCTAGGTTGGTCATAGCTTTTCTTCTAAGGAAAGTGAAAGTGAAAGTGAAGTCGCTCAGTCGTGTCTGACTCTTTGTGACCCCGTGGACTGTAGCCTACCAGGCTCCTCTGTCCATGGGATTTTCCAGGCAATAGTACTGGAGTGGATTGCCATTTCCTTCTCCAGGGGATCTTCCCAACCCAGGGACTGAACCCAAGTCTCCGGCATTGTAGACAGACGCTTTACCGTCTGAGCCACCAGGGAACTCCTTTCTTCTAAGGAGCAAACAACTTTTAATTTCATGGCTGCAGTCACCATCTGCAGTGATTTTGGGGCCCAAGAAAATAAAGTCTGTCATTGTTTCCATTGTTTCCCTATCTATTTGACATGAAGTGATGGGACCAGGTGGTGACTGCAGCCATGAAATTAAAAGATGCTTACTCCTTGGAAGAAAAGTTATGACCAACCTAGATAGCATATTGAAAAGCAGAGACATTACTTTGCCAACAGAACTCTGTCTAGTCAAGGCTATGGTTTTTCCAGTGGTCATGTATGGATGTGAGTTGGACTGTGCAGAAAGCTGAGCACCGAAGAATTGATGCTTTTGAACTGTGGTGTTGGAGAAGACTCCTGAGAGTCCCTTGGACTGCAAGGAGATCCAACCAGTCCATTCTAAAGGAGATCAGCCCTGGGTGTTCTTTGGAGGGAATGATGCTAAAGCTGAAACTCCAGTACTTTGGCCACCTCATGTGAAGAGTGGACTCACTGGAAAAGACTTTGATGCTGGGAGGGATTGGGGGCAGGAGGAGAAGGAGACGACAGAGGATGAGATGGCTGGATGGCATCACTGACTCGATGGACGTGAGTTTGAGTGAACTCTGGGAGTTGGTGATGGACAGGGAGGCCTGGCATCCTGTGATTCATGGGGTCACAAAGAGTCAGACACGACTGAGCGACTGAACTGAACTGATGGGACCGGATGCCATGATCTTAGTTTTCTGAATGCTGAGTTTTACGCCAGCTTTTTCAGTTCTGGACTGGGTTGCCATTTCCTTCTCCAGGGTATCTTCCGAACCCAGGGATCAAACCCATGTCTCCTGCATCGCAGGCAGATTCTTTACCTACCGAGCTATCAGGGAAGCCCCCTGTTGCCCTCTTCATTGCAAACCCCTTCCACTGCCTAACATCTCCTTCCCATCCTCCGCCCAGGGCTTTTCCTACTTCAAATGGTCTCCTTATTTTCCTGTTCCAACTACCCTATCTATGTCAACTACCTCTAAGTCTCTCTGCAGAATCCCAGAGCCACATAGCCCAACACTTACAGGACATCACCACCTGAAAAACACCACCATTATCTCAATCTCAATAATCCATCCCTCCTTCACCTTCCTGGCTATCTCCCTCAGTTAATGGCACCATTCAGTGACCATCAGTGGGAAACTCTCCACTCCTAATAAATGAAAAAAGCCTTTTGATTTTACCCTCTAAATGTTTCCCTTCCATCCTCACTGGCCTCAGAAAGTCTAACAGCAAGCTCCCAAGCTCTGTTCCTGCCACTGCTATTATTCCTGACTTGTCCTCCTCTGTTTCCCCTAACTCTTCATGGACAAATGGCTGCAACAGAGTTTTTCCACTGAAACCTCTATGTGCTCTTAAAGAGCTGCATGCATTCCGTCCCTACACAGTCCATGGGTTTATTTAGGGTGTGAGCCTCTTTTAGCCAAGACATGTGTAATTAATAAAAAGTAATCATTTAGGACCAAGTTTTGATAAATGCCCATTTTCAGGCAAGAAGATCCCAAATAATGAGAGTGAGCCATAAGAATCATGACAAACACAGCAGGAAACACAGAACTTTTCTCTAAATACAGAGTAACTAGCAGGAAACCCAGAACTTTGTTCTAAATTCAGGTAACTAGCAGGAAACCCAGAACTTTGCTCTAAATACAGGGTCAGTTCAGTTTAGTTCAGTCGCTCAGTCACGTCTGACTCTTTGTGACCCCATGAACCGCAGCACGCCAGGCCTCCCCGTCCATCACCAACTCCCGGAGTCCACCCAAACCCATGTCCATTGAGTCAGTGATGCCATCCAACCATCTCATCCTCTCATCCCTTCTCCTCCTGCCCTCAATCTTTCCCAGCATCAGGCTCTTTTCAAATGAGTCTGCCCTTTGCATCAGGTGGCCAAAGTATTGGAGTTTCAGCTTCAACATCAATCCTTTCGATTAACACCCAGGACTGATCTCCTTTAGGATGGACTGGTTGGATCTCCTTGCAGTCCAAGGGACTCTCAAGAGTCTTCTCCAACACCACAGTTCAAAAGCATCAATTCTTCTGTGCTCAGCTTTCTTTATAGTCCAAATCTCACATCCACACATGACCACTGGAAAAACCCATAGTCTTAACTAGACGGACTTCTGTTGGCAAATTAATGTCTCTGCTTTTCAATATGCTAAGATGGTCATAACTTCCTTCCAAGGAGTAAGCGTCTTTTAATTTCATGGCTTCAATCACCATCTACAGTGATTTTGGAGCCCAGAAAAATAAAGTCAGCCACTGTTTCCACTGTTTCCCCATCTATTTGCCATGAAGTGATGGGACCAGATGCCATGATCTTAGTTTTCTGAATGTTGAGCTTTAAACCAACTTTTTCACTCTCCACTTTCACTTTCATCATGAGGCTCCTTAGTTCTTCACTTTCTGCCATAAGGGTGGTGTCATCTGCATATCTGAGGTTATTGATATTTCTCCTGGTAATCTTGATTCCAGCTTGTGCTTCTTCCAGCCCAGAGTTTCTCATGATGTACTCTGAATATAAGTTAAATAAGCAAGGTGACAATATACAGCCTTACTGTACTCCTTTTCCTATTTGGAACCAGTCTGTTGTTCCATGTCCAGTTCTAACTGTTGCTTCCTGACCTGCATACAGGTTTCTCAAGAGCCAGGTCAGGTGGTCTGGTATTCCCATCTCTTTCAGAATTTTCCACAGTTTATTGTGATCCACACAGTCAAAGGCTTTGGCATAGTCAATAAAGCAGAAATAGATGTTTTTCTGGAACTCTCTTGCTTTTTCGATGATCCAGCAGATGTTGGCAATTTGATCTCTGGTTCCTCTGCCTTTTCTAAAACCAGCTTGAACATCAGGAAGTTCACGGTTCATGTATTGCTGAAGCCTGGCTTGGAGAATTTTGAGCATTACTTTCCTAGCGTGTGAGATGAGTGCAATTGTGCAGCAGTTTGAGCATTCTTTGGCATTGCCTTTCTTTGGGATTGGAATGAAAACTGACCTTTTCCAGTCCTGTGGCCACTGCTGAGTTTTTCAAATTTGCTGGCATATTGAGTGCAGCACTTTCACAGCATCATCTTTTAGGATTTGAAATAGCTCAACTGGAATTTCATCACCTCCACTAGCTTTGTTCGTAGTGATGCTTTCTAAGGCCCACTTGACTTCACATTCTAGGATGTCTGGCTCTAAGTGAGTGATCACACCATCGTGATTATCTGGGTCATGAAGATCTTTTTTGTACAGTTCTTCTGTGTATTCTTGCCACTTCTTCTTAATATCTTCTGCTTCTGTTAGGTCCATATCATTTCTGTCCTTTATTGAGCCCATCTTTGTATAACATGTTCCCTTGGTATCTCTAATTTTCTTGAAGATATCTCTAGTCTTTCGCATTCTATTGTTTTCCTCTATTTCTTTGCATTGATCAGGGTAACCAGCAGGAAACACAGAACTTTGCTCTAAATACAGGGTAACTAGCAGGAAACACATAACTTTGCTCTAAATACACAGTAACTATCTCCTGGAAGAGATCTAGCCTCAATGAAGAATACTGGGTAAGGCTGGGTTTCATGTACTTTTAAGGTCTTTCATATCAGTGCATTTAAAGGCTTTTACCCTAAATTACATGGTGCCTGCTGGCTTAGTAGGCAAAGACACATTAGATATCTACATTTGACTGAGGACATAGGTCCCACTTTGTATTTGGAGCTGTGCAGGCTTGCCATAGTTTGCGCTGCCTTTGGGGCACATCTCTCTATTGGGGCACATCATTCTAGAGTGAGGGAACCAGGAAAAAGGTGGATGAATAGTGCTTGTTTCTTGGAAAAACAGAAGCCCAATAGCAGAATGTAAAAGGGACAGTCTGATGAACTGGACTCTGGTTAATTAAGCATAACATTGTTTTTGTTTCAATCTTTTTCACTGGGAAGTGAGCACAAGTTCACTTCTTTTGGCTCTGAAAATGCAATAGACCTCATTGTTTATTTGATCATCCAGGTGTTTGCAATAAATACACCAGGGTCATTATTTTGCCACCAGCTTTCCTCATTCAGGAGTATGGGAGGAAACAGAGTGGGAGTAAGGGACTAAAGAGAATGTGTACTGACCCAAGGATGTACCCTGGAAGTTGGGAGTTTTTTTTTCTTTTTAACTCAATCCCTGTTGTTGGTGTTCAGTTGCCAAGTCTTGTCTGACTCTCTGCAAACCCATGAACTGCAGCATGCCAGGCTTCCCTGTCCCTCACCATCTCAGAGTTTGCCCAAGTTTATGTCCATTAAATTGGTGATCCTCACATTGGATTATTTCCCTATGATTGTCTCTTTTTCCAAGAAGTAAAGCTCAACAAAGTATTTTCCATTATTTGAGGGTTCCAATTTTGGCCGATGGAGGCTTTACTGTCCCTTCTAGGGATAATTCAAGGTCTTGAACTTGGATTCAGGAAAACAACTGTACAATTACCAGATGGGGGAAACCTGGCTTGGTGGAATCCTCAGAGAGCCTGGGGGTTTCAGCTGTCAATGAGCCCAGCATGAGTCAATGGTATGACACTACTGCCAAAAAATGAATATGACCCTCAACTGCATAAGCTGGATGAGGGCACTTATGGTCATGCTCTGCTCTGTGCTTGTTAACATACACAAGTTCTACATTCACTTCTGGGAGCTGCCCTTGAAGAATACAAAGCAAAGCACATTCGTGAGATAGCAACCAGAAGGGTGAGGGGAGTTAGAACCATATTCTGAGAGCTTGAAGGGACCGGGGTACTTAGTTAGGATAAGGAAAAACCTAGCAGAAGCAGTTTATTAATCTTTAAGTAATTAATGAATTTGTCTCTCAGCGGGAAATAAGCTTGCTCTCTGGAGCAAGACGGTAAACCAAGGCTGGTACATGAAAAACATAAGCAGAGGGTTTGAGCTCACTATGAGACAGAATTCAAACAATCTAATCTTCCCAACATGGAATAGGCTGCCTTAGAGACAGGGAGTGATCCAATTATAGGCTGGAGGACTATTTTGTAGAGATGAAAACACCAGATTTGGATAATTTAAGGTTATCTAGAGTTACTAAGGAGAAGGCAATGGCAGCCCACTCCAGTACTCTCGCCTGGCAAATCCCATGGACCGAGGAGCCTGGTAGGCTGCAGTCCATTGGGTCGCTAAGAGTCGGACACGACTGAGCGACTTCACTTTTACTTTTCACTTTCATGCATTGGAGAAGGAAATGGCAACCCACTCCAGTGTTCTTGCCTGGAGAATCCCAGGGACAGCGGAGCCTGGTGGGCTGCCGTCTATGGGGTTGCACAGAGTTGGACACTACTGAAGGGACTAAGCAGAGTTACTAAAGGGCTTCCCACGTGACTCTAGTTGTAAAGAATCCACCTGCCAAGGCAGGAGACATAAAAAACTCGGGTTCTATCCCTGAGTTGAGTCAGGAAGATCCCTTGAAGGAGGGCATGGCAACCCACTCCAGTATTCTTGCCTGGAGAATCCCATGGACAGAGGAGCCTGGCTCGTTACAGTCCATAGGGTCACAAAGAGATGGACATGACTGAAGTGACTTAGCACATGCACAGAGCTACTAAAAGTACCTTTGACTTTCAACCCTGACATTCTTTTTGCCCTGATTCAATGTTAAGTGGTAACATTCACCATCAAACCCTGAAAATTGCATAACAGAACTGAAATACAACTATGAGATAAAAGATACACCTGAATTGGAATAATCTATTCCATTTCTCGCAGAAGGCAATGGCAACCCACTCCAGTATTCTTGCCTGGAAAATCCCATGGACTGAGGAGCCTTGTGGGCTGCAGTCCATGGTGTCACTAAGAGTCGGACACGACTGAGCGACTTCACTTTCACTTTTCACTTTCATGCATTGGAGAAGGAAATGGCAACCCACTCCAGTGTTCTTGCCTGGAGAATCCCAGGGATGGGGGAGCCTGGTGGGCTGTTGTCTATGGGGTCGCACAGAGTCGGACATGACTGAAGTGACTTAGCAGCAGCAGCAGCAGCATTCCATTTCTGCTAGCTGCTGACAACAGTCTACCTGAAACGGACCAAAAGGTCCCATCTCAGAGCTTCTCTCTAATATATGGGCTTCAAAAACCAATCTTAAAAGCCAAATAGGAAATATTTGCACCTTCTCTTCCGCTAGGGATAGCACTTTCTCAATTATAAACAGCCCCCTGAAACATCACCATCTGACTTAAGGCTGCCACCAGTTTGCTCATTTCTGAAATGGGAAAGATGTTGGAGGGTATCAAGTGATACCTTAGAGAAGTGTTTTATGCCCAACATACACCAGTACAGCATGATGATGGGTGACAGAGCCTAAGACACCAGCAAGGTATGAGGCAAAGTTGGGAGCATAGGGAAACTGACTATAGATCCAAGACTCTCAGGTCCAAACCCAAGTGGTTATTTCCTAAGCAACAGAAAATGCATCCTGGGAATTTATAGTCAAATCAGGTTCCTGCTCATCTACATTAAGGCAATAATAATTTCATGAATCCTGTTTCTCAAGGAAACTTAATTCAGGAAGTCCGTAACCAGCGTTTTAAATCTTTGCCTGAGTCAGTCTTCTCCAAGGTTGGACATATTATGTCTCATTCACCTTTGTAACCTGTCACTAGTCCACCCAGATCTCAATACCTATCTTTATGACTGAAACTTAACCTGTCCACACCATGGATGTTTGTTTCCAAGCTGAAATGAAGTTTCAGAAACTTAACAGCTCATCGAAGTTATGTGACTTGGCACATAAATATTCAAAGGGGAACATCAGCAGCTGTGAATAGCTGTGGAAGGTAATGAAGCCCTTGACTTTCCCATGACTCTTGATGAAGTCCACTATGGATTTCACTTCAACTTCAGAGTTGGCACTGGGTCCATGGTATGAGTCGGAGCCAAGAATTGTTGCTGGCTCCAGGTTCTCACAGGATGTGGAAGAAGCCAAGTGAGAACAGTGAGCTTTAAGAGGACAGTGTATGGAGGCAGTTACCATGTATCACTCAGTTCCTCCTCTGGAAATCAGAGCAAGATTGTCATGGTATTAAATTGAGATACTACCTAAAGGCATAGTCAGAAAACCTAACTTAGGAGAGTCTGGACACATCTCTCCTCTTTAAAAACATGGTTCCTCTATATGGCAGAAAGAGCAAGTTAAATCATCTCCCCTCTGTGGGAGTTGTTGGAAGAAAAGCTAGATTTAACATTATAGATGGAATTCCTGCATCGGGTGGGGGTTGAGCAAGCTCATTTTCTGGGATTTCTTCCAATTCTTAGAGCCCAAGAGTAGAAGATTCTATGCATCTGTACTTCTAAGTCACAAACCCACACATGCAAAGAACCTCTGAAACCCTTTCTGTGGTAAGGAAATCACAGCCACCATCGACAACAAGGCTACCTTCGGCCTCATTTCCTCAGCTATGGGAGTTACTTATGACCACTGAAGTGGGCCCACTGTGGCCTGGCCAAGGCTAGAGAAACTCTGAGGGGACAGGTAGAGGCTGGGACTCCCCAGGGTCTCTAAACAATATGGACAAAGTATATATGCAACCTATCATCTCATTTTGAGAATATTTAATAAGAACAACATCCCAGGAAAAAGTCTGACTTTGAATTGCTAGACATTGTTCAACATTTTGGATCTGATGCTTTGATATTTTTCTTTCCGACACTAAAAAAAAAAAGAAAAGAAAAGAAAAAATTGGTAAAAGTAATGAATGAAGTTGCCACTCGTCCATATCCTGTCACAGCTCCTTAGGGTATCCTTTCTTGGTTCAATGATTCTCATTAATTCAATGTGTCTTACAAGTATTTATTGATTGCTTTCTATGTGCCAGACACTGTGTCAGGTGTTAGGAACACTATTTCTAACTGCACTATTACATCTAATGAGGAAAAACCAAGCTCAGCTTAACTGATTAGAGAAACATAAGGGGTTTTAACTGGTGCCTGAAAGCAAAAAGAAGCCCCCCTTCAACCAGCCTTTCGGCATTAAACTCTCAAAAATCAGAGCTACAAGTCAACAAAGGCAGAGCAGGAAGTGAGTATTTTCTCTTTGAATCTATTTTGATTTGTACTTCATTTTAGTTTTCCTTCTCGAAGCATCCATAGATGATGTAGTGCGTCTCCTCTTTTAGATCCCAACCCCCTCTAGTGGTTGGTTCAGGGCTGCCTGAGCCTTCCTGCCAGCATACAAAGTCTTTGCTCTAGAAGCTCAGAAGCTGAGCTGGGATACAGCTTATGTGAAAACCAAGATGTGAGACAAAACTATATTAAATGCTCCTCAAACTCAGTGACAGCACTGTGAGCCTGTGAACGGAACTTAGTGAAGTGGATTTTTTTTTTTTTTTTTCAGATAGATTTTTAAATAGCTGCAATCCTGAATGGGCTAAGCAAGCTGACAGCAATGCAGAGCCATGCAAATAGCTAGCTGGCCAGACAACATCTGACTATCCCCGGGGGCAAGCTCCTGTGCTCTGCTCAACCTCCAAACCCGAGTCTCAGTTCTGGTTTGAATCAGCACCAACACTGAGGTTTCCAGATACCTTCGACTGGGTCTTCCCCTACGTACAATTCTTTAAAATCCAATGGAAAGACAATACAGAAAAAAAAAAAAAAAAGATGACTGTTCAGTCTGATGAGAAAGTTCCTTTAGAATTCTGTTTATTGCTCTCGTTTCCTCCCTGGAAGGCCCCTTTGGAACTGCACTCATGCCCTCCCTTGCCCACAGAGAGACCAGTAGTCTTCACACAGGGTTCTGCTTGGAGCTTCTCAGCCATGGCTGTCTCACCGATGCAAGAAGTAAATAATCTCTCCATCTCCTCAAATGAATACCTGCCTCTAACCATGTTCCGCAGAACTATAGTCCGGCCAAATGTTAACAATACAGTAACAAAAAACAAGAGCAACAGAAAACAAAAATTTAAAAAAAAAAAAGTGGGGAGAGAACAAGGGTTTTGTGGTCGAACATTTTGGGAAAATATAGGGTTAAATTGGCTAATTTACTTCAGAACTCCTAAAGGTGTTTTTTTTTTAATGCTTTAAAGTTTTTAATGAAGTGCCAATGAGGGATACTGGGGACTGTACTTCTCAAACTTGATTGTGGGAGCCTTTATTCTCATGAGATGAGTACTAGTATTTGTACAAGTTCCTTTTGAACACGCATTGAAAAACACTATGATAGTTGGCTCTCTCCAAAAATAAACCTGAAGCTCTGATTCATTTTTAATATACGTGGGTCACAGTTGCCATAATGGTGTTCTATAATGAGATTTTATAAGAAAAACTACAAAACTCCTTTTTGTGATATTACAGAGGATTTCTACAGGTTTTAAGTAAAATGCCAGATGCATTGTACTGCCTACGTAAATCCTTACAGCAATCTAATTGTCAGCAGGTAACATCCGCCTCCTCTTTTCTATCAATCTTACCACAAAAAAGCAGAGACAATTGGAACAAATCTCCTAGGTGACTCACAGTGAACACTGAACTCTAATAGCCCAGCCTAACAGCTGAAATGGGCTCTGATTCAGGCAATACGGAAAGATATCATGTGCTGGGAAAAGAAATGATTATAAATATCACTATATGCCTCAATTCTGGCCACATCTAAGAGATAAGGCATTCTGTTTAGGGTAAATCAGAAATAGAAAGATTACTTTTATTTTGTTTTGAAGTTCCTACACATCTCCTTAGATTCTTGTTGAAGAGAAAAAGTCAAGCTTACTTTGAGAGAACACATAGCCATTGGGGTTGGTGACCCGAAACAGGAAGATATCCATCATACCCAATCAAAGTGATGAATGGATCATTTCCCTAATCAGAGGCAATCTGAGCAGAGACAACAACATATATGTCAATCTCATACTCCCCTTTCACCAGGGAACAGAGAAGAGACTATTAAGGCAATGTGTTTTTTCCAAACATGAACTATCACTAAAGGTCAATTAGAGTCTTCCAGGACTACAGCCCATCTCCAGTTAATGTGCCGAAGTCGATACTTCTCCTTCCAGTCAGAATAATTTACTTATATTAAATAAAAATCAGGTATCACTTATCCATTCTCTCTTAAAAGCAGAATTCTTCCAATTAATTTTGGTGAGACATTTTGCAATGCTGGGGAATGGTGTATGCAACTTATAGGGATCTGTGAACCAAAGAAATTTTTTCAGTTTCCTAGTTTCCTTAATCACCACACAGACTATAGCTTTCCCAAAGTACTCACAACCAACATCAGATTACTAAAATATGCAGACTTTTCTAAAGATCCAGAGAACCGGTTAAATTCCATTTGGGGAATTACATTTCTACTTGTGATCAATTGCAGTAGAGTTGAAGTTTCTGCTGGATTAAAATTTATTCATTTCCTGTGCTCAGCCATCCTAAGGCATTATTATTCAACTGTTAAATATCCATTTCATAATACCCTAAAGGTAACCGAATTTTAATTGAAGGGGAAAATGTATCAGCCGGTATGCACGTGGTTGCACATGCTTGAATGATCTGATGTGGATTGATTTCCTTTGCTCATGAATTAACATTCTGATTTATAGCATGTCATTTTTGAATTACTTAAGAAATACCAGAGTAGGTCACACCCAGCACGGTGTCCGGACTCCAATATCAATGAACATGTGGAAGAGAGGTATCACTACACCCTAACTTTAAATCAGATTTGGAAAATTTTCAGAACAACCCGAAAACCCTTAACAAGTTCCACTTCGGATCTGCAGGTCAAAGTAAACTCTTCTAGCTCCTATTTACATTTTCTATCTGAGCTCCTTTTGTGGATTATATACATTTCTAGTACACTGTGCCACAGCCCTCTGAACTCCAGGCAGCAAAGCAATTTTCTCTAGTCTGTTCTTAGGCTGAAATCTGACCCACCCCCTTAATCTCTTCTTCACAGAGCACACGGTGGCCAGCAGGCCAGAGGAAGACTGGGGTGCATGCTAGGGTGCTGGGTGGGGCAATATCAAATTAGGTGTGAATAGGTCTATTTCCTGCCTTATGACAAGAGAAGAGGTTGGGATGACAGTGTTAGCTGTTAGGACCACAGATATTGCTTTGACGTTAGGCGGGCCCTGACCCCAGAAAGACATAATAATCGAGGGATAGGGGGCAAAATTACCTTATTTGCAGTCCACAGCACAGTAGCTTGTGTAACTCACTGGCGGGCTTGGATCCAGGCTTGGATCCCGTGTATGTCCTCCCTCCCGTGCTGAGCTGCAAAAGGAGCGTGGAAATGGGAATGGCTTCACTGCCGCAGAACCCTTGTCTGTTCCTCTTCCTGTACTTGATGTGGTTGAGAAGAAGGAGGTGTAGACAGTGGTGCTGTAGATTAACTTTTCATTTAACGTGGGTTTTTTTTTTGGGGGTCCCCTTCCTTTAATGTAAACTTAAATTCTGGCTAACAAGAGGAACTTCCTTTGATGTTTGTAAAAAATCATTGTGGGAAACGTGATGACATGAAAATATGTTTATCATATGTTTTAAATTTTTAAAAATAGATTATCAAATAGTAAGTGCCATTTGTAAAAGGCTAGCTCATGTGTATGTATATATACAACATACAAATACAGGAGAAAAAGGGGGTCTGGAAAAGAGAGGAAGAAATAGATATACAACAAAATGTTAATGGTTAACAATCCCATAATTGTAGAATTAGTAAAATAGGGATGTTTTTCATTTTTTCTCTATTCTACATTTTTTGCAATGATTGTATTATTTTTGTAATAAAAATGCTTTCGAGTCCTTCATAAAACCAGGATGGTAAGCTCCGGAGGTGCTTTCCAGAGTTTAAATTTTATGATCTAAGTGCCTCAGTTTTATTTGGAACTGTGGCTTTGCCAATTGGATCAGTAAATGGGGAGGAAAAGATTATTTTTGCACCATCAACTTCTGTCTTCGTGCAGCGTTCTAAACATCACAGATAAGGTAAATGAGAAATGCAAATCCTTGCTAAAAATAACTTTTCACCCGCTTTGGGAGTTTTAGTTGGAAATGTTTTGCGCTTTTTCCTCTAAAGGGTTCAAATGCAAAAAAAAAAGGGAAACTTCGGGAAACAAATAATATTTTCAAGCATGAACCAAGGAACCATCCGGGAGAAAGAAAGGCCAGGAAAGTTCAAGAGGGCAAGAGAATCTGCGGTTTCCTGATCCCGTTGTAGGAGAAACCGGGAAAAGGAAATAGAAAGAAAAGAAGGTAGTAAATATGAGCAAATGTGTCACGGTGTCATAGAGTAGGCAAAGCACTCCTCCGAGGCCTGCTTTCTGAGAACCGCTCTGGAGATATCCATCTGTCCCAGTGAGTCCGTTGGTTCTCAGCCATAACGTTTCCAAATTTAGCAGGGAGTTGTGACATTATTTTTTTTTTTTTTCCTTAACGAACTCTTTCTAGGAAATAATTTTCACTTTTTAAAGGCAAGGTGAAAAAGCTTAAAATTATCTGCACTGAGACTTGCCAGCGCTTACAGGTTGGAGTAAAACCATAACCTTTTCTGGCTCGCACCTAAAAAATGCCTCCGTTTTGGGGCAGTTGCCTTTGCCGTTTAGTTGCCCGTCGTCCCGCATCACGGGAAGAACTCTTTTGGTTTTAAATGCGGCTCGGGCAAGTACTTGGAGCTTTTCTTTCTTCTTTCTTAAACTCCTGGTTGAAAGGGGAAAAAAAGGAACCAAAACACACACACACACACACACACACACACACACAAAACACCCCAAGGTACAGAACTGCTACCTTGATTAATTACAGAATTCCTTCCCCCATCCTCCCTAACCCTGGGGCTCCGCACTACCTCACGCATCCCCCGCTCACACGGGGACCCACACCACCTTCCCAGCTCTCCTCACCCTGGGGCCCACGCCACCTCCCCCTTCCTCTGTTCCTATTGGCGCATACGCCCTTGTTTCCCTGAGAGCAAATCTATCAAGAGGAGAGCATTAATTCACTCCTGCAGACCTGCGTCAGCTTGCGCAGTTAAGAGAAAGAAAAGCGAGGGGGGCGGGGGTAGTAAGGAGGTGAATACTCAAAACCAGCAAGGACCGGTTGGGGGTTGGGGTGGCGGCGGAGGAGAAAAACAGCTCTGCAGGCGAAGCTGGGACTGACAGCTCGCCTGGAAGGAACAAGATTCTAGAAGCATCGAGAGGAAAAAAAAATCAGCGCTGCACCTGTGTACCTTGAAGCGTGTTCATGGGCCGGTTTTTTTAAAGAATAGCCAGTGTTCAGTTTGCTCCCTAGACTAAGGTGCTCAGCAACCGAGGTTATCCACTTCTTGGGAAACCCGAAATGTTTTAAGATGCAGAAATAGATATTTGCAAATGAATAATCATAAAGTGACTTTTCTCTCTCCTCCATTTCCAGTCCCTGCCTGCGGGAATGGAGAGGGCAGCACGGCAGATGCTGTGGGGCTGGGGACGCTGGAATCGAAGCTAAGCGACGATGAGTCACCGGGCATCCGCAGTGGATGGGAAAGGGGAAGCCATTTTGCCGCAGCAGAGCCGGCTATTTCCAGTTTCGTGCTTCAAGCAAGATAGTACTGCTCGGCCTATGGTTTGCCTCAGCCCAGCTCGAGGTGAACTTAGCCAGCCACAAAGCCTTTTGCCCTCACTAGCAGAAGAGCACATAATGGAAATGGTACACACACATTCTCCTCCCACCTCCCCCCGCTCCACACACACCACCACCAAAAAAAAAAATGAGTGGATTTAGAGGTATGCGCTGGCAACCCACCGCAGTATTCTTGCCTGGAGAATTCCATGGACAGAGGAGCCCGGCGGGCTACAGTCCATGGGGTCCCAAGAGTCCCACACGACTTAGCGACTAAACCAAACCACCGCTACAAAACGAAGCAAGGCTGGGTCAAGCCAGGGCGGCGGGGTGCCTGCCTCAGAGGCACGTCTGCCACCAGCTACTTCAGCTCCTGTTTGCAGGGCTGATTGCAAGTCTGTGCAGCTGGGGCACCCAAGCTGTGTGCATTGCTGGGACTGAGACATGTCTGGGCCTGTCTGAATAGGGATCAGCATGAAGCGGCCGCTGCAGCTGTTGCCAACATTTGCTCTCCGCAGGACACAGACATCAGTTTGTGAGGACGGGCCGAGAAGAGAGCACATCGTGTTTCCAACACTCCGTTCTTTTTCTCTCTCAGTCTCTGTACTGGTCCACAGTTCCTACTCTGAAAACCCTTAGGTTTCAAATTAACAATTTGAGGACGGGGGTGCAGTTTTAGAAAAGTAGGAAGGTGTATTTAACACATGTGGCAGTGCTTCATACTCAAACACGTTAATATTTCTGGCAGTGAAACAAATGAGTGGTAAGTCAGTTCAGGTCAGGTTTTTGCCCCTAAATGAGTTTAGGTCAGGTCAGGGTGTGCCACCAAATAAATTTGGGGGGAAAAAGTGTTTTCAGAATTCTTTGTATTTTAGAATTGCAGATTTGGGGAATCATTTCTTTCCACATATCTCCTCCCTGGCTCTTTCCTGCTCTCTCAGCACTCCCCTTTAGCCTCAACCCCCTATCTTCTCATCCCCTCCCCCAACCTACCTCGCAAATCAGTGCAGATCAGTGCAGATCCCGTGCCGCCCCCTCCCCCCAAGAAAAGTTCTGTGTCACAGAGGCAAGTGCAGCACTGTCCAGGTGATCCAGATGAAGGGGGCTTTCTTCATACCAACAAAACAGGAGAGATGGCACAAGACTTGGCTGCTATCAGTCTAGGAGCATTTGGCATGTTGGGAGACTCCACGGTGGCTGTAAGGCAGAGTATCAAGGTGTCCCTGGATTCTATCATCAATGGCAGCCATTAAGCACAGCTCTTGGATGGGTTGTGGGTAGCAAGGTCAGAGTTCAGCAAGGGAACCTTGAGGGGAGAGGATAAGCATGAGAGGCTGTTTTGTGCTAACTTAAGCTGCTCCTGGATGCTTCTAAATAAGGCAGTGACTGCTGGGATGGGCAGGTGGGCTTCAGGGCCTGACCTAAGGCAGTGACACTGATACTGGCTGTAAAATCTTAGGGAAGCTTGGAGAAGGCAGAAAATAATATGAGTGCAATTTCCAGTAAATCACGAAGTGGAAGCACAGGCCTTGTTATCAGAGTAGAGCATGGCCCGTTTTTCTGATGTTCATGTTGAAACACTTACCTTTTCCAATGTATGATAAGTTTCAAAGTTGAAGTTACCATTCCATTCTTTTCTCTAAGTAACATTTCTTCATTCTGCGTGTCAAATAGAACCTAAGATAAGATCACAGTCACACATATGAGTGGTTTATAGCAACGCATTTGAATCTACAATTGTGAAGGAAATGGTGACATCCAGTCCCAAGCATTCTTTCTGTCCTATAGGTGTTGGGGTCATGTCTTTCCCATATTCTGGCAGCACCCTAAAATGGGCTGGGACATTAATGGGTCTTGTGGCCAGACAGATGCTGTAAATATAGGATGACAGTCCTGTGATTGTCTTTTGGCTTATTCTCCCTTTCCAGGAACCCAGAGTCTGAGATAATCTCAAAAACTAAATGCGGGGGCTTCCCTGGTGGCTCAGCGGTAAAGAATCCATCTGCCAATGCAAGAGACACAGGTGCCAATCCTGAGCTGGGAAGATTTCATATCCTGTGGAGCAGCTAAGCCCAGTGTGCCACAACTGTTGAGCCTGTGCTCTAGAGCCCGGGAGATACAATTGCTGAGCCCACCTGCCACAACTACTGAAGCCCGAATGCCCTAGAGCTCCTGCTCTACAACAAGAGAAGCCACAGCAATGAGAAGCCCGAATGCTACACTAGAAATAACCCCTCTCCCCGGCTCATAACTAGAGAAAGCCCGTGTGCACCAACGAAGACCCAGCACAGCCAAAAATAAATTAATCAAATTATTTTAAAAATAACTAAATGAGGACCTCCCTGATGGTCCATTGGTTAAGAATCTGCTTGCCAGTGCAGAGGACACTGGTTTGATCCCTGTGTGCCGCAATTACTGAAACCCACTCGCCATAGAGCTGCTGCTGCTGCTGCTGCAGCTAAGTCACTTCAGTCGTGTCCGACTCTGTACAACCCCATAGATGGCAGCCCACCAGGCTCCCCCATCCCTGGGATTCTCCAGGCAAGAACACTGGAGTGGGTTGCCATTTCCTTCTCCAATGCATGAAAGTGAAAAGTAAAAGTGAAGTCGCTCAGTCGTGTCCGACTCTTTGCAACCCCGTGGACTACAGCCTATCAGGCTCCTCTGTCCACGGGATTTTCGAGGCAAGAGTACTGGGCCATAGAGCTAGTGCTCTGCAACTAGAGAAACCACTGCAATGAGAGGCCTGCACATCACAACTAGAGAGTAGCCCCCACTTGCTACAACTAGAGAAAGCCCATATGCAACAAAAAAGACCCAGCACAGCCACAAATAAATAAAACTAAATGAGTAACATCTTACTTTTACCTACTTTGAGTCACCCTCTTCAGATTGCACTTTGTTTTTCATGTCAGGCTCTTTTTTGCCCTTTTCATTACACTTTTTATTATCGTATCCCACTTGCACAGTATGCTTAGGTGCTCAGTCGCGTCTGACTCTGCGACCACGTGGACTATAGCCCACCAGGCTCCTCTGTCCATGAGGATTCTCCAGGCAGGAATACTGGAGTGGGTTGCCATGTCCCCCTCCAGGGGATCTTCCAAACCCAGGGATCGAACCCAGGTCTCTGGCACTGCAGGTGGATTCTTCACCACTTGTATCAAATGTGAAAAACAGAGGGATAGAAACTTCCTACCACTTTGCAGGGGTGGTTCAGAGCTCAGAAGGCCCTAGTGGCACCCACACATCCCTTCTGTGGAAGAAGATACCCAGAGATTAAAGAGGATGGACCTCAGTTCATATGGATCAGAAAGCCTCTGGAAGAGTGGGCTGTGGGATAATTACCTGAACATCTTCAGTCATGATGGAATAAGCAGTTCCCTGGGACTCTAAAATAACTTTGACTGCCTGGATGCTGACAAAGGGAATTTGGACATAAGTTGAAGCAGAAGATATTAAGAAGAGGTGGCAAGAATATACAGAAGAATTGTACAAAAAAGATCTTCACTACCAAGATAATCATGATGGTATGATCACTCACCTAGAGCCAGACATCCTGGAATGTGAAGTCAAGTGGGCCTTAGAAAGCATCACTACGAACAAAGCTAGTGGAGGTGATGGAATTCCAGTTGAGCTATTCCAAACCTAAAAGATGATGCTGTGAAAGTGCTGCACTCAATATGCCAGCACATTTGGAAAACTCAGCAGTGGCCATGGGACTGGAAAAGGTCAGTTTTCATTCCAATCCCAAAGAAAGGCAATGCCAAAGAATGCTCAAACTGCTGCACAATTGCACTCATCTCACACGCTAGGAAAGTAATGCTCAAAATTCTCCAAGCCAGGCTTCAGCAATACGTGAACCGTGAACTTCCAGATGTTCAAGTTTTAGAAAAGGCAGAGGAACCAGAGACCAAATTGCCAACATCCGCTGGGATCATCAAAAAAGCAAGAGAGTTCCAGAAAAGCATCTATTTCTGCTTTATTGACTATGCCAAAGCCTTTGACTGTGTGGATCACAATAAATTGTGGAAAATTCTGAAAGAGATGGGAATACCAGACCACCTGACCTGGCTCTTGAGAAACCTGTATGCAGGTCAGGAAGCAACAGTTAGAACTGGACATGGAACAACAGACTGGTTCCAAATAGGAAAAGGAGTTCGTCAAGGCTGTATATTGTCACCCTGCTTATTTAACTTATATGCAGAGTACATCATGAGAAACTCTGGGCTGAAAGAAGCACAAGCTGGAAGCAAGATTGCTGGGAGAAATATCAATAACCTCAGATTTGCAGATGACACCACCCTTATGGCAAAAAGTGAAGAGGAACTCAAAAGCCTCTTGATGAAAGTGAAAGTGGAGAGTGAAAAAGTGGGCTTAAAGCTCAACATTCAGAAAACAAAGATCATGGCATCTGGTCCCATCACTTCATGGGAAATAGATGGGGAAACAGTGGAAACGGTGTCAGACTTTATTTTTGGGGGCTCCAAAATCACTGCAGATGGTGACTGCAGCCATGAAATTAAAAGACACTTACTCCTTGGAAGAAAAGTTATGACCAACCTAGATAGCATATTGAAAAGCAGAGACATTACTTTGCCAACAAAGGTCCGTCTAGTCAAGGCTATGGTTTTTCCAGTGGTCATGTATGGATGTGAGAGTTGGACTGTGAAGAAGGCTGAGCGCCGAAGAAGTGATGCTTTTGAACTGTGGTGTTGGAGAAGACTCTTGAGTGTCCCTTGGACTGCAAGGAGATCCAACCAGTCCATTCTGAAGGAGATCAGCCCTGGGATTTCTTTGGAAGGAATGATGCTAAAGCTGAAACTCCAGTACTTTGGCCACCTCATGCAAAGAGTTGACTCATTGGAAAAGACTCTGATGCTGGGAGGGGCTGGGGGCAGGAGGAAAAGGGGACGACAGAGGATGAGATGGCTGGATGGCATCACCGACTTGATGGACATGGGTTTGAACTCCAGGAGATGGTGATTGACAGGGAGGTCTGGCGTGCTGCAGTTCATGGGGTTGCAAAGAGTCGGACACGACTGAGTGACTGAACTGAACTGAATTGTCTTTCCTAAGATGGTGGATGATTTCCAGAAAACAAGCTGAAATGGCTAAAAGGTCAAGGCAATGACTGGGTCATTCTAGGGAAGTGGACATTTCAGCATGGATAGATTTCAGGAAATTAGTTCATATCTATCTTAACTCAAGCCTCCAAGACCAGAATCATTGTGAAATCACTGTGAGGTTGCAATAAGGGTTTTTAAATATCCAAGCATCAGCATATATATTATATTCTTCCCCCCATATGGTTAGATATTAAAACTGGCAGAAGGTAGAGATTATTTTAAACTATGGCAGTTTTTTTTCACAGTTGACATTCAAGTGATCCAATTAATTTCATAACAGAATATTAACATTATAAATTATTTAGGGAAGAAATAATGCATTGAAGGTGGCAATAATTTTTCAAAATAACTTTCAGATTTGATCTCTCTTTTCATTCTTATAAAACACCTGTGAGATACAAGAATGGTGTATTTATCCTCATTATATCAAATGGGATCTGTAACACAGGGTCTGTAGCTCAGTTGGTAAAGAATCTGCCTGCAGTGCAGGACACCCAGGTTCAATCCCAAGGTCAGGAAGATCCCCAGGAGAAGGAAATGACAACCCAGTCCAGTATTCTTGCCTAGAAAATCCTAGGGACAGAGAAGCCTGGGGGGCTACAGTCCATGGGGTCACAAGAGTTGGACACCACTTGGCAACTAAACCACCACTACATACTGAATGGGAAAATGCAGAGAAGGTAGATGACTCAGTGTCATATAGTTGGGACAAGAGCCCAGCTGTTCTGGGTCCCAGCTTCATGGGTTAGCACTCCACAATTCTCATTAGAGAAAACAATATACAAATTCAAAATAAGAGATCTCTATCATCACATCTAATTGTGAACTATTCACTTCTGGAAAGCAGAAGTCCCCTCAGGACAGAGACCTGAAAATGTTCTTCATTCTCCAGTTCCACCAGATTTTTTATTTTCTTTTCATTCTTTTTATGATCTCAAGAACTTGGTCTCTAAAAAATATTAACCACAGACACGACCTTAAAAACAAAACCTGGACACTGTTTTCTGTTGCTTTCTTCGCCTATAAGTCTCTACATATAAAAGGTTAATGCAGTAGTCAATAATCTCTTTGACAATCAAGAAACTAATAAATAGTATATTGACCCACAACCTCAGAATGAGTTGATAGAATGGCTTTTACTTCCCCTAAGGAAATATTATTTAAATGATAATTAAGAGCTATACCCATGCCTAGCAGGAAGTTTTGCCAATAAAATTATCCTTTCTTTAGCTAATGATTATTTACCAAATAACACCTGCTGCTCATAAAGCATTGGTTTGTACATCTCGTCTGTTCCTGTTTTTCAGAAATTAGCTTCCAAAAGGTAGAATGATTAATTTGCTGCTTATAAGTGCTCAAAAAAGGAATCAAATTTACATTTGAGTAGACCTAAGGTGTTTTTGTTGTTAACTGAAATGTATCAGTATTCCATCTCCAAACCCCATTCATGCAGCCCAAACTTGGGGTATTGCTAGGGACAGTTGAGACCTGGATAAAACATGGTATGTGTGTCTCTTTCTCTCTCTTTCTACACACACACACACAATGAGGAATGAAGGATATCAAGGACATCCTGGCAGGAAAGAGAAGTTGCAAAACAAGCAAATACATACCCTCTAAAAAAAGTTCAGTAGTAGAGCTAGATTCTTATAGCCCTTCCTTGGTGACAGGTGTTTCCTTTCTCTGAGTAGGCTGACTTCCCTACTCTTTCTGTAGTTACTGCCCTGCCCATTTGTGCAGAGGGGAAGGGATAGGTACAAAGAGCCATAATAAGGTACTAGAACCTAGACTCTCTAAAACCAAATACCACCCAATTTCCAATGAACTCCAGAGGAATACTTAAGTGACAGAATGTGAGCCCTTCAAAGCTCTCCTGCCTCCTGGCCACAGATGGTCTGAAAATTCTTCCATTTGAGTCTCATTCCTTCTAGCTAATCTGTAGACTCCCGGGTGTCCTTTAAAATGAAAAGGCACTGGGAAAATAATATGCTGGGCCAGTATTTCCTGGTGCATGTCCTAAGGAATAATAGCCCTTTGAGTTGTTCAACATAAAAAATAACAATAAAGGTGGGGAAAAGTTTGATGATCAAAGAGAAATGGATAGCTGCAGCAACCTAGATCCCCTCTTATAGATTTACAATGCACACTAATTTAGTTAAAGTTCCTAAAAATTCTATAATTTGTTTAAGCCTCTGATTCCCAAATTTACTTGACCACCTGTGTTTTGGGGCCAAATTTATTTGGCTATTTCATTCATTCTCTGAAACACTCTTCAAGAAATGCTGCCTAAAGCTCTTCATTTGAATCTTGAAAGTGACGTAATTTGGAGCAAAAATGGATACAAAGCCATGAGAGTTGGATTTGGACTGAAGTTTGAAGCCCTGGTCCTCCCACTTCATGAGCTCCCACTGCCTAGAAACTAAATCTGAAGATGAGGCAGACTTGAGCTGACTTGAAAGATAAAATTCAGAGAGGTAGAAAGGAGGACAAGAGTAACCCAATCATTTACTGAGATGACACTGAGATAAACGACCAAACAGCTTTTTTTCACTGATGTCTGTCATCACCACATTACAATCATCAGAGGGGAAAATGATTAAGAACAAACAGAAATAGGGTACCTGTGTTCTGTTTTCACTTTTTTTTCCTTTAAATTCATTTATCTCTTTCTTTTTAATCATTCATTCTTATTATTTCCATTACTCCCTCTCCAAATCTAAAAGAACTCTAAAAATGCTGAACACTTACATTCATTATTCTACAACAGTTTAACGTGATACTCTGTCAATCAGGTAAACAAAATTCAAATAGGCACCAGAAAGCATAACTTACCCTACAGATGTTTCTCAACAGTAGATATGCCCTAAAAGGGCACCAGAAAACAGGATCGATCTCATAGTCAAAGATCTTCCAAGAATCCAAAATTAAGTGTTACTCCTGAACTTTATTTATAGAGACCACAGCTAAGGCTGATCTGTTGGCAGTCTAAGAACTCAAGTAAAGTTCCCAAATGGTAAAATTCCTACCTGCAGATCAGATTCTCAAGGTTGCAGTCACCCACCCGTGTGATATCACCAATCCATACATTTTACATTCCTACAATGAGATAACAATCTTTGAGGGAAAGAAAACAAAATTACTAGAGCATATCAAGGACAAATCACACGTTCATGATTTAGAAAATAAAGTGCCACTAACTATGACCAGTAATAGAAGCCAGATTAATAGACCTAGAGGCTCAAGTCCTTTCTGGGTCTCTGACAAAAAAAAAAAAAAGGGCACAGCATTTATAGTAATTATTCAGGCATCCCTTCTATCACATTCCATTAATTGGCTCATTTGTTTATTTTTATAATGTTTACCCTGAAACACTGCAATCACTTAGTCCACATCTGCTGAATCTCCCTGTAGATATGGCCCATTCCAGTCCTCACTCTATATTAAAACAAAACAGAAGGCCATTTAATATTCAATTCTGAACTGTTTCTAAAGTGATCCATCTGCATTTGTACCAAATTGATGTCCCTGTTTCTGTGCTTTTTCCTAAAATGAAAATGTCTTTCTAATTATGACAATGAAATTGCTTGTTATAAAAAGTTTGGATTAAAAGAAAGTGTTTTATTTAATCACCAGTAATTCCTCCACCTTGACTTCCTACTTTGCTGAATCTGAAACTCTAATACTTTGGCCACCTGACTCAGCCGACTCGTTGGAAAAGACCCTGATGCTGGGAAAGATTGAGGGCAAGAGAAGAAAGGAACGACAGAGGATAAGATGGTTGGATGGCATCACTGACTCAATGGGCATGAGTTTGAGTAAACTCTGGGAGTTGGCAGAGAAGGCAATGGCACCCTACTCCAGTACTCTTGCCTGGAAAATCCCATGGACGGAGAAGTCTGGTAGGCTGCAGTCCATGGGGTCACAAAGACTTAGGGGTCACAGACTTAGCGACTGAACAACAAAAATTCCTCCACCAAAAGAAAACTATTTGGTGTGTATCTCTCCAAACTTCTTTCCATGTTTTAGAGCTTTTTCTAACAAAGAGTAGACCATCACAAGTATTCTGATTTTTTTTTTCTTTTTGACTGTGTTGAGTCTTAGTTGCATTGTGGCGTGCAGGATCTTTCATTGCAGGGCAAGGACTTTCTAGTTGTGGTGGTAGTGTGCTTAGTTGTTCCAGGGCATGTAAGATCTTAGTTCCCCAACCAGGGATTGAACCCATGTCCCTTGCATTGCAAGGCAGATTCTTAATCACTGGACCACCAGGAAGTCCTATATATTCTGATTTTTAAACAAAGGTTATCTTTCCTTGTCTATAAACATACATCTACATAAATCTGACTTTGTTCTTCATTGCAAACAGAGAAAATACACCTTTCTATTTTTAGGAATCATATTTTATTATATTTTAGCCATTCATATACATTATATTAGCCTAGCAAGTGTCAACTGACACAAGGAAATTTTCATCTGTCCTTCATGTGACGAATTCTTTATCTGCACACATTCTAAATCCCTGGGTTTGTCAAGGCTATGGTTTTCCCAGTGGTCATGTATGGATGTGAGAGTTGGACTGTGAAGAAAGCTGAGCACCGAAGAATTGATGCTTTTGAACTGTGGTGTTGGAGAAGACTCTTGAGAGTCCCTTGGACTGCAAGGAGAGCCAACCAGTCCATCCTAAAGGAGATCAGTCCTGGGTGTTCATTGGAAGGACTGATGTTGAAGCTGAAACTCCAATACTCTGGCCACCTGATGTGAAGAACTGACTCATTGGAAAGGACCTTGATGCTGGGAAAGACTGAGGGCAGGAGGAGAAGGGGATGACAGAGGATGAGATGGTTGGATGGCATCATCGACTTGATGGACATGGGTTTGGGTGGACTCTGGGAGTTGGTGATGGACAGGGAGGCCTGGCATGCTGTGGTTCATGGGGTCACAAAGAGTCGGACAGAACTGAGCAACTGAAGTGAACTGCACTTGAATTTCAAGTACCAACTTTAAGGGGAAAAGTATTATATGTCAGGGGACGTTCAGCTTTAAGGAATCCAATATGTTGCACTTTTCTTCCTTTGTGTGCCATTTCTCAAGGATTCTCTGTTCCTTATCAGTTCCTATTCCGGGAACAAGTACAGCTGCACACAAGTCTCAGGACTGAGATCATGGGAAAGGGTACCTGCTTGAATTCCTTTTAGTAACTCCCTTCAGTGACTCTTCAGCGTCAGCAACCTTATAAGTATTAGACTATCCATTTTGTTGCAACTGGTGGAATTTCATTCTTCGTAATAGCTGAGTAATCATTTTACTAAAGATATATAAACCTGCATTTCTGCTAATAAAATACCCTTGCTCCACTAGAGACCTGGGTCCCCTGTATCCTGCTTTCTGTCTTCATTCTCGTTGGAGCGTGGAAACCTACAGAGCTCACTTTCTCGCCCAGGCTTTCAAGACCTCCTTGAGAGGACGTCCTGTGCCTTCGTGAGCGGTACAAGTCCTGTGTATGGGCTTTATTGGTTTTCCATGTAACCCAAGAGATACTGCTCTCTCTCTCTTTTTCTCTCTTTCTTTTCGTCAACTCTGGTCCACCAGGTCCCGGTCTGTAAAGAAGACCAACAGGTATATATACAGTGTTTCTGTTTTTTTTTCATTCTGTTGGGTATTGGGGAGAAGAAAGAAACCAAGTGGTAGAAGCCATAATTCATCCTCATGTCCCCAGAACCTATCAAGTAAACAGTAGTCATATGAATTGAAATTAACGTACTTGCAGAATCAGTAAAATCTTCTTGGAAAAAATGGAGCCCTAGCTGAATCTTAGGGCAGGTAGATTTCTGGTGGTTGGGAAACACGTAAAAGGTAGAGAACTGGGAGAAAATGGTATACAACAGAATTGGGAGGAAATTTGACCCACTCAGGCAGATTTGACCCTGGGCATGGTGGTGAAGGTAGAATACGAGAAGACAAGGACTAGGTGGTACAGGGTCTCACCGTGCAAACAGAAGAGTTTATACTTGATGAAAGGGGCAGATGGAGAGCCTTGGAAGATTTTTGAGCTGACTGCAGTCTTGAGAATGATGAATCTTGCAGCATGGTTGCAGGGCAGAAAAGTTTTAAGCAGGGAGTCAAGCAAGGAGCTTCCTGGAGAAATCTAGATTTTTAAATGATGCATATGGACTGAGTGGTGCCAGAGGGAATGCAGAAAATGGGCTCAAAGAGGTATTTCAGTGGAAGGATCATGAGTCCCTGGTGAGTGACTGGTATCTGACTGAGCATAGAAGAAGTCAAGAAAAGAATACTTAGCAGTGGGTGGGAAAGGAGGGGCAGAGCCCACCTCCACAACAGCCTCTGAGCATTTCCTTACCCAGCTGTCACTGTATGAAGTTCCACTGTAAGAATATATTTTGTCTCCCTTACTGTGTACTTTCAAAGAGGAATTTTTGCTGAGAGGTACTACCCAATGAGTTGAGTTCACTATAAGAGTTAGGAACATGATAGCTCTCTTGTTTTCCTGAAAAAGATGGTGGTGATGAGCCTAGAGACACAGTAAAGTCCAAATGAAGCTTGGACCCCCTCGCTCCTAAACCTCAGGCATTCCAAAAAAGAGCAGAGACTGAAGGATGATGCCTGAGATGAAGAAAATGAACATTTCCTGGAATAGATGAAAATAGTAATTAAAAAAAATAGAAGCTGGGGGAGGAGAAAGCACAAGCCATAGTAGGAAGCTGTAGGGAAAACTCTAGAAATCACTGTTGTTTCTCTCTCTCACTAACATAAACAGATGCTTATCAGAATAGAGTATTATCCTTTCTATTGCCTCATCATTCTAAAAGTTGGATAAAATTTTTTTTAGATAGCTGTATTGACATATATGTGACATACACTAAACTGCATGTATTTTAAAATATGCCATTTGAAAAGCTTTGACATATGAAACCTTCACCACAACCCACATCATGAACCTATCCATCAGTTGCAATAAATCTGTTTTCGAGAATCACTGAGAAAATCTCCAGATGGAAAAAGATCACTGAAGTCCCATTGCTTTGCAGATGAGGAAATTAGGCCCCAAGTGGAGAAATGACTTACACAAAGACCCAGGAGTGACCAGGGTGGAGCAGGCATCCTTGGACCCTGAGTCACTGCTCCAACACTCTGGGCTATCCAGTCATCCAAGGTATTTCCACTCAGTTCTAGGAAAACACCACTTTAGACCAAACACCTCTTTATCAACCCATCCCTGGGGAAGCTGTAATTGAGAAAGAGTAAGATGATAGCTGTCTTTGGAAAAGTGCCCTCATGGCATGTTACTTCTTTTTAAGAATGATGTTAGGCACACTTTTCACTTTTGCCCTTTAGCCCTAGAAAGTAAGTAGCCTGATAGTAGGGAGAGTAAGATACTAAATGAAACCATAGGAGACAGGACTGCAAATTAAATCCTTCAGTAGAGTTACCAGACTCCAAAGCACTTCAAAATCAAAAGTTTGAGTGCCTTTGCACATAGAAACATTATGATTCGTAGTTTTAAAAAAAAGTTCTACAGCTCTATTAGTAAACTATTAATATGTTTAAGTACATTATAGATTACATAGACTTGCATGGAAAATGCACAGATATCTGAAAAAAGTGTGCTCCAATTTTTAATCAAACTGTAAACTTTATTTTGACCAATATTCTATGGTTATATACAGTAGCTCACCCTTATCTGCAGTTTTGCTTCCCAAGGTTTCAGTTACCCAAGGTCAACTGAGGCCCAAAAATATTAAATGGAAATTTACAGAAATAAACAATTTATAATTTTAAATTGTGTGCTGTTCTAAGCAGTCAGATGAAACCTCTTGCCATTTTGCTCCATCCTACCCAAGCCATGAATCGTTCCTTTGTCCAGTGCGTCAGGACCACTAGTCGCCTAATAGCTACTTCAGCTATCAGATCCAGGGTCGAAGTATCACAGTGCTTGTGCTCAAGGAACCCTCATATTACTAATAATGGCCCCAAAGCACAAGAGTAGTGATGCTGGCAATTTGAATATGCCAAGGGTAAGCCACAGAGTCTTCCTTTGAGTGAAAAAGTGAAAGTTCTTGACATAATAAGGAAAGAAAAAAAAGTATATGCTGAGGTCTACAGTGAGAACAAATCTTCTACTCATGAAATTGTGAAGAAGGAAAAAGAAATGCATGCAAATTTTGCTGTCACACTTCACACTGTAAAAGTTAGGCCACAGTGCACAAGTGCTTAGTTGAAATGGAAAAGGCACTAATTTATACAAGATATTTTGAGAAAGACTACATTCACATAACTTTCATTACAGTATGTTGTTACAATTGTTCCATTTCATTGATTATTGTTGTTAATCTCTTACTGTGCCTAATTTATAAATTAAACTTTATCATAGGTATCTATGTGTAAGAAAACACATACTATATAAAGGGGTTGGTACTATTCATGGTTTTAGCCATCTGTCCACTAGGTCAAGGGGGACTACTGTAAGCTGTTAACATTAGGGCAAGTGGAGTGAGAGGTATGCAGGAACTCTCTGTACTATCTTGGCAACTTTTCTGTAAAGTTAAATTATTCTAAAAATTACTCAAAAATTAAAGATTTAAAAAAAAAAAAAAACACCTTGTTGAAGCCACATATGAAAACAATGAAAAGGCAAATACTGTAAAAGTGGGAAGTATTTGTAGCATATATTTTAAGGTTTAATATCCTTACTATGTAGACAGCACTTACAAAACTCTCCAAGTAAGTATCTTGTAGAAAATGGACAGTCACAAAAATAGGCAGGTCAATCTCGCACACATACAAATAAATGGCCAGTTTTTTGTTTTTTTTTTTTTTTTAATCCAACATCTGTAGTAACCAAAGAAATGCTGTTTTAAAAACTGAGGTGCCATTTTCTTTTTTCACCAGTCAAGTTAGCAAAGTTGGGCTTTTGGCTATAGTGGATGCTGCTGGTTTGTTTTTAATGTTACCCAGAATTGATGAGGGTTTGGGGCAATAGGTGCCCCAAATAGGTGGAAGAGCGTACATTGTTACAGGCTTCAAGAGAGGGATTTAG
The DNA here is from genome assembly GCF_003369695.1 of Bos indicus x Bos taurus. NCBI lineage: Eukaryota > Metazoa > Chordata > Mammalia > Artiodactyla > Bovidae > Bos > Bos indicus x Bos taurus. The sequence continues at coordinate 25,730,619 of NC_040079.1, forward strand.
CAATTCAAATCCAAAAACTTATAGATACTAACCTCTCACCTAACCATTCTACTTTTAGGAATTTATTCTAAAGAGATCACCATGCTATGCTATGCTATGCTAAGTCACTTCAATTGTGTCTGACTCTGTGCGACCCCATAGATGGCAGCCCACCAGGCTCCCCCGTCCCTGGGATTCTCCAGGCAAGAACACTGGAGTGGGTTGCCATTTCCTTCTCCAATGCATGAAAGTGAAAAGTGAAAGTGAAGTCGCTCAGTCATGTCCGATTCTTAGTGACCCCATGGACTGCAGCCTACCAGGCTCCTCCGTCTATGGGATTTTCCAGGCAAGAGTACTGGACTGGGGTGCCATTGCCTTCTCCAGAGATCACCATAAATATACACAAAGATTTACCTAGTATTTATATTGTTTCAAATGGTGAAAAATCTTAGTGTCTTCTAACTGACAGTTGGTTAAATCAAATGGAACAAATCCACACCAACCAAAAATAAGGGGCCCATTAAAAATGGTGTATAAGAATACTAAGAATAGGACTTTCCTGGTGGTCCAGTGATCGAAAATCTGCCTGCCAATGCACGGGACATGGGTTCGATTCCTGGTCCAGGAAGATTCCATATGCCACAGAACTACTAAGCCTTTAAGCCACAACTACTGAAGCCCACATTCTAGAGCCCACTGCCTAAAGACTGTGCACCACAGGAGAAGCGACTGCAATGAAAAGCCCTCACACGACAGCTAGACAGTAGCCCCCTTCCCTGCTCACATCTAGAGAAAGCCCACAGGCAGCAATGAAGACCCAGCACAGCCAAAAAATAAAATAAATAATTTAAAAAAATAAAAGAATACTAAGAATATGTATGGCAAATAGATGGGGAAACAGTGGCTGACTCTATTTTGGGGGGCTCCAAAATCACTGCAGATGGTGATTGCAGCCATGAAATTAAAAGACGCTTATTCCTTGGAAGGAAAGTTATGACCAACTTAGACAGATGGCACCCCACCCCAGTACTTTTGCCTGGAAAATCTCATGGGCGGAGGAGCCTGGTAAGCTGCAGTCCATGGGGTCGCGAAGAGTCGGACACGACTGAGCAATGTCACTTTCACTTTTCACTTTCATGCATTGGAGAAGGAAATGGCAACCCACTCCAGTGTTCTTGCCTGGAGAATCCCAGGGACAGGGGAGCCTGGTGGGCTGCCATCTATGGGGTCGCACAGAGTCAGACATAACTGAATCGACACAGCAGCAGTAGCAGCAGCAGCCGATAGCATATTCAAAAGCAGAGACATTACTTTGCCAACAAAGGTCCGTCTAGTCAAGGCTATGGTTTTTCCATAGCTGTAGTCATGTATGGATGTGAGAGTTGGACTGTGAAGAAGGCTGAGCACCGAAGAATTGATGCTTTTGAACTGTGGTGTTGGAGAAGACTCTTGAGAGTCCCATGGACTGCAAGGAGATCCAACCAGTCCATTCTAAAGGAGATCAGCCCTGGGATTTCTTTGGAAGGACTGATGCTAAAGCTGTAACTCCAATACTTTGGCCACCTCATGGGAAGAGTTGACTCATTGGAAAAGATTCTGATGCTGGGAGGGATTGCGGGCAGGAGGAGAAGGGGACGACAGAGGATGAGATGGCTGGATGGCATCACCGACTCGATGGACATGAGTTTGAGTGAACTCTGGGAGTTGGTGATGGACAGGGAGACCTGGTGTGTTGCGATCCATGGGGTCCCAAAGAGCTGGACACGACTAAGCGACTGAACTGAACTGAACTGAAGAATATGTAAAGACATGGAAAGATGTTTACAGAATATTAAGATGTTTTTTAAAATCCATTTATAAAATAAAAATGCATTCAAAATAATGATTATATAGGAAGGAAATACACTCAAAAGTTAAACCAGTGATTTGGTTACACACTTCTATGAGGTTAACAGTAACTTTAATTATCAATTTGCTTATAATTTACATTAAAAAAAAAAAAAAAGACCAAACCTCCCTCTAAGTTGGGATGGGAAGAAACAGATCCTGGCATCTTTCCTTATACCTTGGTCCCAACCGGGTTTGCCATCCTTCCTGATACTGTGCTTTATAGACTTGGCTTTCCTTTTGGTCTGCAAGTTCTTGACTTGGGTTCACCTTAATACTCCCCCCATTTCCCATCTACCCACACTTCGGAACTCCTCAGAGCTCACCACCATCTGTGCTGCCCTCATTTGCCACTAACAGACAGCCACTACGTCAACTCAGTAGGACCCAGTTTATACTGAGCCCTGGCCTTCTTCCAAACACAACCTCTGCACTTGCTTAGGTTTAAAAGTCCATGCCACAAATTCTTGTTTACATTAAGTCAGGAAAAACAAATAGAAATTCGTTGATCATTTGTTGTTTGCAAACACCAGGCTCAAAAAACCTCCGATACAGTAACTATTTGTCTTTCTTCAGCTGGAAATAACCACCCAACTCCATACTTGTGAAGGTCTTCTTATCCTTCTCAGTCTGCATCAGGTTCCCATTTATGGTCACCCCAACTCAGGTTTATGAATGGATCCCTCATTTATGAAATAGCTACTATGTGACAGGCACTGTTAAGTAGGACTCTGAAGATGAGCTGATTTTATCAGTCAAGAGCTCAGTGTCTAGACTAGCACTATCCAGCAGAACTTTCTGCAGTAGTGGAAATGTTCTATATTCGCACGGTTTCAAGTATGTTGCCACCAGCCACATGTAGCTATTGACCACTTGAAATATGACTACTATAACTAGGGAACTGAATTTTTTATTTTTAATTAATTTTAACTCAAGTTTAAAAACTGAAGCAGTGTAAAATATTCTTCCTTTAAAAACAATGTAATGTTTTGGTAGGATATTTTAACTGTTGAAAATTTAGCATCCAGGTTAAGATATGCCCCAATATAAAGTACACACCAGATTTCAAAGACTTAGTATGAAAATTAGAATGTAAAATGTTATTAATAATTTTTATATTCATTACATGTCAAATGATAGTATTTTACATATATTGGATTAATAAATTATTAAAATTAATCGCATGTTTCCTTTTACAAAAAAAGTTTAAAAAACTACATTAAAAAATGTAGTTAAAAACAATGTAGTTACTAGATAATTTAAAATGACATAGGTGGCTTGCATTAAATTTCTATTGAATAGCACTGATCTAGAGAAAAAAGGAAAGTGATATCTAAATAGTCTCTAACTAAAATACATTATATGTTTCTAGAAATGTATACAAAAGTCTAACACATAAAAGTTAAGCAATAGACTTATCTGATATAACATGGTGGGGTAGTTAATTCTCAAGACCTAAAAAATATTATAAAATCCATAATTTCAATATGCATTGAATAATGACCCTTCACTCCAATTGCAAAAGTAATTCATGCTGTTCATTAAGAACTGAAACATTACAGAAATAACTCAGAAAGTTGAGATATTTAACTAGATATAATTAACAATTTGAGCTATATAGAAACATATCATTATTGGTTCTTTGTATAAGTGTGCTGCTGCCACTGCCAAGTCGCTTCAGTCGTGTCCGACTCTGTGCGACCTCATAGACAGCGGCCCACCAGGCTCCCCCGTCCCTGGGATTCTCCAGGCAAGAACACTGGAGTGGGTTGCTATTTCCTTCCCCAGTGCATGAAAGTGAAGTTGCTCAGTTGTGTCCAACTCTTAGCAACCCCATGGACTGCAGCCTATCAGGCTCCTCCGTCCATGGGGTTTTCCAGGCAAGACTACTGGAGTGGGTTGCCATTGCCTTCTCCAGTATAAGTGTGAGATGATACTATATTTGGGGGAGAGCTAAACTGTATTCCATAATATGGATATAATTTATTTAACCAATCCCTTATTTATGACATCCAATTTTTTGCTATTTCAAAGCATAAGGAACACTCTTATATTTGTATACTTTTTATATGTTTTTCTGCTTCTAAAATAATATTCTTATAATAAAAATATCCATATATTGCTGAAAATTATAGCAAAAAAGTGACTACCTCTTATGTTGTCACCCACCTTGTCCCAATCTTCCTCTGATGATTATTGCTGTTATTGTTTAGTTGCTAAGTCATCCAACTCTTTGCAACCTCACGGACTACAGCCCACCAGGCTCCTCTGTCCATAGGATTTCCCAAGCAAGAATATTGGAGTGGGTTGCCATTTCCTAATTCAAGGGATCTTACCAGTTGGTTATATACATTTTATCAGAATTATTTCCCATGTATATATTAACCAGGTTATTTTTTTCTTTTATAAAATTTTAGACAGACTATACATACTGTCCAACTTTTTAACTTAAAAATAAATTAAGCAACAAAGTTATACTATATAACATAGGGAATTATGCCCATTATGTTGTAATAACTTATAAGGGAGTATAATTTGCAAAAATACTGAATCACTATGCTGTACATATGAAATAAACATAATATTGTAAATCAACTATATTTCAATTAAAAATGATAAAAAAAAAAAACAACATTTGCACACACACAAAAGTGAAATCATTATTTTTCTCAACTCATAGAGAATATCAAGGGTTGAAACCTCAGAGGGCAGGCTTGGCCTTTATAAATCCCTGGGCTTAGTGTCCAATCCAGGCTCAGACATGGGTTCTGAAGGTTTCACTAAAACAAATACTTGTTACATTTACTTTTCCACACTTCTTCCCATCATATATGGAGAAGATCAGGCTCAGGGGAGAGCCTGAAACATGCTCAAACAGAAGATCCAGTGTTGTAGGCTATTTCCCCTGAGAAAATCCAAATAAAAAAAGATGTGTTTTTAACTTTCAGGCTAAGCTCTCATCTATACTCTCTTGATGAAACTGTCAAACAATGGTAATAGATATGTAATTTTTACACCTGTGGAATTTAGCAGTTGCTTTATTTGTATATACCATTTACAGAATTAAAATTTTTTTTAAGATGTCAGTGACATTATTTCAATTAGTAATTTTCTTTCAAGATCTTCATCAAGATTATATTTTAAATGCCAAGAAACTTTTTTGAAGAATAAAAAAACCTCCTGATTTGCTCAAAAAATGTATTATTTGGGCAAAGGGGGTCAAAAGGTTTAAAAAAAAAAACAACTACAGTTGATGTAAAAGAGACATAAAACTTTGAATCATATTTAAATTTAAATAAGTAAAAGAGTGGATTGCTGGGTCCGAGGGTAACTCTATGTTTAACTCTTTTAGGATCTGCCAAACTGTTTTCCAAAGTGAGTGATGAACATTTTTATAGGCATTTTGGAAAACACAGAAGTGAAGACAATTCTTGCAATTTCAAAGGACTTACAATTTACTGTAGATGGAGAGATGCAACTAACATGGACACATTAAAAGTATAATTATATCTTATAATTAAGAACCAAACCATGCAACTCTAAAAGTTATACATTCTTGAGCTTTCCAGGTGGTACTAGTGGTAAAGAACCTGCCCGCCAATACAGGAGACATAAGAGATGAGGGTTCAATAGTTATGAATTCTTAGAGCTGAAAGGGAAGACAAAAGAAATACATATACATTCTACATACACATGTATAACTCATTTGGACACTTTTCCATGTCAGTACATAAACTAAGGTTACCCAAAAATGCTCATCAATAAGAAACTCATTCAATAAATGATAGAGCTATGCAAGGGAATGCTTCTCCTGTGGCTTAGTGATAAAGAATCTGCCTGTAATGCAGGAGATGTGGGTTCGATCCCTGAGTGGGGAAGAGCCCCTGGAGAAGGAAATGGCAACCCACTGCAGTATTCTAGCCTGGAGAATCCCGTGGACAGAGGAGACTGGTGGGGTACAGCCCACAGGGTCACAAAAGAGTCAGACACAACTGAGTGACTAAACAATGGACTGCTATGTGGCCATTAAAAAGATATGATATAGGTCTTTATGAACTTAGATGGAATGATGTTAAAAATATATTTATAAGCAAAAAAACAAAGCAAGTTGTTGAATAGTGTATATTAAAATTCAACTTTTGTGGAAAAAAATCATATAATTATCCCTGGCTATCTAAATTTTTATTTATTTCTGAATTCAGACAGCAAGAATTAAAGTTTGGTTAGTGAATTCAGATAGTGAAGGATATTAAGCTTTCTGAATGTATTCAGCTTGTAAGTTTCAGATAGCTCCTAAGAGTTGGGATGAGGAGAAATACATCTCAAAATATTTATCTGAATCCAACCCATTCCTAAATTTAGAGAAAGCAAGGGTTCAACTTATTACATATGTTTATGTTCAAAAATGGCCTGGAAATAATATGTATTGAACTGTTAGCAGTTATCATCTTTAGGGTAGAATTTTATTTCCATTTTAACAAAATTGCATTATTTGAATTTCATACAATGCACATGAGTACTTCTAATCAGAAAGCACATAATAAAAATGTCATTTCTAAAAAGTAGATTTTGGGAATCTGGCAACCTAAGCAGGTATATAATACTTTAGTGAATATTCTTAGGTATGCAGCTACATTTTTTTTTTTTTTTTTTGCACATCTGAAAGGATGTTACCGATTCTTAATCACGGAACTGCTACGTCACGGAGTATGATCATTTTTTATATTCCCAGGTTGTCCTCCAAACAAATTATACCAATGTTCTTTCCCACCCAACATTGCTTTGAAAGGGCCTGCTTTCCACAGCTTCCCAATATTGGTATCATCACACATTAGACCTACGCAAATCTGAAATAAAAATATTTCACTGTTTTAGTTTTTATTTCTTTAGTTGTTTGTGAGGTTGAACAACTTTTTGTGTACTTTTTTTTTTGTCATTTGGCATTCCTCATCTATGAACTTTCTATTCATATACTTTGACCACTTTTCTACTGACTTATTTGACTTTATCTTATTGTTAAAACTCTTTATATATTTGGGATATTGAGGTCTGCCCTAATTTTCTTACAAAAATTTTCCCAGTTTGTCTTTTCATTTCATTTATTGAGTTTTTTCTTTTTTTTTTTCAATTCTCTCTCTCTCTGCTGCTGCTACTGCTAAGTCACTTCAGTCGTGTCCGACTCTCTGTGACCCCATAGACAGCAGCCCACCAGGCTCCACTGTCACTGAGACTCTCCAGGCAAGAACACTGGAGTGGGTTGCCATTTCCTTCTCCAATGCATGAAAGTGAAAAGTGAAAGTGAAGTCGCTCAGTCGTGTCTGACTCTTAGCGACGTCATGGACTGCAGCCTACCAGGCTCCTCAGCCCATGGGATTTTCCAGGCAAGAGTACTGGAGTGGGGTGCCATTGCCTTCTCTCTTTCTCTCTCTCTCTACGAAAGTTTAAATAGTTTTATTCAGTCCAGGTATCCGTCTTCTGCCTTAAGGCTTCTAGACTTTGTATTGTGCTTGGAAAAGTCTTCCCTACTTGAGATTAGAAAATTTTTATTAGTGTGTTTTTCTAGTACTTTTATAGTTTCCTTGTTTTATCTTTCAATCTTGTTCCTTCTGGACTCAATTCATATATAAGGAATTAGATCACATCCCCTTTCAGATATATTCTTCAGGAATATATTTTCCAGCACTTTATATGTGTTCTTTAATTCTGATCTTTTTTTCCACAAATGAGCAAAGTCAACAGGCTTAACCCCTGGACTGGACTAACTGACGCTAAAACATACCCCTTCAAGTGTGTCCAGTGATTTCCAACTTTGTCTCATGAACTAAAGTTATGATATACTCTTCTTACCACTAACATCAACACATTCATTTTTTCATGTATAAATGTCAAGGAGTAACTATTCAAATAGCTGTACAAATTACCAGTGCACCAAGACATTGAAGTCATTGAACCTAAACAATGCATGTGAAATGTTCATTCATGAGCTCAAGTACAAAAATCCAAGTTCTGGGATTTAGGAGTGTCAATGCATATTGTCCAAAAATTCCAGTTTTTGAACATCAAACCTATGAGAGGAAAGATTGGGGGTTCATGACAGCAAGATGGGTTATACATACATACACAGGGGTCTCAACTATGGGAACCCAACTTTCCTGGGAGATCCATAGGAAATGTTAGAGGAGTGAGCTTTGAGATTGGTCTTAAAATTGAGGAGCAGTTCAACATTTGAAGAGTCCAATATTTGAAGACTTGGTGACTGGTGTTTCAGGCCAAGCAATCAAGTGTGGGAAGGTGGCTAGGCTTGGAAGGGTCTTCTTAAAAGTCCTGATACCATCTTTCTCCATCCCTCCCAACTTGCTGTCTTCAAGAGGAGGGAAGGATCCGATACCAGACTTACTGATTATTTGACCTCATTCACAATAAAGTCATTACTCCAACCTTACATATACATTTTACACCTTATCTTTAATTGTATAACAAAAGGTTTTTTCCTCTTTAAAGGAACTTCAGACAAAAGCAAAGCAGGTCAGAAGATTTTACAGATTGTCAAAATGACCTAATTTAGTCTTTTGTTGGAGTGGTGGCCAGGGGTACCAGGTAGCCTTAACTTTTCACCCCTAGGAGCCCTGTCCTCACTTGCAGAGGTGATTTTCTCCTTTTTGTCAAGGCCTGGACCCTGCCCTTATCCAGGTCACCCTCTTCTACATCTTCCCAGCTATATTCCCAGCCTCTTCCCCTTCCTCAGTCCAAGCTCCCTACCTCCCGCCTAGTGCCAACACACTCAAATCATTACAATACTTTAAAAAGTATTTTTTTCAATATTTAAAGACTTAATCCTACTTCCTCTACTCCCTGAGTCCCAAGACTCTGCACATTTAAAATTAATGAAAAGATTTTAATACCAGAATTCCCAGCTTAGCAGCCTTTAGTATATATCCCTGAACCTCCTATTTAATGGATTTTCTGAAAAGTGTGCCCTGTGATGTATTCGGTAGGTAGTGGCATACTAGAGCCTTCTCAAACTGGCTCACCAGAACCAAGGTGCTCATCTCTTCCCAACTCCACATTCAGTGATGTCTCTTCGGTAATTTGAAATAAGCTACAGTGGGAGTATTTATATCTAGAAATCAGCAAGTGCTACAAAATCAAGGCTTTTAACAAAGACAATTGTTAAACATCTACCAGCACACCACCATTTTAAGGATTCTTTTAGTTTCTAGTAAAAGAAATTCACTCGAGTTAACATAAGCAAAAAGGGGAACTTATAAGATTCAGCTAGTGAAGTGTCATGATGCCTATAAGTGGGCAAACAGATGAACCTTGGGAATTAACTGGAACCAGAGACTTGAAAACCATCAGAACTTTCCGTTGCATCTCTCTGCCCTTCTCCGTGTCATTCTTTTGTTCTTGTTGCAACCTGCTTTCCCTGGTTTCCAATCTACATAAAGGGAAATGTGAAAACTTGCTCTAAGCCCAGACACCTAAAGAGACTGATGTCTTTCCTATTCCAAATTCCCAGGAAGGAATTTCGATTGGAAGAAAGTTCTACTGAAATCAAAGCCTGGATAAGATGAAGGGGTGCAAACAGGCAGGGTTACACTGTAACAACATGCATGAGAATCAGGGGAAAAAACTGATGGAAAAGAAAAGGGATGAAACAGTCAACTCAAAAACCCACAACATTTATAAATGTTTTTCATTTATAAATGTTTTCCTTTTCTCAGCTATTAACTGCTCTCAGTAACACCACCACAGGCTCCATCAAAGGAGTACATGTCTTATTTAGCATTTATTTAATGTCTGAGTACTTTATAATAGGCAAAAGGAGTTGTTTTAAAAGTTATAGAGGAAAAAGATGACGAAGACTCCATAACAGCTGCAAGAAAAGCCAACTTAAAATGTTTAAGGGAAAATTTCTTGCCCAAAAAGAAGTCCAAAAGTAGGATGGTTCCAGAATGTAACTCAGCAGCTCAGGATCTAGGTTTTCCACAGTCTCACTCCAAAATGTTTAGACTAATGTCCTTATGGAAACAGGTAGCTGTCACAGTTGAGGTCATCAATATCATCTGCTAAACAGAAAGGGATCATTTTGCCTTTTCGTTTTTAAGACCAAAGAAGGTTTTCCCAGAATGTCTCCACTAGCAAGTGTCCCTTTCCAGAGTTAGATCACATGCCACTTGGTGACAAGCGGAATGGCACCACCTTGATTGACTTAGACCAGCTGGGACCTAAGTCCTATGAGGGAAGGGGAAGAAAGGGACAAAATGGGAAGCTGCTAACAGAAGGATAAGGAGAATAGAAGGAGAAGGAGAACAGAAGGAGAACAATCAGTGGAGGCTACCACAGACTCTTGCTGCATCTGAAGGGGTGCAATCAAAGAAAAGAGACAAAAGACTCTGGCCCTAAGTCGCATTTCTCTAAGCCCTTTTGTCTCATTCAACTCTCTGACCTGCCACATCGGTCTTACTAACCCTGGCTGCAGCCCCTTCCACGGGGACCTGGTTTTTATCTCCCTGCTTCCCCCTTTTGATTTACACTAATTAGTAGCAGAGTTGGCTCCCTGCCTGATGTTCTCACTGCTAAATCAAGATTTTGAACACACGAAAACTTCATGGTGACAGAGGGCCCTAATAAACAAAGACAATTACAGACAACAGGCCCCTGTAATCAGGCAGACCGAGGATCTGCCTGTGAAAGAGGCCGAGCTCAGAAGATAAAAGATAAGAACTAGAAAACCGGATTGTCTGGGATTATAACATTTTTAAGTATTTCATGCATTTCCTTTTGCACACTAAGTGGAAATCTGCAGTGAGGGATAAGTTATACAAAAAAAAGACAAGCTTAATTTTTTTGTAATATGTGCTTTCTCTGCCAACTTCTCTTGAACCCCCTCTAATAACTGCCGGAATGCATACAAAAAGGTTTAGTTTTCTATTTCCATCTGTAGCTTTGTTAAATTTAGATATAAATTGCAACTCTTCTTTACACTATAAAGTGCCTACAATTTGAACACTTCAGTTGGTATATATTAGATACTAAAAAAAAAAAAAGAGAGAGAGAAGGGTCCTTTTCTCCCTTTTGTCTCCTTTACTACCCTGCATGTTTGCGCCTGATTTGTATTTCCTCTTACCCTCCAATGCACCTCTGTGACCACATGTTCCTGACAGATAGAGAATATCCAGGTGGCCTGGTACTTGGAAACTTGTCAGATGTTATTCAAAGCAATAAAGAACACATCATACAAGTCTTTGGTATATTGTTACAGGGAAAACCCTGTTTAGAATTCACTAATTGGGAATTTGTGATAATTTGAGGAAAGGCTGGCTGAAGTTAACCTTTGTACTATCTATGGGGGGAAAAAAAAAGAGTTCACTGCAATTCTGAATAGTATAAACAAGATTGGAAAGGGAATAATTATCTACTTAAAAGAACCAGTTGTTTTGAAAAGCTTTAGAAGTATCCTTTTACATACAAACAGGGTAATTATGATTTAAACAAAGGCTGGCCTGTTTCTAAGGCTTCTTTGAAATGTCAATTACAAATTACTCGTGTTTATTCACCAAGGCAAAACCCACCCCAGTGTACCAAGCAACAGTTGGTTAGCTTGCTTTCACTTACTCTATTTGAAAATAATAAATCTCAAGTTCTTTCAGAGTTGTATAATTTAATTCAAGCTTTTCACTAATCTAGACAGTTGGTCCATCCTATAGGGTAAGTGAAGATTTACTAATTACCAGCATACAACAACCGCAAATGCGTAGAGTGACACCTGCCTTCACTAACTGAGTGGAATAGGTGGCAAATACAGAAAATTGACAAAGAAAACTATTCCAGAGCAGTGACTTTTATTTTCTATCCTACCAGAGTAAGAAGCACATTTTACAGTGATTGCAGCTTGGTACACACACTGAAACAAAAACAATACTTGTCCTTATTTTGTGTGACACTGTTACTTTCTATTTATTTTTAAATAAATGTCAGTTACTACCCACTAATTTCATAATCTATTAATGGGTCGCTGTTTTGGAAACACTACCCTAGAATCTGGTGGCGCTAGTGGAAAAGAACCCACATGCCAATGCAGGAGACGTAAAAGACGCGGGTTCGATCCCGGCATGGGGAAGATTCCCTGGCGGAGGAAATGGCAGCCGACTCCAGTATTCTTGCCGGGGGAATCCCATGGACAGAGGAGCCTGGCGGGCTATGGTTCATAGGCTTGCAAAGAGTCAGACACGACCAAAGCGACTTAGGACGCTCGCATGCACCCTAGAATCTGTTGGGAGATAGTATTCTTTTGTGAGAGAACAGGGTAAGCGGTGATGTCACCAGAAAAGCCCATTAAAAATTCCTAGGAAATAAAAATAGAATCTTGGTAATAAAGTCTAACCTTTTTTTTTCTTTCTTGTCTTTCCTTTGTGCTTAGTCCAGTTTCACTTGCTTATGGAGTGCTGCCTCACACCCATCACTTCAGCCGAGAGTTTCTATGCAAAATGGCTGCTCGGACACCTCAGCTCGGATGGCCCTGTGCAGAAGCTCTGCGCCGAACACTGCAATTCAAGATGGCGGCAGAGTGGGCCGTGTGCAGACACACTGCTCCCGGCAGTGCAACCTGGAGCTTGGCGCACAGCAGCTGTACCCACACTACAAGATCTCTGCCCCATCACTGCTGACAAGATCCCTCTGTGCAGCCCCGCCCAGGGCCTCTTGGGAAGTGTGTGGACTCTAGAGGCACAAGTTGCCACCTCTCCATTCTTTGACGGGAAGAGCACAGCGTCCCTTTACTTCTGAACCCAGTTCAGCCTCATTCTATTGGTTCCAATGACACGAGGCAGGAGGACCCTTTTGGGGACCTGAGATAGGAGGATCAGTAATAATAGAAGGAACTGTAGCTATCTGATTTTCTCCCCCCATTCTTCTCTCAAATCCTTGCCCATCAACCTCTCTGCTCTAGTCACTACTGCCCCCTGTTTCTCAACATTCACTAAAAAGCTCATTCCTACCTTCATCTACCCTTCCAGCTAAGTTTCCATTTCCCTTCTTTTTTCAAAAGCCTACCCTGAGTTTCTGCCTGATCTACTGATAGTCATCCAGGCTTACCCACTGTAGGTGAGACAAGATGATGCTGTCAGGCCTCTCCACTCAACAGTGTGAGCCCTTCCCTGCTTCACTTAATTGCTCCCGTCTCAGCTCAGTTTCTGGCTCTTGGCTCCACTTTCCATGAACAGTCCTTCTCTATCTCTGGACTTAGTTTGGTATTTGGTGTCTGGTCTTTCAAGTTCTTATCTAATTGCTCTCCATTAAGAACATGGATAATGTGTTATCACCACCATAAAAACAAAATCTTTGGGATCAGACAAAATCCAAGACACTCACCAGCTATATGATCTTGGGTATATCATTTGATTTCCCTGAGCCTCGGTTACATCATCCATAAAACTGGATGCAGGCTTGTGAAGGGTAAACTAATCCTTAATGCCTGGCATATAGCAAACACTCTCTAAATGTCATCTATGATCAGTATTATTACTGTTGCTGTTATTATTGGTTTAACCTACTGGCTTGTTTCCCTTCCCACCCAAACTACAACATCCGGTCTTTGAAAGACAGAGAGGTTCAGAGTTTGAGACTACCTAGTGTAGCTGTACTTTCCAGTTCCCCTATTCTCCAATTTCTCTCCAAACATCTCCTGTGCGTATAGTATCATTTTTCACTATATCTATCCCAGTTAGAATCTTCAATGAATCCCATAGTTCCCTCCTTCATGGTTCCTGACAAGAGTTGTGATGCATGATGTAGGTGGACATTCCTACAAAGGTCAGTTCTGATCATTTCTTGCGATGATGGACCATAGATAGGAAGTAAGCCCAAGAATTCCACGCCTCCCCACAAGCAAGCCACCCAAACAGGTTATAACCTTCTACCATAAAAACCAGGTGTGGCCAAATTTATCCCATTCAGCAAGGACAGACTGAAGAAGGGACTGTTATGGAGCCCATGGGACACCCTGACAGCTCGCACAGGCTCTGCGTACAATCAACACCAAGCCAAACTAGTATTTGCAGCCTTAGTTTCATGAACTATCTCCCACTCACATGTTCTGTACCTCACCCATTAATACAGTTCCAGTGAGCCTGGCCATGCTTTTGCTCCTCATCCTTCCATGTCCTTGCCCCTGCCTTATTCCTTTGATTCAGTATTTCTCTCCTTGGCTTTGGCTGTCCTTCCAGCTATTTTTGGTCTCTGCTTTGGGTTTAATGTACTTACAAACCACCCTAACTAACTCCTTCATATTTATACCCCCTGATTTAACTTGTCCATGATTCCTTCTTCCAATATACAGCTATCACTCACCCCCAACTTTGACCTGTGTTAGCCCCATAGATGAGACCATGAAAAGTAGCAATCTTTGATATAAATGACTTTTTGGATAATAGTTCATCAATTATATTTTTGGATCTACAAGCAAAACATCTGGGGCATGGTCACTTACTCTATTATCTGGAAAATTGTCATTGTCCTCCTTTTCCTGATGAGATTATATCAGCTTGGATATGGGGCTTCTCTGGTGGCTCAGTGAAAGTGAAGTGAAAGTCTCCCAGTCGTGTCTGACTCCTTGCGACCCCATGGACTACACAGTCCATGGAATTCTCCAGGCCAGAATACTGGAGTGGGTAGCCTTTCCCAACCCAGGGATTGAACCCAGGTCTCCCGCATTGCAGGCGGATTCTTTACCAGCTGAGCCACAGGGAAGCCCAAGAATACCTATCCCTTCTCTAGGGGATCTTCCCAACCCAGGAATCAATCTGGAGTCTCCTGCATTGCAAGCAGATTCTTTACCAACTGGGCTATCAGGGAAACTCAGACAGATTGGTAAAGAATCCACCTGCAATGCAGGATATCTGGGTTCGATCCTTGGGTTGGGAAGATACCCTGGAGAAGGACATGGCAACCCACTCCAGTATTCTTGCCTGGAGAAACCCATGGACAGAGGAGCCTGGCAGGCTATATAGTCCATGGGTCACTAAGAGTCAGACACAACTGAGTGACTAACACTTATTTTTTTAATCACTTATGGCTGTGTAGGAGGTGGTAATTGACTTACCTCGAAATCAGGATCTTCCAGCTTCAGAGAATAGTGGTTAAGATCACAGTAATTAAGAACCCAAACTCCAAAGTCAGATGACTCAGATTTAAATCCTGGTCCATCAACTTACTACTATATTTTGAGCCTTTTATTTTTTAATTTGTTTTCTTGGTAATTGGGGTTTGATTATTTGGGTGCTATTTAAATAAACAAGGCAACAAGTATCTTGATCATATCAAGTTAGAAATATCAGAATCATTCAGTAAATTTTAGATATTGGCTCCTCTGCTTTCTTTGCCTCTGCTCTCCTCAGTTTCTCTCTTTTGCATTCATGAATTCCTTTGCATATTGATTCAACTAAATTATTTATCTATCATGTTGTTTGGCACTGTGCAGGGTCAGAGAAATACAAAGATAAGTCATGGACTGTACCTTTAAAGTTGGATAATATATATTTATCTTCCCAACCCAGGGACATATATATAAATGACAGAGGGACTTGCAAATAAATACAGGCATTAAAATGCTAAGCGTGATGAACTTCCCTGGTGGTCCAGTGCTTAAGAATCCACCTACCAATGCAGGGGACACAGACTTGACCCCTGGTCCAGCAGGATGCCACATGCCACAAGGCAACTAAGCCTGCGAGCCACAAGCACTAAAGCCTGCATGCCTAGAGACTGTGCCCTGCACTAAGAGAAGCCACCACGGGAAACCCATGCACCCCAACTAGCGTGGCCCCCACTCGCTGCAACTAGAGAAAAGCCCACACAGCAACAAAGACTCAGCACAGCCAAAAATAAATTTAAAAAAATTTTAAAACCTCATTACCTACGAGCCCCCAATTTCCCTTAAAAAAAAAAAATGCTACAGGTGCTGAGATAGAGAACGTTTCAAGGTACATTGGAGCATAAGGGAGGGCACAGGTTACACCTGAGGGGACAAAGTGAAGGACATCAAGAAGTAAAGGAAGTCTTTGTGGAAAAGGTTGATGCCCAGCTCAAATCTTGAAGCTGTCCTGCTTTTCACTTGCAGCCTCAGACCAATTCGAACCCTGAGGAAATCTGATTAAGACAGTCTCTACAAAAAAGCTCAGAAATGTCACCCCATGTCCTGGATTCCAGGGGCCTAGTTCCAATGGCTGGGGCTCCCACATTGCCTCCCTGGTCTCCTTGTTGGCATCAGTTAAGGAATTTGAAGTCATCAGGAGTAATCTCCAAGTCCACAGTCATAGCTCTGTTGTATCTCTCCCAATACCCCATAAAAGGCTCAGTTCTTAGTATTTAGCTAGTCTTTATCAGTGTGGTATCCAAATCTTTCCCGAACACTTAAGCCCTTCTTAAGTGATCAGAGCCCTTGTGGCTTGTCTTTGCCAGACTCTTCTCTGGGATCTGGATCTTGTTTTGTATCCCAGTTGGAGTTCTGCCATCCTCCCGAATGGCCAACTATCTACTAGCTCTGCTTGAATTCCTGGCCCCACACTGGGGCCCACACTTAACTGGAAAACTTAGCCCAAGTATATCTGGATTGAGACTAACTTTCAGTAAAGACTCTTTCTTTGACAAATTCTAGTTAGTCTCCTCTGAGCCCTCTTCTTACCCTGATCTCACCCTTGGTGCCCATCCTGCCTTTGGCTGCCCAGACCAGTTTTTGCAAGAATTCTGCTAAGTAAGTTTAATGTTTCCCACTCTTGATTTCTGATCACCCTTGACATCTGATCAAGTTCCTCATCCTCCACTTTTGATGTGTAAGTCCTTGGTCTGCCTTTTGTACAAGAATCATGCTAGGTCAATTTAGCACAAATTCTCCTACCTTTGGTGGCTCCTTGTAGGAATTTTCTATCCCATCCACTGATACCCTTTCCTTGGCTACAAATCTCCACTTGAATTTGCTGATTTGGAGTTGAGCTTGATTTCTCTCCCCAGTTGCAATAGATTGGACACCTATTACAAGTAGTCGTGAATGAAGTCTCCCTTACCATTTTAACACTGTCGGAATAATTTTTGTAACACTTGTCATGCCTTTCAGACAATAATCATGGATAGCCCATGGCCCAGCTGTCCTTCTGGTCTACTGTAGGAATCGGGCCTCATTCCAGCTCCTTCTCACCAGCCCCAAGCTGATACATACGCAACAATACAGCTCATGTAGGAAATTCCCTGGTGGTCCAGTGGTTAGGACTCCATGGTTAGGATGCCATGCTCTCACTGCTGAGGGCCCAGGTTCAATCCCCAGTCGGGGAACTAAGATCTACAAGCTGTGCAGCCAAAAAAATATACAACTCAGGTAGACTCACCTGTAAATATGGATCTGGGGAATTGGGGCCAATTCTATTCCGACCAACATTCCCTAATTCATTCAGTCAACTGGATAATCAAAACATATGAATAAATTTAAGTGGTTTCTAAACATAAATATATTTTCAAAGACCTTCCTTATTTGTGTTACAGACATTAACAAAATACATACACTCAAGGCATAAAATATCTGTCTGGTGCTCTTTTGCATAAAAAAAATCATAGTGGATACAGATCTCTGATGCTTCAGTGGTGCCATAAACAAATTCACTGGCCTGTTTTTGGACAAAGAATTATCTGAAATTTTACCTCTTGGGTTCCAAGAATGTTTTTGTTGTTAGTAGAGAGACTTTATTGTAAAAGCCTCCTCATCTAGACCTCTGGTGATTTTTCATGTTTTATTCATCTCTTTCATTTGGCTTCAAGTGAGGTAAGGACTTGATAAAATTCAAAATTTACTGAATTTTGTCTTAATATCAGGTCCAGAATTTTCATCTCCCTTCACTGAGCTTGTTACTGAAGCATTTTGAAGGAAATGGCGAGTTAGCCATTCATTGGTTCTCATGGCTTTGCAGTGGAGGCAGGGCCTTTCCCTGATTTGGTAACCTCCCATATTCCTTTGCCTCTGAGCTATTTTTCTCTTCTTAATACCGGCTGGTGATGGGCGGTGTTCACTTTCACTCTCCTTCCATGAGGAGGCTCCGGAGTTAGATTCTTCACTGTCACACTCAGTAGTATCACTGTCATGTGGGGTCCGATTCACTTGACTGAATTCAGAATAGCGCCTCACTCGTCTTTGTTCAAGACAGGCATTGACCAAAGCCACTTCTGAGTCAGTTACAGGGGTAAGTTGGCTCTGCTTTGGTTTTTTCATCATTTGCAAAGAATCCCAGGCATCCTCTTTGCCTCGCCGCTTATTGGAAATATCTTTGCTTTCTAACAACAATGAAAGAAATCAACAAGTTAGGCACATTTTTGGTTACTATAACCTCATCTTACCTAAAAAGGAAGCCTATGGTGTGGCTCACTCTTTGCTGCCATTTGCCAAACCACCCCTTTTCCCCACATATTTTCAAGTGTTGGCAGCTGACTTCATTTTCCAGTGCCATACCAAAACTCCTAAAATCCAAAAGGATCAAATAGATGCTTGACATATTACTTTTGAAGTTTCATGGACCCTTGAAATAATATCAACAGAAAGGTCTCCAAACTTTTCTGAGGAGGACCCTTTTAACTTTTGCCTTGATGTTTTTGTTTTTTTTTTTTAATATTTATTTTTATTTACTTATTTGGCTGCACAGGGTCTTAACTGTGGCATGTGGGATCTAGTTCCCCAACCAGGGATCAAACCGAGGACCCCACATTGAAAGATCAGAGTCCTAGCCACTGGACCACCAGGCAAGTCCCTACCTTGATGTTTTAAAGATTCAAGTGTGTGTATGAATGTGATTTGGGTAGCAGAAAATGAAAAAGGATTTTCTCTGTATACACTGGTGTACTGGACTTGGCTCATATCAGCCAGCTCACAAGAAATGATAAACTTTCCAGAACCTTGCAAGACGGCTGCTAAATGTAGCCATTAGTCAAAATTAAATTATACATGCTTACCACTAAATCAATTTGCTACAAATAAATGTAATAAATATTCAGAATTCATCACTTCCTTAATTATTTTACTACATTTCATTATGAGGTTTGCTCTTGAAACTACTTTTTATGTCTGTTCTTTTTGGATATTAAAAATACTATGTAATGATGTGCTGTTATGCATCTCTTCCTAACTCCCATGTTCAGTGACATTATGTTGGTAACCTGAAAGTAGTTTTGATGGGATAAAAATCAACAAGCACTAAGAATCAGGTATTCATTTACGTAGATTTGTCAAGACAGGTTCTGTAGATTGTCTAGACAGGCTTCCCAGGTGGCACTAGTGGTAAAGAACCCGCCTACCAATGCAGGCGATATAAGAGACCTAGGTTTGATCCCTGGGTTGGGAAGATCCCCTGGAGGAGGAAATGGCAACCCACTCTGGTATTCTTGCCTGGAGAATCCAATGGATAGAGGAGCCTGGTGGGCTACAGTCCATGGGGTCACAAAGAGTTGGACATGACTGAAGCAACTTGGCACACAACCCAAAGTAGTGGAGAACATGTTACTGATGCAGATAACATTTAAAGGTATCATGCCTATAGCCACTATAATGTGAACAGCACCCAAAAATGAGGAAATATTCTTCCAGAGTATTCTAAAACTATTATCCAGCTCAGCAAAGAAGTCATTCACATCATTAACAACCAAGTTAAGTTCCAACATACCTCTTTGTGTTTCTTTTGTCCTATTCCTTAACTTAAAGGAAAGTAACAGTCATATTGGAACTAAACCCATTTATCTATTGTAACTATAGGTTGGCTAAGGCTGAAAATGGCCAAAATCAAAGAAGTACTTTGTGAGAATCAGCAGTCTATATGGAATTTACCCTAAAGTATATTATATATTTTATTATTTGTAAATTATCTGATATACATACTTTATACTAGTAAAATTTTAAATGCTATATACTACACACATTTTTGGAGAGCCAGTTGTTAAAGACTTATCAGCACACCACTGCTTGTGCGTGCTTAGTCACACCAGTCGTGTCCAACTCTCTGCGACCCCATGGACCATGGCCTGCCAGGCTCCTCTGTCCATGGGATTCTCCAGGCAAGAATTCCAGAGTGGGTTGCCATTTCCTTCTCCAGGGAGAAAGTATGAAGTGAGTGAAGTGAGTGAAGTGAAGTCGCTCAGTCGTGTCTGACTCTGCGACCCCATGGACTGTAGCCTACCAGGCTCCTCTGTCCATGAGATTTTCCAGGCAAGAGTACTGGAGTGGGGTGCCATGTCCTTCTCCACCACTGCTTATAAGTTATTCAAAAAGATGTCAGGTATAGCTCATAGCCTCGCAGAAACACTAGCAATAATTATGTGTGAAAGGCAAGCTGTGTGATGGGAGAATGCTGAGAAATGAAAAGACAGCTTGAGCTCTACCTACCAGTAATGTGTAGCCTCTAGCAGCTCTGCTGAAGTAGCTAAGCTGTCCTTCTGCACCAAAGCAAAGTGCTCATCCATGGGCCACCAGAGGTCTGGGGAGGCTCTATAACGCTCTTGGCTATTTATCTCTGTTGTCTGCTTTTCACACCCAACACATATTTTTTTCATCATAGTCCAATATCAAATAAGTGCTGGCTCTTACCTTTACTTGGTGAAGTACTTGTCCCATTGTCTTCATCCTTTTTCTTCTCAGACATCTATTTCAGAAATACAGATTAGTAATAGTGATCTCAGTTGGTTGTTTTTCACTCATATTTACTTAGACAGTGTCTAATTTTAAGCAGTCAGTGCGGTCCAATAACAAGAAGGCAATGGCACCCCACTCCAGTACTCTTGCCTGGAAAATCCCATGGATGGAGGAGCCTGGTAGGCTGCAGTCCATGGGGTCGCACAGAGTCGGACACGACTGAAGTGACTTAGCAGCAGCAGCGGTCCAATAAATACTTATTGAGTTCCTATTATAGTGATCCTACTTCTGCAGCCCATTAAGAAGACCATGCTTTGACAGCAGGATCTACCAAAATGTTTTGAACAGCAAAATGGAAAAAAGATCGAGAGAAAATAAGACCAATGACAACTTATAAGTTATAAAGTTTTCCTGAACTCACTGACATTATAGAGAAATACTGTTTAAATGTCATTTAAAAATGACTCAGTAAAGAATCTGCCTGCAATGTGGGAGACTTGGGTTCAGTCTCTGGGTTGGGAAGATCTCCTGGAGAAGGGAATGGCTACCCACTCCAGTATTCTCGCCCAGAGAATTCCATGGACAGAGGAGCCTGGAAGGCTACAGTCTATGGGGTTGCAAGCAGTCAGACACAACTGAGCAACTAACACAAAACATAATCTTAAAAAAATGATAGTACTAGGATTAGTTTTAAATTGCTTTTTAAAGGACATTTTATCAGGTCACATTATGATAATTCTTTAAGATCTTTATATGAATTTATAGACTTACTATCTCCTAAATCCTTCAGAAACATTATTCCAAAATGCAACCATAATATATTACTTGTGAACTTGGCAACCAGAAGAAATTGATTTCTTTGAATAATTCCAATTTCAAATATTCTGCCCCAATATTCCATAAATATATTTGTCCCATTTTTCAGATAAATATTCCACTTTTTGATGCTAAAAATTGTTTTGCCAAAAACTACACATACAAAGCAACTCTTTCAGAATATATCAAGTACTTTATAAATACTCATAACACTTTTGGCACATAATAATTCTGGGAATCTATGACTGAGAAATAAACTCCAAAAGAAAGTTTTATGTACAGACATATTCTCCCAATGTAATTAGGATAATATAAATACAAAATTCAAAAGTAGAAATAGTTAAATTATGACACAATCATATCATATATAGTTATAAAAATTATTATAATAAGGTTACGTCATAACATGAGGAAATGAATGTTATAATATTAATTTAAAAATCAAGATGCAAATT
Source organism: Bos indicus x Bos taurus (assembly GCF_003369695.1). Taxonomy (NCBI): domain Eukaryota; kingdom Metazoa; phylum Chordata; class Mammalia; order Artiodactyla; family Bovidae; genus Bos; species Bos indicus x Bos taurus. The sequence continues at coordinate 25,752,414 of NC_040079.1, forward strand.
TGTATATGCAGTATGATCACAACTTAGCTAAAAATGTGAAAAGAAGAAATACTAAGGAATGTACACAAGAGTTAGCAATAGCGGCTTTGAGAGTTGAAATTGATTTTTTTTTCCATCTAATCCTTCAAACTGTCTACAATAAGGGGAAAAATGAATTTATGTAGAAAGCCAAACTACCTTTGGATTGAAAAGTACCATACTTGGGTATTTATAACTGCAGTCTGAGATCTTTGGCCCATTCTTTTCTTAATACTCCATCTTCACAATGTTTGATAAGTTTCTCTAATGAGGTGCCTCTTTGTTTTTGAGTTACTGAAATAATTTTCTGAGAATTTTGAGTGGAATCCTCTTTAAGGATACCTTTTTAAGAATGTTTTTGGGTGGGCTTATTTTAAATGTAAAATGTTTAGAGATGATTATGAAGATATTAGAAGTTTATGAACTTTAAAAAGTTAGGTTTATTTTCTTTTCATGGAAAGCTTCCATATTTGAGTTGACGTCAAATCAAAATAAAATCACAAAATCTAAAGAAAGACTTTACATCAAGCTAAGTGGAATCATATGAACTATGGTTACCAAAAGTATTTTATTAAGTGTCTCTGGGCTTGACTCAGTTGAGTGAAAACAGCAGAAGTGCCTGCCCCAAAGGGGAGGTTAGGATGGTAGGGAGCTCTGGGATATGGCTCTGCCTTTCTGCCACTGGGATTTTACCAAGCCACTTAACCCCTTCTTTTTTTTTTTTTTTTTTTCACTTAACCCCTTCTAAGCTCCACTTCCACATACGCAAAAAGAGGAGCTTGGACTGGGACTGGGACTGTTTGGGAAAATACCAGCACTGTCTGAATAAACACTAAACATATAAACTAAATATAGCATATATAGTCTGGCAAGAATACACAGAAGAACTGTACAAAAAAGACCTTCACGACCCAGATAATCACAATGGTGTGATCACTGACCTCGAGCCAGACATCCTGGAATGTGAAGTCAAGTGGGCCTTAGGAAGCATCACTATGAACAAAGCTAGTGGAGGTGATGGAATCCCAGTTGAGCTATTCCAAATCCTGAAAGATGATGCTGTGAAAGTGCTGCACTCAATATGCCAGCACATTTGGAAAACTCAGCAGTGGCCACAGGACTGGAAAAGGTCAGTTTTCATTCCAATCCTAAAGAAAGGCAATGCCAAAGAATGCTCAAACTACCGCACAATTGCACTCATCTCACACGCTAGTAAAGTAATGCTCAAAATTCTCCAAGCCAGGCTTCAGCAATATGTGAACCATGAACTTCCAGATGTTCAAGCTGGTTTTAGAAAAGGCAGAGGAACCAGAGATCAAATGGCCAACATCCGCTGGATCATGGAAAAAGCAAGAGAGTTCCAGAAAAACATCTATTTCTGCTTTATTGACTATGCCAAAGCCTTTGACTGTGTGGATCAGAATAAACAGTGGAAAATTCTTCAAGAGATGGGAATACCAGACCACCTGATCTGCCTCTTGAGAAATTTGTATGCAGATCAGGAAGCAACAGTTAGAACTGGACATGGAACAACAGACTGGTTCCAAACAGGAAAAGGAGTACGTCAAGGCTGTATATTGTCACCCTGTTTATTTAACTTATATGCAGAGTACATCATGAGAAATGCTGGACTGGAAGAAACACAAGCTGGAATCAAGATTGCCAGGAGAAATATCAATAACCTCAGATTTGCAGATGACACCACCCTTATGGCAGAAAGTGAAGAGGAACTCAAAAGCCTTTTGATGAAAGTGAAAGTGGAGAGTGAAAAAGTGGGCTTAAAGCTCAACATTCAGAAAACGAAGATCACAGCATCCGGTCCCATCACTTCATGGGAAATAGATGGGGAAACAGTGGAAACAGTGTCAGACTTTATTTTTCTGGGCTCCAAAATCACGGCAGATGGTGACTGCAGCCATGAAATTAAAAGACGCTTACTCCTTGGAAGGAAAGTTATGACCAACCTAGATAGCATATTGAAAAGCAGAGACATTACTTTGCCAACAAAGGTTCGGCTAGTCAAGGCTATGGTTTTTCCTGTGGTCATGTATGGATGTGAGAGTTGGACTGTGAAGAAGGCTGAGTGCCGAAGAAGTGATGCTTTTGAACTGTGGTGTTGGAGAAGACTCTTGAGAGTCCCTTAGACTGCAAGGAGATCCAACCAGTCCATTCTGAAGGAGATCAGCCCTGGGATTTCTTTGGAAGGAATGATGCTAAAGCTGAAACTCCAGTACTTTGGCCACCTCATGCGAAGAGTTGACTCATTGGAAAAGACTCTGATGCTGGGAGGGATTGGGGGCAGGAGGAGAAGGGGACGACAGAGGATGAGATGGCTGGATGGCATCACTGACTCGATGGACGTGAGTCTGGGTGAACTCCAGGAGTTGGTGATGGACAGGGAGGCCTGGCGTGCTGCGATTCACGGGGTTGCAAAGAGTCGGACACGACTGAGCGACTGATCTGATCTGATCTGATAGTCTATGAAAGCAAAAGGGTAAATGTGTCTTAAAAAGTGGCAGATCCAGAGGAGATCATTGTGCTTTATGTTGGAGGATAATTATCACCACATTTCCATCATGATTTTACCATTACCTCAAGGTTTGTAAATAAAGGTTCACAATTTAGCAGAGAAAATTAAGTTCAAAGTGAAGGAAAAATTTCATCCTTTTTGACTAGCTCGCATGTGGTTCTCAGATTTCAAATCTGGGACCCTTTAAGCTGCCATAAGGGTATAAAGAGAAAGACAAAACCTCTAAGATAATTAAGGCTTTAATCAGCACTTCAGTTCAGTTCAGTTCAATCCCTCAGTCATATCCGACTCTTTGCGACCCCATGGACTTTAATCAGCACTGAATAGATATAATTCAACATTTCAACTATGCTATGAAACAAACAAATGATATGGCAGGAAACCTGGGTCTATTCTGTCATAACCACTCATGACATTGGACAAGTCACTTAATCTCTTTGGACTTTATCGATGGAAAACAAACAAACAAAGGAAGGATACCAATATCTTCCTTGCCTACAAAGAGGAGGCTGGACCATACGCTCTTTTGAGGTCCTTGAAGCTCATTGCTCTATGACTCCGAAGAGCTGGTGCAAGTATGGGAGCAGAGAAATAGCTTAGACTTCTCAAATGGTCTTCATGATGAAATTGTCAAGAATCATTTTCAATTTTTTATTAATTTTCTAAAGTAGTTTTCTTGCCAATCTAGACAAATTCAATGTACTTAGCTAGGGCGTCTAAAGACCTGTATAAGTTATCAGTATTCTGAATATTCTTTTGGCAAAATATCTACCTTAAGCATATAGACTGTAGATAAAACTTATTTTTATGGGGAGGAGGTAGAGAATAGTCTTTGATTATTATAATGGAATCTAGCTGGCATAGACATAACATGCCTCCTCCTCTCCATCCATCTAGAGCTGATACAGCACTCAGTTTAGCTGACCATTGCCAGCCCAGTGCTCTGGCTGTAAGGCTAAATGGTAGTGGTTTTATTAATCATCAGCCTGGTAATAATGGCCAGCAAGGATTCCATATCAGTGACTTATAAGAGCTCAGTTACTCATAATATATGGGAGCATCAAAGCTCTGATTAAGTGGACTATCTCACTCTTTTTGTGTATGTGTGAAAGTTGTTCAGTCATGTCCAACTTTCTGTGACACCATGGACAGTAGCCTGCCAGGCTCCTCTGTCCACGGAATTCTTCAGGTAAGAATATTGGAGCGGGTGAAAGAAAGAAAGTACAAATCACTCAGTTGTGTCCGACTCTTTGCAACCCCATGAACTGTAACCTACCAGGCTCCTCCATCCATGAGATTTTCCAGGCAGGAGTACTGGAGTGGGTTGCCATTTCCATCTCCAGGCAATCTTCCCAACCTGAGGATCAAAACCAGGTCTCCCACATTGCAGGAAGATTCGTTACCATCTGAGCCACGAGAGATGACCAAGATGGCATTTTCTTCTCCTAGTAGTGGTCCAGAAGGGTGACTTTAGCTCTGTTTAGTTTAGTTCTGGATCTTATTCTGTGTGGATAATGTACTGCCTCATTCCCACAACATGTGTCCTATAAATATGACAACTTTGGTATCTTTGATTAGAATTACATCCAAAGGGAATTTGGAGGTCATTAACCAGTAGGGAGATCAGCCCTGGGATTTCTTTGGAAGGAATGATGCTAAAGCTGAAACTCCAGTACTTTGGCCACCTCATGCGAAGAGTTGACTCATTGGAAAAGACTCTGATGCTGGGAGGGAAAAGACTCTGATGCTGGGAGGGATTGGGGGCAGGAAGAGAAGGGGACAACAGAGAATGAGATGGCTGGATGGCATCACTGACTCGATGGACGTGAGTCTGAGTGAACTCCGGGAGTTGGCGATGGACAGGGAGGCCTGGCGTGCTGAGATTCATGGGGTCACAAAGGCTCAGACACGACTGAGCGACTGAACTGAACTGAACTGAACCAGTAGGGAAGTTTACCCCAGCTTACTTAGCATGTGGAGAATTTAGCAACTGAGAACAATCTAAATGTCTCAAAATTGCAGATTTGCTATGCTGCAACCGTAAGACAAAATTATGCAGTCATTAAGAGTGCTTCTTCTGTGTGAAAATAATTTGATGAAGTATTACAACATAATGTTAAGTTTAAAAAAGCAGGATATGAAAATATATACAACACAATGCAAACCATCTAAGATAAAAAATAGAGATGAAGAGAGATATACTATGATACAAAAAAAAAAAAAAAAAGAACTAGAAGAACATACTCCAAAATGTTAACAGTGGTTATCTCTAGGAAATAAGAAACAGTACATCAATTTTCTTCATCCTTTACTATATTTTTGGATCCTCTAGAATGATACTGCATTATTTTCAAAACTAGAAAACAAACTTGTAAAAACTAGTTTCACCACTGTAAAATTTATTTTATGGAAATTCCCTAGTATACAGTAAATCTACTTAAATATATATTATTTAAAATGAAAAATCAAAAATAAAATGAAAAATCATATCCTACCCAGACAGAAGCCCTAGAGAAGAACATCAGGACCAGTATAATGACAAAATACCAAAGCAGGAAGTTCCCTATTGTCCCACAAGAGTCATCCTTCCGGCATTCATAATCTTGATTTGGAATGGTAAAACTTATAGGAATGGCGGGAGGATCCACCTCCCAAAATAAAGAAAAAAGATCTCCCATGATGACTTCTTGCTTTGAAAATAAAACATGCTCATAGGGATGAAGATGACTGGGAAGTACTTGAGGTGTATGACAACTTCCTTGGCAACCTATTATGACATATACACTTCATTAATTGTGACAGGAACTGACAAACATTTCTTGGATTGCTACATTTTTGGAAGATTTGTGTAAGTCACATCTATGAAAATTTAAGGTAATTCCCCATACCTCAATATGGTGCATTCTGCCTTAATCTTTTTGTGTATGTGTCTTGAAACTTGTATACATGGTATTTTCTTTACGTAAATCTAAGTCTCTAAGGTATCCATTCATTTTTCAGTCTCTTTGATATACATCATACCATTGTAATCTAACATACATAGTTCTAATGTGTTGTAGACTGAACTGTGGTCCCCAAAAAGCCTATGTTGAAACCTCAAGCCCCGATTTGACTATAATTGTAGATAGAGCCTAAAAAGAGGTAATTAAAGTTAAATGAAGTCATAAGGATGGGGCCCTAGTCCAATATGACTGGTGTTCTTATGAGAAAAGGAAGAGACATCAAGAACGTGCAAGCACAGGGGGGAAAAAGAAAAGGCTATGTGAGGACACAGAAGAGGGCCATCTGCAAGCCAAAGGACACAGGCTCAGGAGAAATCAATCCTGCTAGCACCTTGATCTTAGATTTCCAACCTCTAACTGTGAAAAAAATTAATTCCTATTGTTTAAGCTATGCAGTCTGTGGTATTTTCCTATGGCAACCCTGGAAAACTAATACATAATGCCAACAATGTATCTAAATTAGGTAGTAGTGTTCCTTTCTAAGCCTTGAATAAATGCACAGTAATTCACAGATTACATTAAGAAGGAAAACATAGATGTGTCTGTTGTGAGTTACATGAAACATGTACAGTTTCTTTCAGACATGTGTTGGGGAGGAAACTGGTATTCTAATTTTCTGTGTGTGTTAGTCGCTCAGTCATGTCGGACTCTTCTTTGAGATCCCATGGACTATAGCCCACCAGGCTCCTCTGTCCACGGATTCTCTGGGCAAGAATACTGGAGTGGGTTGCCATTTCCTTCTGCATTCTAATTTTGAACATTTGAACAATTTTCAAGTTAGTTCATCCCCAAATCTAAAACTAGAGCAAACCACAGTTGCTGCTAAGGCAATCTGCTGCTGCTGCTGCTAAGTTGCCTCAGTCGTGTCCGACTCTGTGCGACCCCATAGACGGCAGCCCACCAGGTTGCCCCGTCCCTGGGATTCTCCAGGCAAGAACACTGGAGTGGGTTGCCATTTCCTTCTCCAATGCATGAAAGTGAAAAGTGAAAGTGAAGTCGCTCAGTGCTGTCCAACTCTAGCGACCCCATGGACTGCAGCCTACCAGGCCCCTCCATCCATGGGATTTTCCAGGTAAAAATACTGGAGTGGGGTGCCATTGCCTTAAAAGTATAAAAACTCCACTTTAAAAAAAAATCAGTTAGATCTTTAAGAGCATAGCATACCTGCAGATTTTCATTAACATGCAATACCACAAGAAAACTTCATTTTCTTCTGTTGAAACTTAGAAGCATTTTAGGAAAATTTCTGGCCATTGGGACGTGCTGTGACAATCCACTGGTTTATCAGAACACAGTGTGATGTTTTTATTAGAGACACGCTTCTTTGCATCCCCACAAGCAAGTCTCCAGACCTTGTGCATCCTGAACCTTGACTGTTTCAGGCCCGTGTCACCTCCTCCAGGAAGCTTGCAGGGATCTCTGGCTGGGCCCACCACGCTTCCTTAGGGCTCACTGCACTCCACCTCACCTACCTTTCTAGTGCACCTTCCCGCCTCCCCATTCCACCCCAATCCTCTCTCTGAGCTACTCCAGGCAGAAACCAGGGAAAGTTTTACTTTCACACCATCCCGCGCGGTTCAGCGGCACATTGTAGGCATCTATATTTGTTAAATAAAAGTAAACTGAACTCCCTGATGAATCTTTTCCTCAGGATTAGAAGTTCTTCCAAAGAATATGCATGAAAAGTAAAGACTGTTTCTTTTTAAAACCTCAAAACCACTAACAACTTTAACAAAACACAATTTGCTTTTTCTTGTTACTGCTGCAACCTCATTACACGGATATTTAAAAATTTACATGGGGTCAGGACACATAATTTTTTTTTAACACAGAGGTGTGAAAAATGCTTTCTCATTGCTGAAGGTGTCTGGACACATTACCAAGTACTCTGTATCCTACAGTTACCCACATTGCTTAATAAAATCTGCTCAAAAATATAAGTCCATAAACGCCCAAAGGAAGCTAAAATGATATTAATATATAGAAAATCAGCTTGTTATAGTTATTACTTTTTACTGTGGGTTCAGAACCTGGTCTGAATTTTTGCTGCTCAGCTTTCTCCCCGCACCAGAGTGGGAGCCACAGATCCGGAGACTGTTTCCCTGGTAACGCTCCTAGCCTTTCCCCCGCCCCTCCTCCTCTTCCCGCGAGAAGAGACAGTCCCGTCCTTCCGGTAACTGGAGACGCACGAGCGGGTCGATTTCGCTGTCTCGCTTGGTTTCGCGCATGTGCGGTGGAGAGTGGCGCGAACCCGCCACTTCCGGCCGAAGAACACGGTGCGTTTTCGGGGTCATCTTTGTGCTTCCTGGACTAGGAGTCCGCGCGGGCCGTAGGAGTTTCGCGCCTGCGGACCTGGCGAGGGTTCAGCCAAAGGGGAATGTGGCCAGACCACCCACTGCCCGTAGTGGAAGGGAGGAAAGAAGCCATAGGAGTTGCTAAAGTTTGTACTGGGACAGCCAGGGAGGGAAGCTTTCTGCACTGGGGATTATTGACTCCTGGTCAGGGTGGCGGGAAGGGTACTGATCTGTACTTAATGGGATACGACTCCCTAGAGCAGGAACAGGCCTTAACACTTGTCTGCAAAAGATTGGCCCTAGCGAAACAGAGGAAGTATACATCCCAATGTGGACCAAAACTGCTCACTGTCCCCACTCACCCTTATTCCGTTCACACCGCGAGTATTCGCCCTTCTAAAACCTAAATCCTTGTACTTTTATTAGCAACACAAAACGGAGATGGCCTGGGTGCAGAGTTGGTAAAGATCGTAGGCAGTTAATGATTTCTGCACAAGCATGTAGCAGGAGAATAATGACGTATTTTATTTGGAATATTTTCTCACCAAACTTGGTGTTTTGGATTTCTTATAGCTCTTGGCCTGGTCCTTGTTACATATTCCAAAAACACAACACTAATCCTTGAATTGCAAAGTAAGACAGTTTTCTTTATTGGGAATGTTAAATTATTCTCTGAAGGGACCACCCAGTTCTCTGTTGATTACACTGTGGTGCCAATGAAGCTGTCATTTAGGGTTCCTTTTTCATATTAAAGGGTATTAATTAATATTAAAGGGTATTAACTAATATTAAAGGGGAAAAACATTAGAAAGATGAGGAAAAGTATGTGCAATTTTAAGTTACCCACTGGGTGACTGAACAACAATAATAGACACAAGTTTGATTTCTTAAATGGAGCAGTAGTTCCTTTTGATTAATTCCTAAGCTTTTTGATTTTGAACAGATGCAAGGGGAGCCAAACCCAAGTGCTTCCCTTATTGACAGAACCATCAAGATGAGAAGAGAAACAGAAGCTAGGAAAGTGGTTTTAGCCTGGGGACTCCTAAATGTGTCTATGGCTGGAATGATATATACTGAAATGTAAGTTAATTAGCCAAAAAAAGTGGGAAAAAAGTAAAAATTGAAGAGGCCAACAGTTGATTCCACAAGTTTTGTGTTTTGATTTTTGGGGGGTGTGTGTGTGTGTGTCTTAATATTAAAAAGCCTTTCTGATTTTTTTCAGGACTGGAAAATTGATTAGTTCTTATTATAATGTGACATATTGGCCCCTCTGGTATATAGGTAAGTAATTTTCACTGTGATTTAGAGTTACTCCCAATGAAAAACTGCACTCAAGTTGAATTCAACTTAGTATTCATTCCTTTATTCAACACATATTTGAATGCCTGCTATGTTCCCAAAACTGGGAATACACTAGGAAGGGAACAAGGTCCATACCCTCATGGGAGGAATACTCTAGTAGAAGAGACAATCAGTTAATAAACAGTACAATTCCAGGTAATCATGAGTTCTGTTAAGAAAAATAAACTTTGGAGCTGGTAAGATTTGTATTTGTTATTCTCCCTGAATTGCCTTCCTTACTTCTCTATGTTTTCACCTTTCAAGATCAACCAGATTTTTTTCCCATTGATACCTTCCTCGGTTTCCTCTCTCTGTTCTTCAGTAGTTCTTAGGTATAATGAGTCTTTGTGGCCATTAAAATAAATTCCAAAGTCTAATACATACATTAAAGTCTTGATAGGGAAGTGATGGGGCAAGTGGAAGAGCAAGAGTTTTGAAATCTGTATACCTGAATTAGAATCATGTCTTCAGTGACTAGCTGTGTGCTATCGCAAAAGTCACCTGACTTCTTTACACCTGTTGGCAGAGCTTTAAAATCAAGGTGAAAATGTTTATTGTAAAAGGATTAATGATAATATTTTGAAACTCACTGGTAAATGCCCTACACATAATAGACATTCATTAGATGTTAACTGTTAATGAGGAATAAGAGTATAGTTTTTAATTTTTTTGTTTTTAATTTGCTAAAGTATGCATGGTTTTCTTTCTCCCATTTAAATGTTCCACTCCCCTTTTAAAAAATAAATTGTTCTCTTCCAGAGCTTGCCCTTGCATCTCTCTTCAGTCTAAATGCCTTATTTGATTTTTGGAGGTATTTCAAATGCACTGTGGCAGCAACAAGTCTGGTTGTTAGCCCTGAACAGCAAACACTTTTAGGGCTGAAAACAGCTGGTAAGTGTTTTATACCTTTTGCAAAGGTGAGGGGAAAGTTTGGCAGTAAATCTCTCAATTTAATTTTCTCATAAACTCAGCTAGAAGGGATTTCTAACGCCATCTGATTCAACTCTATTAAACAGTTTTACAATAAATTGTCTTAAGACCAATGATTATATTCCTATTTATATAAATTAAATAACATTCATAGCCTCATGGAAGTTTGTTCCATGGTTTAATTACGGTTAAAATTAAATGACTAATTTTTGCTGCATTAAAGCCAGTTTCTTATTTTGACTTGATGGAAAATGGTACACAACCATTTGTGTCTTTTGGTAATAATACTTTATGTAATTTAACAACCAAGTCACACTTACTTGCCATTTCCCTGACAAAGATTCAGTTCATTGCATTTGTTTTCATAGAAATTTTATTTACTGTATGTGTGCTCAGTTGCTCAGCCGTGACGGATTCTTTGCAACTCTTTGAAACTCACTGGTAAAATTTTTGATCTATGGACTGTGGCCCTCGGGGCTCCTCTGTCTGTGGAGTGGGTTGCCATTTCCTCCTCCAGGGGATCTTCCTTACCCAGGGGTCGAACTCTCATCTCTTGTGTCTTCTTCATTGGCAGGCAGTATACTTACACACAATTATTTGTCTGTTCCTTCTAGTTGTACAGACTACTCCTCCACGTGATCTGGCAGCAGCCCAAATCCCTCCCTCTCCACCTTCTCCTTCAATTCAGGGTCAGAGTGTGTTAAGTTATAGCCCATCTCGCTCACCCAGTACCAGCCCCAAGTTCACCACCAGCTGTATAACTGGATATAGCCCTCAGCTGCAAGGTCTGTCATCAGGTGGCAGTGGGTCTTACAGCCCCGGAGTGACCTACTCACCCATCAGTGGTTATAACAAGGTAGGCCTCTTATCTCCTACGATTTGACTTACTGTTTCTATTACTACTACTATTTTGATTACTATTTTAAAAGTGGGAGGTTTGAATTGAAAATCACCTAGTGAGTCGAAACTCTTTTTTTTTTAATCAATGAAGAAACCCAGAATCAGTGGGTAATTGACTTGCCCAAATTTGCCTATTTAAGAGCCAGGAACAGGGCTTCCTTGGTGGCTCAGTGGTGAAGAATCTGCCAGCCGGTACAGGAGACATGGGTTTGATCCCTAGTCTGGGAAGATTGCCATGAGACTACTAAACCTTGCACTGCAGTCACTGAGCCTGCCCTCCAGAGCCCGGGAGCCACAACTACTGTGCCGTGTGTAGCAACTGCTAATAAGAGAAACGACCGCAATGAGAAGCCCGCACAGGAGAGGGAAGCCCCCAGTCTCCACAGCTAGAGGAAAACCTGCACGCACAGCAGTGAAGAGCCAGCACAGCCAAAAATTTTAAAAAAGAGCCAAGAATAGAACCCAGATTTCCTGACACCAGTTAGAAGTTCTTTATATCACATCTTAAAAGAATCCTCAAAAAAAAAAAAAAAAAAAGATTTAGCTTTTGCAAAAGACAATGTACTGAGGGTCACCATCTAGGATTTTTCTGCAGACTCTTTATTTATTTATTTGTTTAATTTTATTTTGGGGTGTACAGCATGGCATGTAGGGTGATGGTTCCCTACTATCTCTTGTTAAGTGAGGAGTGTCTGGCAATGAAAACAAGACCTGTGTGCAAGTCTTTGTATGGGTATAAATTTTCCGCTTTTTTGGGTAAATGCAAAGGAGCAGGATGTTTGCTATTGTATGGTTTAGTTTTGTACGAAAGTGCCACACTGTCTTCCAAAGTGACTACTGTTTTGCATTCCACCAGCAATGAATCCAAGTTCCTGTTACTCTACATCCTTGCCAGCGTTTGATGTTCAGTGCTCTGGATTTTGACCATTCTAGTTGGTGTGTTACTTTTTGAAAGTTCAAAAACCAAAACAAAGAAGTATCAATTAAAGAGAAATAAAGTCAAGTTCTTTCACTTTGTACAGCTGGCAAGCTATAGTCCCTCTCCTCCTCCTCCGTATCCTACGACCGTTGGTCCAGTGGAGAGCAGTGGGCTGAGATCTCGCTACCGCTCCTCACCCACCGTCTACAACTCCCCTACTGACAAAGAAGACTACATGACCGACCTGCGAACCTTGGATACTTTCCTTAGAAGTGAAGAAGAAAAACAGCAGAGAGTTAAGCTGGGTATGTATATATTTTACTTGGAGCTAATATACATATTTGGGGTGTTGGTTATTGTTCATATATTATTTTTCTTACTTTGATCCTATGCATAATTGTTTCAAATCTTTTTACTAATACACCTTGTGTAGCTTAGCAGAGGAATTTATTTTGTTTTTGTATTTTGTGCTGTTGGAGAAGGCAATGGCACCCCACTCCAGTACTCTTGCCTGGAAAATCCCATGGACCGAGGAGCCTGGTAGGCTGCAATCCATGGGGTCGCTAAGAGTCAGACACGACTGAGCGACTTCACTTTCACTTTTCACTTTTATGCATTGGAGAAGGAAATGGCAACCCACTCCAGTGTTCTTGCCTGGAGAATCCCAGGGACGGGGGAGCCTGGTGGGCTGCCGTCTATGGGGTCGCACAGAGTCGGACACGACTGAAGTGACTTAGCATAGCATAGCATAGCATTTTGTGCTGTTAGAATCAAATTCATCAAAATTTAAGATGTAAAATAGAGCTGAGCTAACAGAAATCTTAAACCTTTCATTTACGATTAAAAGCTTTTTTGTATAACGTAATTTATAATTTGTTTAAAAGTTGAGGTTATAAACTGTTTTTGAAGCGGTGTGTGGCAGGGCGTGGTGAAGTGAGGGTTGTCTCTTGGGGTAGTTCTTGTGAAGGTCGGTGTAGCAGGGAGAATGGAGGGAGCATGGATTTACACCAGACATGCTGCTGTTCTTCAGAACATTTTTTAACTTGTCTCTTGTTTACCTTGGGAAACAATGTTAGCAAATCTTAATCTCTTTGGGGTGGATTTGATTATTACAAAGTCAATTATTTGAAACCAAATTAGGTTATCGAGCCGAGTAATGATTTTTCCCCCTCAGGAACTTTAACAGAAAGCGCCTTCGGTGCTAAAGCACGGCCGCAATGAGGAAGCCAGTTATTGGACCATGGCTCTTTGTGTCACTCGAAGTCTCTCTATTGATTTTTAATTTAATTTTGCCTGAAAGTGCCACAGATGTCAAAGGAACAAATCAATATTACCTTGTTATTTGTCGATACATGCTTTTTCTTCTTTTTAAATTCGGAAATATTTCAAGGAAACCGAAAATTACAGAGTAAAATACAAAGAACCCTGTGTACCCTCTACATTGCCTTTGTCACAGCCAGATATTTTCTGGCTTCCATTTTTATTTCTTCTTTAACCTATACAAGTTATTTAGAAATACTGTTTGGAAGTTTTATTGGTGATTGGTGTTGCTTTGAATTTCCAAATATGGGAAATGAAAGGCTTCGTTATCTTTTTTTTCCCTCCCCTAAGTTAATTGTATGGTGACTAGAGGTTTTGATCTGTACCCTATTAATTTTTTCATAGTTTTTGAAGCCTGTACCTAGGCCTGCTATTTATGACCACTTTTTGTGAGTGGATCTTAGTGTGTTGAAAAGAATGCATAGTCTATAAATATTGGGCTTCTTGTTTGTTCATTGAGTCAAGCTTCATAATGATATTCTTAAATTCTTTATTAATTTTTATCTGCTTAATTTATTACTAAGAAAGTGTGCTAAATGCACCCACTGATTGTTTCCCAATAAATGTCTCCCTGTAACTGTCAAATTTGCTAAATGTTTATGAGATTCTGTTATATGCATATAAATTCAGAATATCCTTCTAGTCAGTTACTCCTTTTATCTTTATCTCTTAGGCTTTTTGCCTTTGAGTCTGTTGTGTCTGACACTAACAGCTATACTAATTTTCTTTTGGGTATTATTTGCCTGTGTATCTATGTCCATCTATATACTTTTAAGCCTTCTGGGCCCATAGGTTTTAGGTAATTAAGTATTTTGTATGAATTAATCTGTATTAATATTTTGTGGAAAACTACTTTGAGACTATAAATATCCTTTTCTTTATCAAATTTTCACTTAATAGCTTTAATACCCTTTTAAGATTCTTTTCAAAGTTAATTATTACTGGTTGTCATGGTACTTCTCTAATTTTTCATTCCTTTTTTTATTTATCCCTTTTTTGTTTTTTATAAACTTTGTGTGTGTGTGGTTAAATTTACATAAGAGTTACCATTTTAAACATCTTAAGTGTATCATTTAGCATTACGTACATTCAGTTTGTTGTGCAGCCACTTCTTAAATATACATATTTGTTAGTATTCTCTTGTAAGGTAGAGCTTCTTTCCTCCAGTTAGGTTATTTTGATGCTTAGATTGTCTCAGATTTGGCTAGTGTGATTGTCTAGCTTCTGTGTTCTTCTGGTATCATTCTTTGAACACTCCTCCCCCCTCCCCCAACCGTACCCCCAACCCACTTCCCATAAGATTTTCCAGGCTCTTCTTTCTCTAGTAACTAGCTTTGGAATTAGTCTGTTTTTCTGGGGGGTCATGTTTGCTTTTAGTGGAGAAAGATATTTTGTAATTAATGTCTGTGCACTGGATATGCCATGGTTAATCTTAAGTCCACTGGGCAGACAGCTGGGAAACAGATATGGAAACACTCACACACACACACTTGTATATTTCTCCATCCGTCCGTGAAAGTGAAGTCGGTCAGTTGTGTCCAACTCCTTGCAACCCTACAGACTGTGGCCCACCAGGCTCCTCCGTCCATGGGATTTTCCAGGCAAGAATATTGGAGTGGGTTGCCATTTCCTTCTCCAGGAGATCTTCCCGACCCAGGGATCGAACCCAGCTCTCCTGCATTGCAAGCAGACTCTTTACTGTCTGAGCCACCAGGGAATCCATCTATATGTATTAAAAACCATAAGTTCCTGTGATACCTCCAATTCCAGTCCAACTATACAGGGTTTGTCTTAGCCTCCTTCCTTTACAGATTTATAACTCCTTTCTCCAATAATGAGAAAATGGACACTCACATATACTGTTTGTTGTTCAGTCGCTAAGTCGTGTCCGACTCTTTGTGACCCCATGGACTGCAGCACGCCAGACTCCTCTGTCTTCCACTATCTCCTAGAGCTTGCTCAAATTCATGTCCATTGAGTCAGTGATGCTGTCTAACCATCTCATCCTCTGTCGTCACCTTCTCCTTTTGCCTTCTGTCTCTCCGAGCGTCAGTCTTTTCCATTGCGGTAATTCTTTGCATGAGGTGGCCAAGGTATTGAAAGCCTCAGCTTTAGCATGAGTCCTTCCACTGAATATTCAGGGTTGATTTCCTTTAGGATTGACTGGTTTGATTTCCTTGCAGTCTAGGGGCCTCTCAGGAGTCCTCTCCAACACCACAGTTCAAAAGCATCTATTCTTCAGCACTCAGCCTGCTTTATCATTGAACTCTCACATCCATACCTGACTACTGGAAAAACCACAGCTTTGACTTATACACACCTTTGTTGTCAAAGTGATGTCTCTGCCTTTTAATACACTGTCTGGGTTTGTCATAGCTTTCCTCACAAGGATCATCTTTTTATTTCATGGCTGCAGTCACTGTCTGCAGTGATTTTGGAGCCCAAGAAAATAGTCTGTCACTGCTTCCACTTTTTCCCCTTCTGTTTGCCATGAAGTGATGGAACCAGATGCCATGATCTTCATTTTCTGAATGTTGAGTTTTCAGCCAACATTTTCACTTTCTTCTTTCACCCTCCTCAAGAGGCTCTTTAGTTCCTCTTCATTTTCTGCCATTAGAGTGGTATCATCGGCATTTATGAGGTTGTTGATATTTCTCCTGGCAGTCTTGATTCCAGCTTGTGCTTCATCCAGCCCATCATTTCACATGATGTGCTCTGCGTAGAAGTTAAATAAGCAGGGTGACAGTATCCAGCCTTGCTGTATTCCTTTTGCAATTTGAAACCAATCTGTTCCATATCTGGTTCTAACTGTCGCTTCTTGACCTGTACACAGGTTTCTCAGAAGGTAGTTTACATGCATCTCCTAAGAACAAGGACATTTTCCTTTCTGACTACCATATGATTTTCATATTTAAGTTACTACTATTCTTCATATTTACCTTTCCTCCAGTGGACCCAATAACGACCTTGGTAGCTCTTTTCTTTTATTGATGGAGGATCCAGTCAGGGACCACATATTTCATTTAATTGTCATGCTTCTTTAGTCTTTTTTCATCTGGACCATTTATGAGTGTTTGTTCTCTTTTTTGTCTTTTATGACATTTACATTTTGAAGATACAAGGCCAGTTTGGTAGATTTGTATTTGTGTGATGGTTTTCTCATTGTTAGATTCATTTTAAATATTTTTTGGCAAGAATAAAACTTAGCTGGTGGTATGTTCCTTTCAGTGCATCACATCAGAGGATACATGATATTATTTGTCCCTCTATTGGCAAAGTTAAATTGGATCTCCTGGTCATAGTGATGGCACAGTTTGTTCATAGTAGCTTTTCCCTTCTGTAATTTATGAACAATCTATATAGTATGATGCTTTTGAGACTTAGGACTATGCTGTTCCCTTAAGCAGTCTTTCCCTCCAGCAGTTTTAGCATCCATTGATGATCCAGTGTTACTACAGTAGTAGTTGCAAAAGGGAGACTTTCTAATATTTCCATTTCTTCAGTGCACGTTTAGTATTTTGGCATTCTGCTATAAAGAAGAGCATTCTGTTTTATTCCTCACTCCACAGTTTGTTTTATCCAGTTAGGACTGATGGTTCTGTCTTTTTAATTTAAACTTTAAACTGCTATTTAACTCATTGAGTTTTTTAATTTGTCTTTTTTTTTTTTTTCTGGTTTCAACATTTTATTTGCTTCTCTTTGATATATGCCTGATTTATTTTAGAGTATCTTGCTTTGTTCTTATGTTTTCCATTCTTTTTCTTATCTCAGTCACTTTAAGCATACTTTAAAATTCCTGTCCAGTAGCTCCATTATCTAAAGTTCTTGATTACATACTAACATTTTTTTCTTGTTGATGCATTTTCTTGGAGATATGTTTCTTTGTGTTTTACGCATTTTTCATTTTTGGTAAGCCTGTCTTCGGTAGAGTTTCATCTGTGCTGTTTCGGTCTTAGGCAGGCTGGATGGAAGCCTTTTGTTTCCTCCTAGCAGTTTCATATTTGCCTCTATCCGGTGATTGAGGAATATCATTGATCCTGAATTAATTTAAGTAATTTCTGGGCTTGGAGGTTCCTGGACCTTACAGGGAGTATAAATGGGTGCAGTAAACCCACATGAAGGCGGAGCTGTAATTTTTAAATCTCTGGGGATTTCTTTTTAAAAACAACCTAAGAGAGACAGGCTTCCCTGTTACCTCCTGGTGTCAGTGAACAGATGTTCTTTTCCTTATCCACTGAGAACACAGCCCCTTGAGGTCCTCAGCTGTGTGCCAGGTGCAGGGAATAGAGGTAGGAAGGAGGCCTCAGTCTAGCCCGATACCTGTATGCACATTTCCAGTTCCCAGGCACTGAAGTCCACACTGATAGGTTTCCCAAAGCCTACAAAATTCTCCAGAGCAACCGCAGCATCACTTCACACACGGACCACTGGCCACTCTGATTTTCAATTCCCTCTTCATTTTTAGCAGCTATTCCTATTACATGTTTGCAAGCTCCATTATTCATTTAAATTATATGTTTTATTATTCTTACATCTTTGGGGTTGTCCAACTGCGGATTTTGTGCTATTTTGGTGGTGATGGTCATTATAGAGAGGCCCTGTTGTGTCACTTCTTGCTATATATTTTCCTTGTACTTTAGCTCATGTACAACAGATATAAAACTGTATTTCTGTCATCTACATAGAACTTTTGTCATCTAAAGCCAGACTTCTTTGAAATTTTCCTTAAGTTCAGGTTTGCCCTCAGAAAGCTTGATTATCGTTTTTAAAATTAACAGTCAAAATAATTAGTCAAAATAGGGTAAACTGTTTGCTCTTATCATGACCCCATGTCTCTTCCTTTTTTATTCCCTATGTATTCAGTCATTGTACTTGTTTAAAATTTTTCTTGACAGTATTCATTCTTCTAAGTCAATGTTGCCAGAAGTTCTACTTGGAAATATCACACCAAGTGTGATATTTCTTTATTATACATAGTTATTATCTTTATGCCAGTATGGAGCATACTTTCACCAATGCTACCAGCACAAGACTGGCTCACATCCAAGGTTTTGATGCTGTGACTTGAAATACTGCCACATGTCCCTTTCATTTCTCATCCTCCATGCCTCTAAACATCAAAAGAAGACCAGTTTTATTATTTTATAATCATGCCTTTAAAAAATACTGCTAAGATTAAAAAAACTAGTCTCTCTTTGTGATTTTTCTGTGAGGGTACTAAATATCAATTGATATTTTGACATCAGTTAAACTTTGAAAAAAATAAACTCTTCCTAAGCATCAGTGGACATGAGTTTGACCAAGCTCTGGGAGATGGTAAAGGACAGGGAAGCCTGGGGTGCTGCAGTCCATGGGGTCACAGTCGGACATGACTGAGTCAGACACGACTGAGTGACTCAACAACAGCAAAGTATCATATAATTGTCATTGAAAATTTGCTGTTTATTAACGACTTGTCCTAGATGTTGGGCTTCCCAGGTGGCGCAGTGGTAAAGAACCCGCCTGCTAATGCAAAAGACGTGGGTTCAGTCCCTGGGTTGGGAAGATTCCCCTGGAGTAGGAAATGGCAACCCACTCTAGTATACTTGCCTGGAAAATTCCATGGACAGAGGAGCCTGATGGGCTACAGTCCATGGGGTTATAAAGAGTCAGACACGATTGAGCACACACGTACTAGATACTAGGGGGAAAAATACTCCCTGCCCTCGAGGAGCTCAAATTTTGTTTGGGAAAGGAGACAAACCTTAAAATGTGTTAAGTACTGTGGTAAAGTCCCCTGTGGTATTAAGTCCCTAAATGTGACTGTTTACATTTCCTAAAAGTAAAATGATAAACCTAGAAGTGTAATCAGCAGACAGTCTCTTAATACAAGACAAGAGTTACTAAACTATAAATAGACCACAGTGTAGCACTCGGAAGAGTGAGTTTAGCTGCTAGCCAAAAGACTAGTATATTAATAGGAGGCGGTAGTTATCCCATTCAGAAAGAGCTTCTAAAAATTCAAGCAAGAACTTAGCCTATTTATTTCCTGATGAAATTTGTCTTTTGTTTCTCTCTGAATCATTGGAAAGTCTTAAGAGAATGAAACAAGCTTAATTTTACAACAAAAATAAGCAGACACTTTCAACCACTTAGAAATCTCATGGCTGTTAAAGTGATTCTGCTCAGAAAAAGTTCTTTTTAATGTTTAGCATGAGCACTCCATTTCTCTAAAGAAAAGATAATGTTGGGAGGAGAGAAGACTTTGTCTTGGGTTGCCATTGCATAGGTTCCTAGATACCCAGAGCTCATATACCAGCCCCTTATATCAAAATTACTACACCATACTGTGATACTCCTTCCATTCATCG
The DNA here is from genome assembly GCF_003369695.1 of Bos indicus x Bos taurus. NCBI lineage: Eukaryota > Metazoa > Chordata > Mammalia > Artiodactyla > Bovidae > Bos > Bos indicus x Bos taurus. Next base: position 25,772,018 of record NC_040079.1, read on the forward strand.
TTGTAGGAAGCCCAGATTCTACTTCGCCTCCCACCAGTCCTACTTTCTGGAACTACAGCCGTTCTGTGGGGGATTATGCACAGACTTTGAAGAAGTTTCAGTATCAGCTTGCCTGTAGGTCTCAGGCGCCATGTGCTAACAAAGATGAAGCCGATCTCAGCTCTAAACAAGCTGCAGAGGAGGTAAATGGAAAATGAAAGTGACTTGATGTTTGTGATTTACAGGTTGTTTGAAAGTCTTCTTTTCTACTTCTGGAAATTGTTTTCTGTAACATCCACTTTTACTGGCTAGAAATGTAAATCTGGCACATGTTATACACTAGAAAGGGGCTTTCCTGGTGGCTCAGATGGTAAAGAGTCTGCCCGCAGTGTGGGAGACCTGGGTTCAATCCCTGGGTCTCAAGATCCTCTGGAGAAGGGAATGGCAAACCACTACAGTCCATAGGGTCTCAAAGAGTCGCACACAACTGAGCGACTTCACTGTCACTTTCTCAAACACTAGAAAGACCCCTAGCTAACTTGTGTATTGAAAATTGAATTATATTCTACATTTTACTCTTTATGACACAGAGTTAAGTGTCCTACCTAAAGACATTAGTGTCCTACCTAAAACATTTTGTGGCACTCATTCATAAAAAGATACCTCAGGTATCTATTTGTACTTAACACATACAAGATTCTTGCTCTTAAAATAACATTTGGATTAGAACATTTGACTAGAATATACATTTGATATGGAACATTTTGTAGTTTCATCAGTTTAGTACCAAATAAAGGATTTTGAATTTTCTTCTTAAAAGAAAGAATATTCTTTGAACATACCAATGTAAGGAATTTTAAATGTATGTGCATGAATAGCAACTACTACATGTTAATCAGGTCAGTATTGATGATCGTGAAGTTTTTTACAGAGTATTCAAAATATATCTGAGGGTGGGGGAAGGGATGACTGATAACCTGGCAAGACTTTTCCTCACTGATCGTTCATTCTAAACATTTTTTTTTTTTTTAACAGGTTTGGGCAAGAGTAACTATGAATAGACAACTTCTTGATCATATGGATTCATGGACAGCTAAATTCAGAAATGTGAGTTTTGACATTACTCTGTGGACAATGTTTGTGCCTCTTTATATACAAAGTATGTTATTAGAGTATCAGTTAGAGATGTTAATTATTAGACTATCAGAATTAAATATTACTAAAACTGCACTATGGGTGACACACACAAGGATGAAGAAGACGTTTACCATATGGTGTCTGCATTCTTGGGACTTTTCCCCTCAACACTTAGCAAATCACTGTATTTTGAGTGGATAAAGGAACAGTGTATTTAGTTGTTAAGATCTTCCCTTTCCCAACATCTCAATTTTGCTTTTCAGAGAGCTTTCCTATCAGAGCCTGTTGTGTGTCTAGACATGTGAGGGAAGCAAAAATGAGGTCATTATTCTCTGAAAACTTCAGTGTTAAAGAACATAACATATACTTGAAGCTGCTTCAGAGTGTATCCTTTTCTTCAATTTTTCATGAGAAGAGCCTTCTAATCTTTGGCCTGGAGCTTGGCAAAAGCCAGCTCTCCCACATACAGAGTGAGTTTCCTGGTTTCAACCCTACCTCATTCTATTGCTCTCTGTAGTACCCACATGTCCCCAGTCTAGGGGGTAAATTGGCCCCTCCTCCACTGCAGGAAGCCCCACTTAGACTCTGTAGAAGCTTCTTCCACTGTTTCATCCTCCACCATTTACTCGCCAACTCCCCATCTTCTGGAAATATTATTTGTTGAAGTCATTTATTTGTACTCATTTTTTGTTCTTTTGCTGTAATTTACATAGGGTATCAAGAGAGGGTATGGTGAAAATAGTAGGCTGCTTTATTGAACCAGAAGCCTGGTTGGCTTTCTTGAATAAAAATTCCGTAGCCAGCCCTAGAACTACTCAGTGAGGCCTCCTAGGAGTGAGGCCTCGATTTCTCTCCTGCACCTCAGACAATTTTGTTGCAGCCTAAGTGTGGCTGGCAAGTAGGATACATTTAATAAATGTTGGAAGAATGAACAAGTGAAATGATGTGCTAGGACTGTACTTCCTTTTATTTCCACTTATAGGCTTATCTAAAAATGCTAATATATTTAAAAGACAAAGTCTTGGTCAGGAGTATTAGCTTGGAAGAAATGCAAACACAATCCTTGATCTGAATTCCTTAGGCTACAATGTTCTGAAATTTAGGGGATTTTATGTAGTTTCTTTTGAAAAGCAGTGTATACATATACCATATATTTTATAATACAGTAGCAGGGTCTTTTTAGGACTCAGTAATCAACCACATTATTGTTTCTGCAGCAAAACATATGAGCAATCATGCTGAGTAAGATAAAGTCTAAAAATAGTTACACAGGAATTCAATTCAGGTCTTGCCAGTATATCAAATTTTCTTGCTAACTAAATTATAAAAACACATCATTTTCAGAGGTTTTTTAATTAGAGTTGTATAACTTGTATTTGATCTGAAACTTTTTTTCATCCTTCTGCTATATGGTTAAACAGAAAGGGTAGTTGAAGTATTGATAGTGGAAGGTAGTGGAAAAGGTAGTGGAAGCAGAAAGGGTAGTTGAAGTTGGTGTTGAACACACACCCAAAACCCATAACACAAAACCAGGTTGGGTGTGGATTCTTTGAACAGTCTTTTCACGTACCATGCAAAGTGGCGTTTGAAATTCCTAGTCCTAAAGTGAATAGTATAATATTTACAAACTAGTTTTAAATATAATAATATCCATTTTCCACATGGTTAGGGAATTGAGGGAGCCTGCTGAGAGATAATCAGTTATGCTAGTTTTAAAAACTATTATACTAAAAAAAAAAACTATTATACTAATCACAAACCAGTAAAAAATATGTGACTAACTACCCTAGAAATAAAAACTAAAGATGATCCTTTTAGCTAAGTATTAATATATAATCATAGAAGAATTTAAGAAAAACTTAACATGTAACTGTAAATTTTATATCTTCAAAAAACAGGCAAACAGGCATATCTGATTTAAGAGTATAACTTCATTAACTTGCATTCTGTTAGCATATTTACTTAACTCTGTAACTGTGGCTGCTGTTACTTCCATTCTCTTTCACTATGTACTCTATTAATATTCAAGTACAAGACGGTAAAAAAAACGTTCACGAAAATAATCTTTTGAGAAATGCTTTAAAATTATGTGTGTAAAATCATTCATCTCATTTCTCCCTAGTGGATCAACGAGACAATATTAGTGCCGCTTGTGCAAGAGATTGAGTCTGTCAGCACGCAGATGAGGCGAATGGGTTGTCCAGAGCTGCAAATAGGAGGTATGTGAGAACAGAGCCCAGCATTTGAGTTCCTTCAGTGAATCTGCCAAGTGGAAAATTTCTTCTTGTAATGGGCTATTTAACAGCATCCTTTGTTACCTTTTTTCTTTTTTTTTTTTTTTTACATTTTCCTGATGGCTAATAATACTGAGCATCTATTCATGTGCTGAGCCCTTTGTATATCTTCTTAGGAGAAATACCTTTTCAGATCTTTTACCCATTTTATTCCCCCCCTTACCCATTTTTAAATTGAGTTGTCTTTATTATTGAGTTGTAGGTGTTCTTTATATATTCAAGATACAAGTAGCTTATTAGATATTAATTACAAAACTGTATAAAGCATAAAAAATGTATAACAATGCTAATTTAAAATCCCCCATTTTCAATTATCTGCTAAAAATAAAACTTAAAGTTTAGTGTAATATAATTTGCCTAAAGTATATATACTATAACTTACTTAGTGCTAAGTAGTGAAGTTTAAAAAATGTAAGGAGTATTTTAGTCAACCAGATCTTTCTAGAGAATGGATTTCTCTTTGAAATATGTAAAAGCTTTGGATTGCATATTAACAGTTTCCACTTGCTTTGGGTATCTTTTCATCAGTCTTTATTCTCTGGGTTAAGTATAAAATTGTACATTGCTAAAGTACTGGCATCATTGACTCAGTGGACATGAGTTTGGGCAAACTCTGAGAGATAGTGAAGGACAGGAAAGCTTGACGTGCCACAGTCAAGGGGTCACAAAGAGTCAGACACAGCTGAGCGACTGAACAACAAAGTACCAATTTACTAAGTACCCCAGTTTTTTTGTTTAGTTATTTGGCTGTGCTGGGTCTTACTTAGTTGCAGCATCTGGGATCTAGTTCCCTGACCAGGGATCAAACCTGGGCCCCCTGCATTGTGGAAGTCCCCAGATGTTTTATATGTAGTGTACACAACATTCACATTAACCTTGAAAGCTAGCTTTTAGTGCCTGTTTTATGGAACAGGCCACTAAGACTCAGAGAGGTAAAGTAACTAGCCCAGTGATTTGAGGCCAGAGCTCTCTGACTGCAGAGTTAGAAGGGTTACTTCCTAGGTCTTGGTAGTATTATTTGAACTTATAGTTAACTTTTTTGAGATTTTTTATAAGCTATAAAAATAAGTATCTTTCATATTTTACCAATGTGATGTGTTTTTTAGGAAAGAACAGCATTGTTTTATCACTGCAAAAACAACATGTGTATGTTCATTGTAGAAAATTTGGAAAGTGGGTTTTCCTGGTGGTAAAGAATCCACCTGCCAGTGTAGGTTCAATCCCTGGTTTGGGAACATCCCCTGGAGAAGGAAATGGCAACCCACTCCGGTATTCCCCAATCAGTCAGTTGTTTTTTTGTTTTGTTTTTTACTTTAATCATGAAAACTGTTCAGTTTTAGTTTTCATAGAAAGATCTTTCAAGAGGGAGGGGACATATGTATCAGATCAGATCAGTCGCTCAGTCGTGTCTGACTCTTTGCGACCCCATGAATCGCAGCACGCCAGGCCTCCCTCTCCATCACCAACTCCCAGAGTTCACTCAGACTCACGTCCATCGAGTCAGTGATGCCATCCAGCCATCTCATCCTCTGTCGTCCCCTTCTCCTCCTGCCCCCAATCCCTCCCAGCATCAGAGTCTTTTCCAATGAGTCAACTCTTCCCATGAGGTGGCCAAAGTACTGGAGTTTCAGCTTTAGCATCATTCCTTCCAAAGAAATCCCAGGGCTGATCTCCTTCAGAATGGACTGGTTGGATCTCCTTGCAGTCCAAGGGACTCTCAAGAGTCTTCTTCAACACCACAGTTCAAAATCATCACTTCTTCGGCGCTCAACCTTCTTCACAGTCCAACTCTCACATCCATACATGACCACAGGAAAAACCATAGCCTTGACTAGACGAACCTTTCTTGGCAAAGTAATGTCTCTGCTTTTGAATATGCTATCTAGGTTGGTCATAACTTTCCTTCCAAGGAGTAAGCATCTTTTCATTTCATGGCTGCGGTCACCATCTGCAGTGATTTTGGAGCCCACAAAAATAAAGTCTGACACCGTTTCCACTGTTTCCCCATCTATTTGCCATGAAGTGATGGGACCGGATGCCATGATCTTTGTTTTCTGAATGTTGAGCTTTAAGCCCACTTTTTCACTCTCCACTTTCACCTTCATCAAGAGGCTTTTTAGTTCCTCTTCACTTTCTGCCATAAGGGTGGTGTCATCTGCATATCTGAGGTGATTGATATTTCTCCTGGCAATCTTGATTCCAGCTTGTGTTTCTTCCAGTCCAGCGTTCCTCATAATGTACTCTGTATATAAGTTAAATAAACAGGGTGACAGTATACAGCCTTGACATACCCCTTTTCCTATTTGGAAGCAGTCTGTTTTTCCATGTCCAGTTCTAACTGTTGCTTCCTGATCTGCATACAGATTTCTCAAGAGGCAGATCAGGTGGTCTGGTATTCCCATCTCTTGAAGAATTTTCCACAGTTCATTGTGATCCACACAGTCAAAGGCTTTGGCATAGTCAATAAAGCAGAAATAGATGTTTTTCTGGAACTCTCTTGCTTTTTCCATGATCCAGCGGATGTTGGCCATTTGATCTCTGGTTCCTCTGCCTTTTCTAAAACCAGCTTGAACATCAGGAAGTTCACGGTTCACATATTGCTGAAGCCTGGCTTGGAGAATTTTGAGCATTACTTTACTAGCGTGTGAGATGAGTGCAATTGTGCGGTAGTTTGAGCATTCTTTGGCATTGCCTTTCTTTGGGATTAGAATGAAAACTGACCTTTTCCAGTCCTGTGGCCACTGCTGAGTTTTCCAAATGTGCTGGCATATTGAGTGCAGCACTTTCACAGCATCATCTTTCAGGATTTGGAATAGCTCAACTGGGATTCCATCACCTCCACTAGCTTTGTTCGTAGTGATGCTTCCTAAGGCCCACTTGACTTCACATTCCAGGATGTCTGGTTCTAGGTCAGTGATCCCACCATCGTGATTATCTGGGTCGTAAAGATCTTTTTTATACAGTTCTTCTGTGTATTCTTGCCATCTCTTCTTAATATCTTCTGCTTCTGTTAGGCCCATACCATTTCTGTCCTTTATTGAGCCCATCTTTGCATGAAATGTTCCTTTGGTATCTCTGATTTTCTTGAAGAGATCTCTAGTCTTTCCCATTCTGTTGTTTTCCTCTATTTCTTTGCATTGATCACTGAAGAAGGCTTTCTTATCTCTTCTTGCTATTCTTTGGAATTCTGCATTCAGATGTTTATATCTTTCCTTTTCTCCTTTGTTTTTCGCTTCTCTTCTTTTCACAGCTATTTGTAAGGCCTCCCCAGAAAGCCATTTTGCTTTTTTGCATTTCTTTTCCATGGGAATGGTCTTGATCCCTGTTTCCTGTACAATGTCACAAACCTCATTCCATAGTTCATCAGGCACTCTATCTATCAGATCTAGGCCCTTAAATCTATTTCTCACTTCCACTGTATAATCATAAGGGATTTGATTTAGGTCATACCTGAATGGTCTAGTGGTTTTCCCTACTTCCTTCAGTTTAAGTCTGAATTTGGCAATAAGGAGTTCATGGTCTGAGCCACAGTCAGCTCCTGGTCTTGTTTTTGCTGACTGTATAGAGCTTCTCCATCTTTGGCTGCAAAGAATATAATCAATCTGATTTCAGTGTTGACCATCTGGTGATGTCCATGTGTAGAGTCTTCTCTTGTGTTGTTGGAAGAGGGTGTTTGTTATGACCAGTGCATTTTCTTGGCAAAACTCTATTAGTCTTTGCCCTGCTTCATTCCATATCCCAAGGCCAAATTTGCCTGTTACTCCAGGTGTTTCTTGACTTCCTACTTTTGCATTCCAGTCCCCTGTAATGAAAAGGACATCTTTTTGGGTCTTAGTTCTAAAAGGTCTTGTAGATCTTCATAGAACCGTTCAACTTCAGCTTCTTCAGCGTTACTGGTTGGGGCATAGACTTGGATTACTGTGATATTGAATGGTTTGCCTTGGAAACGAACAGAGATCATTCTGTCGTTTTTGAGATTGCATCCAAGTACTGCATTTCGGATCTTTTGTTGACCATGATGGCTACTCCATTTCTTCTGAGGGATTCCTGCCCGCAGTAGTAGATATAATGGTCATCTAAGTTAAATTCAGTCCAGTTCAGTTCGCTGATTGCTAGAATGTCAACATTCACTCTTGCCATCTCTTGTTTGACCACTTCCAATTTGCCTTGATTCATGGACCTGACATTCCAGGTTCCTATGCAGTATTGGTCTTTACAGCATCGGACCTTGCTTCTATCACCAGTCACATCCACAGCTGGGTATTCTTTTTGCTTTGGCTCCATCCCTTCATTCTTTCTGGAGTTATTTCTCCACTGATCTCCAGTAGCATATTGGGCACCTACTGACCTGGGGAGTTTCTCTTTCAGTATCCTATCATTTTGCCTTTTCATACTGTTCATGGGGTTCTCAAGGCAAGAATACTGAAGTGGTTTGCCATTCCCTTCTCCAGTGGACCACATTCTGTCAAATCTCTCCACCATGACCCGCCCATTTTAGGTTGCCCCACGGACATGGCTTAGTTTCATTGAGTTAGACAAGGCTTCGGTCCTAGTGTGATTAGATTGACTAGTTGTCTATGAGTATGGTTTCATTGTGTCTGCCCTCTGATGCCCTCTTGCAACACCTACCATCTTACTTGGGTTTGTCTTACCTTGGGCATGGGGTATCTCTTCATGGCTGCTCCAGCAAAGCACAGCCAATGCTCCTTACCTTGGACGAGGGGTATCAGGACATATGTATACCTATGGCTGATTCATGTTTTTATTTGGCAGAAAGCAACAAAATTCTGTAAAGCAATTGTCCATCAATTTAAAAATAAATTTAAAAAAAACATGGAGAATCAGTCAGTTTTAGTTACAATTGTGTATTCTTTTTTGGAGAAAGATACTATGATAATCAACTATATATATCAGTTGTACGTTATATCATAATTTAAGAACGTGGAAAGTATGTATTTGGGAGTTGAGCAAATAGTATGTATGTGTATATGTTTTTAATTGAATTAAAGTCATACCTCCTTTTTTCCCTCCACTTTTTCTTTTTGTTAAGTATTCTCCAGTACTATTTTTATGGCTAGTTTATATTTCTTTTCTATGTATGTAGTATATTGTATTTAACTGATCTTTGTTATTTAATAGAAGATTTTCCCCTTACTGTTACTAATAGTGCTGTGAGTAAATGTCCTTAAATATTTGTGTACATTTATAATTACTTCTTTAGGATAATTTCTGAGAGGTGAAGTTGTAAGTTCAATAGATATAAATGTATTAAGCCTTTGTACATAATCCTTCAAAAAGCTTAAAACGAATTTATATTCTAGCAATAATGTCACCTATAAGAAAGCCTCTTTTCCCAACACTGTATAGTAAGGTTGGGCATTTGAAACTTTCTGTTGGTTTATTAATTTCTTTGGATAGTAGTCTTGCATGAAATGATGAGAGAAATCACTGTCATAAAGTTTTCACTTGTCAGTGGCAGAATAGACATCTTTTAACTCAATCTGATTTTGAAAGCTATTGTGTATATTTTTATTAATATATACACCCTGCAAGAATCTCCTGTGTATTAGTTGTTTATATAGCTGCCACCTTGCCAGAAATGGTCAAGTAAATTGTAGGTGAAGTAGATAATGCAGGTTGTTAAGATAAACTATCATTGCTTTTATTTATTCTTCAACATCTATTCAGGGAAGAGCATTTGAAGTTTTTTTGAAGGTCCCCACGAAGAATAACCTGTGTGTCCTGTGTGTTTTAATTTTAACAGAGGCTAGTATTACTAGCTTGAAACAGGCTGCTTTAGTCAAAGCTCCACTCATTCCAACTCTGAATACAATCGTGCAGTATCTAGACCTCACTCCAAATCAGGAATACTTGTTTGAAAGGATCAAAGGTAATTATTGATTTGAAGGGGGAAAAAATGAGAGCTGTTTCAGTACTTTGAAATTTTATAAATAAAGGTAACATGGGAAAGAAATTTTTTTTCATTATTAAGTATCACTAAGTATGGTCTTACTTTATAAATACACATTATGGCTTCATTAAGGCTAATACTTGAACAGATGTGGGTTTTATATTTTATATGCTTAAAAATGATCAAAATAATGTAATTATCCTTGAATACAGTAATAATTTTGTCCTATATAGGGAAACTTAAATATGAGCTAAATGGGTTCGTGTGAATATTTCATTCATTTTCTATTCTTAAACCACCAAGAATGGATGCCACAATGACATTCTTTATAATTTTAGTATGCTGATCTTATTTCTTTCAGTTTTTATAGGTCATATGTAATATGTTGCTTCTTTATATGTCTGTTATATCCTGATCATTTGGGGAAAATAATCCTGGTTATTTTCCTGGGTTGGGAAGATCCCCTGGAGAAGACAAGAGCAACCCACTCCAGTATTCTCGCCTGTAAAATCCCATAGACAGAGGAGCCTGGAGGGCTGCAGTCTGTGAAGTCTCAAAGAGTTAGACATGACTGAGTGACAGAGAGTGTGCACGTATATACACGTACACAGTCTTCTCAGGAGCCTGACTTGAGAATCAGGATATTTAGCCTCCCTGATACCCCCACATACTCTGTTTATGCCTCCCTACATTCATTTGGATAGACTCTGTAAAATGGTCTCATCACTAAAACAAGTTTTAGAAATATTATTTCACTTTTCAGATTTATCATAAATCTTAATTTATGTTATGTGTTATGTTGCCCCTTCTGTATTCTAGCTTTAGACTAGGGTTCAGGAATAAACATTTATCATTACTTTTTTTTTGAGTATAATTGTTTTATAGTGTTGTGTTAGTTTCCACCATATATATATCCTCCCTTACTTCCTGAGCCTCCCTCCCACCAGTCCCCCCAAGTCCCACCCATCTGGGTCGTCACAGAGCACCGAGCTGAGCTCCCTGTGCTGTGTGGCGGCTTCCTGCTGGCTAGCTGTTTGACACATGGTAGTATATGTCAGTGCTACTCTCTCATTCATCCCACCCTCTCCTGCTCCCCAAAAACGTTTTGTATAAGGAGAATTCAAATGTACTTAAAACTAGACACAAGAGTCTGCTCAGCCTTCTTATACCAGCACCCAGTTCTAGCAGCCATCAGTCCCTGTGCAGCCCTCACCCTTTGCATATTCCCATCTACCTCCTCCCTTCCTGCATTATTTGAGGCCAGTTCTGTATGTCGTCATCAGATTATCTGCAAGGATCTTGATATGTATCTGTAGAAGAGGATAAGGCCTTTTAAAAAGAGAACCACAAACAGTGATCACACGTCATACTTTTATAGTATGAAAAATACAGCTTATATACATAGCCAGGTGGCACAGTGATAAAGAATCCGCCTGCCAATGCAGGAAGACCCAGGTTTGATCCCTGGTTCGGGAAGATCCCCTGGAGGAGGAAATGGCAACCGACTCCAGTATTCTTGCCTGGAAAATCCCATGGATGAAGAAGTCTGACAGGCTACAGTCCATGGGGTTGCAAAGAGTCGGGCACAACTGAGTGACTAACTCTTCACTTTGCCTCATAGCTAACAAGATATTTATACATCCAAAAAAGACGTGTGTGTGCACATATATACAGAGTGTGTATACACATATGTATATATATAAAGTTTTATATGTCAAGTATACAAAAATGTTTAAAAAACAAAGTGAACATTTATATGGGGCTTCCAGATTGAACAATTACCATCCTTTTACAATATTTGATTCTCTCTCTATATACATACACACATGCATTTTACATATACACACACACATTTTTTTGCTCTAACATTGTGGACATCATTATTTCTCAGCACATGAGTTCCTAAAAGTAAGAACATTTTACATAACTGTAATAGAATTGTCAGACCTTAAGAATGAATATTTCTATATCTGATAATCCAGTTTATATTCAGATTTCCCATTTGTCCAGAGACTGTTATATACCCTTTTTTCCCCTAACTGGAATAGTTTATGTTCACACATTACATTGTATTGCTTTCTCTTTTTTTTAATCTCTTTGTCTAAAACAGTTCTGCCAATTTTCCCCCCCCACGTGACATTGCCTTTTTTAAGAATCCTGAACAGTAATCTTGTCTTACATTGGATTTATCTTACTCTTTCTTCATGGTGCTATTTAATTTTTTATATTGTGTATTTCTTTGTTTGAATGTTTTGATTGGGTTTTTAAGATGACATGCTTTCCTTGTTGTAACTCCTTAGCCTGTTTCTCCTTCTTTAGTATACATTCTTAGCTTTTTTTTAATCTCACCTCTCTTGCTACAGAACTTTCTCAGGGAGGCTGTATGAGCTCGTTTCGATGGAATAGAGGTGGAGACTTTAAAGGTCGCAAGTGGGATACAGACCTGCCCACGGATTCTGCTGTAAGTCCTCAGTTTTATTTTTATTTATTTTATTTATTTTTATTTATTTTTCTCAGTTTGACATTTTTGTTATGGGTTCATTTTTCCATTATAAAATAAGCATTAAAAGAACTTAGAGGGAATTCCCTGGTGGTCCAGTGGTTAGGACTCACTGCTTTCACTGCTGTAAGCCCAGGTTCAGTCCCTGGTCAGGGAACTAAGATCCTGCAAGCTGCATGCTGTGGCTGAAAAAGAAAAAAAAAAAAAAATTGAAAAAAATGTTTTTAAATAAAAAGACTTTAGAAATTAAGTAGAAATAAAAAATTAAAATTGTACTGGCATCTTAACCCAACCACTATTAATATTTTGGTGTATTTTCTTATTTTTTCTTTACTTAGACTGTGCTATTTTTAATGTTTTTTATCACAGATGTAATTATAAAATTTGTATCCTGCTTTCTTTCACTTTTCAGTGTTTAAGTATTTGCATTATTACTCACTGTCATTTAACTGACCTTAAAGTTTTAGAAATATGTAGTGGCAGGGGGCGGATTTTTGTTTTTCTGTCTTAAATACTGTTGGGAGTAACATATTGCATGTTTCTTTCTAATTTCGGGTTATGACTTTAAGACAGATTCCTAGAATTAGATTTATGAGATCAAAGACTAAAGTTTTAGGCATTTAAAAGTTTCTCAAAATTATGTTTGTTTTTTTAAAATGACTGTTGCATGTGAAAATGAAGTTTTAAATGCTGATAGTCAAGAATGGACTATATGTGTATTTTATCTTCATTTTGCTGTTAATTAACTATATGAGGGTGAATAATCCACTTAACACAAAATTAGGAATGTGTTTTATCTTTTCATTTTATAGATTTCAGCTTACAAATATAATCACTTGAAAGCATTTTTGCTAATTCTTTCTCAGGGGAAAAATTTAAAAATTGCAATCATTATAAACAGATGTTTGAAAAGTACCACACATAGGTTTTCATGCTGACTTTGAAAAATTATTTCCTTGTCTTCAGATCATCATGCATGTATTTTGCACCTACCTTGATTCCAGATTACCTCCACATCCTAAATATCCTGATGGAAAAACATTTACTTCTCAGCACTTTGTTCAGACACCAAATAAACCAGGTATAAACAACCTCTCCTAAAAGAATGAGTTGAGCTTTTCACATAAAATAATGTAGTGGAAGCTTTTCGTTTGTTTTTTAATGTAGCCTATTTTGTTTACAGATGTGACGAATGAGAATGTTTTTTGCATTTATCAGAGTGCTATCAACCCTCCCCATTATGAGCTAATCTACCAGCGTCATGTCTACAATCTTCCAAAGGTACTTCTATTTAGAAGCAACAGCAGTTGCTATTACTAATGTCATGGATGACTTACTTTGATATTTCTTTTAAAATTAGATTCTCTTTATGAAATAGGTAAACTTCTTAAGTTAGGGGGAAAGTGCTATTTTTATATCCCTTTTTTTTAAATTCTGAAAGTAATATATACTTAATTTGGAAAAGTATGAAGAAAAGGAAGAAAAATTCATTCCATTACTTAGAGGAAGCTGTTACTATTTGGTGTTTTTTATTTTTTTTTATTTTGGTTTTCTCTGTACTTTTTTATGGGTTGAAATCATATTGTTTGTATAGTTCTATATCGTTTTAAAAATTAACATTATAACATAATTTTCCATGACTTTAAAAGTCTTCATAAAAACACTTTTTAATGACAATTTTAAAACTTCATGATAAAGATATAATTTATGCAACCACTCCCTACAGTTGGACATTTTGGATGTTTCTAATTCTTCATTGTCATAAATACCTTTATGCATATAACTATCTGTATTTTGGATAATTTTTTAGCTCAAAGTCCAAAAGTGGAATTCTAGGTAATAGAATATTTTCAAGGCTGTTAAAATATATTATCAAATTACTATATGAAAAAATTTATTGTACCAGTTTATACTTCTATCCAGACATTTTACTCTTAATTATAAACATCAGTTCTGTTGATGACCTTTGTGGTTATTTTGTTACCAGCATCTTTACTAAAGAAATTTTACGTAGACTAAATCATAAAATTATATTCTTCATTCTGTCAGATACCCAGGAGAGAATATTTCTTTTTTTTTTAAGTTTAATATTTCAACTTTGTAAGTGTAAATAATTTGGGCCATTTAAAGAAACACTGTCTTTAAAAATCATATATCCTAAAGATATTTTAGTCAAAACAACTTAAATCAGAGTGAACAGGTGTAAGTTAATCAGTAAACTGAAAATCTAAATCAGGAGCTATCAGTAGTTTGATTTTAGTGCTAGCAAAATACTGCCTTGTCCCTTGTAGATAAAATAAATTTACATTTAATATATTACTTATACTGTATGTATCATAATGTATTTTAAAGCGTGATTAAAGATTTTTTAATCTCAACACTTTTGTTTAAACTGTTGATTTTGGGGGTAGTGTTTTGTGTGTAGGATATAGCGTACCAACTTCAGAGTATCTCCCAGCCAGTCCTTCGTAAATGCTGCTCCCCTTGTGTGGGAACTTCCCAGTGTGTTTATTTCTGCTTATCTTTCAGGTCTCAACTTAAAAATATCTCTTCTCAGGGAGGCATTGCTTCACTGCTCTGGTTTTTATGTATTTGTTCCCATGGCACCCTGCACCTCCTCCTCTCTCATAACATTCCTCACACGTTAGTTCTGAGTTTCCTGTCTGCCTTTCCTTCTGCTAGACTTTAAGCTCCTTGATTACATGGATCCTCTCTGTTTTATTCACCACAGAAGTCCCACTTATAGCACAAAAGTAGGGACTTTGTTTAATGAATCAATGAAAGCCTGAATTACATTGAATTCTGAATTAGTAGAATGTAAATTGATAGGACCCACACTTACCTCTCAGGCTGAATTTTTGTTCTGGTTTGGTTTAAATCTTGCTGGGTTTTTTTGTCTTTGTTCCAGGGCCGAAATAATATGTTTCATACACTGTTGATGTTCCTCTACATTATAAAAACCAAAGAGTCAGGAATGCTTGGGTAGGTATTTATGCTTTAATACAAGTACTTATTTTATACACTTTTTCTTATGTTCGGATTCTGCAGAAGGCAGCATCATATACTGAAAAGATGTGTGTACTAAACGATACAAGACATGACTTCTAGTACTGGCTCAGCGCTTTTGCTAACGATTTCTGCCATTTTGAGCAAGTCCATTAATTCCTTAAAACCTCCATTTCCCTATTGATAAAAAGGCAATTCGACCACATTATTGGCTTTTACAGTGGTGTCCCCCAGAGGGACAATTCAGATATATCAGGCTCTCGCCACTTTAAAATTAAAAAAACAAACAAACCAACTGGAGTCTTGTTTGTTCAGGCTATCCCATTTCAGACACAGAGCCTTCTACAAAATATTTACACTTCCAAAGAGGCTTAAGTCAGCACCCATTCCATAATACTGTTAATTGGAATGGAAGAATGGTCAGTTGAAATTATTTACTTTGTGTCGTCTAAATACTTAGTAATGAAGCTCACATACTGTTACAGTAAACTCAAAATTGCTGTCTTGTCATTTTGGTGATTTGAAATTTCAGTGCTTCAAAACAGTATGTGAAGTAAATGGACCCTAGCTAATGCTGGGTAAATCTGGTAATGCACAGGCTGGAAGTCTGAGAATCTGGCTTCTGGGTGCATCTCTGCCTGCACTAAGTAACCTGAGGCTAAAAAAATGAAAAGGGAAGAGCTGAGTAGAAAGCATCAGTCTGTTCAGCTCTGATCTTCATGTTTCTGTTGAGTTCTCTGCATGTCCTATTTAATACAGGTTTAGAACGGCACTGTCCCACACAGCAGCCACCAGCCACATGTGTGTGGCATTGAGCATTTGAAATATGACTAGTCTAGATTGAGATGGGCTGTCAGTGTAAAAGATCCCCTGGAGGAGGAAATGGTAGCCCACTCCAGTATTCTTGCCTGGGAAATATCATGGACAGAGGTGCCTGGAGGGCAACAGTCCACCGGGTTGCAGAGTCAGACGCGACTGAGCATGCACACAACGCGCTATAGTGTGAAATACATAGACTAGAATTTAAAGACCTAGTATCAAATAATAAAGTAAAATATCTCTTTAATAATTGTGTATATTGATTACATGTTGAAATAATATGTTGGATATACTGAGTTAAATGAAGTATATTATTAAAATTATTTTCACCTGTTTCTTTTTACTGTTTAGTTTTTAAGGTTATATATTATATTTCTGTTGGACAGCACTGCACTGGAGAAAGACAAACTCCTATCCTTAATTAAACATATTAGATGCAAAGATTTTTAGGACATAAACTGAAATTTATAAACAGCTTTCTAAGAAATTTATCAGCTTCCTGTAGCATGTATTTTTTTTAATGTAAGAAAGATTAAGAAACTCACTTTTGTCAGGCATCTCTGCTACCATGGTTCTTTTTTATTTTTTAATTACAAAAATAATGCATGCTCAATACAGAAATATTTAAACAATACAGCAGTGTATAAACTAGTAATTGAAAACTCCCCTCTGATCAACTGTCTCTCAGTGCCACTCCTTCAAGGTACCTACTGGGTTATCAGTTGGAGGTGTATGTTTTTCCAGTTACTTTATGGGGAAAGTTGATTCTGTTTTTATTTTTCATTTTATTTAAAAATATATTGTACCCAAACATATTACCTTGTGAGCTGCCTTTTGATCTTATGGTGTAGCTTGGATATTTTTCTGTGTCAGTAAATAGACTTTTTTCCTAAATTTTCTAGCAGCATTTGGTTATAGATACACATATATTAGAAAGATGGAATGTGCTATGGCTTTGTAATTCTTCATTTAAAAGTGTTTCTGGAAGGCTATTTTGAAGTGGGGAATTAATTTAGCAGTATTTTAAATAGTGAATTTTTTATTTTAATTGAAAATTTATCTTTTCCTCAAAAAATCTAAATTGATAACTGATACAAGCTTGTGTTGAGTGCCATATATAGTTTGTCAGATACATACAAATGTAAAATCTTTAAAGTACTTAGTGGGACAGTGATTTACTCAGAAGCCCAAAAGAATTGATACAATTCTTAAAGTGCTTATTTTAACTGAATGAGCCCCTTATATGTGGAAACATAAGTGAAACATTTTAGACTAAAATTAATCTTTTTTATTTATTTGATTTTTTTAATCCAGGGGAAAAAAACTGAAATTACTAGCTTTTAAAATATGATTGATCTTTTTAATACATTGTAGAACAACCAAATGTTAAAAACTGCCCTCCTGTGTCATAAAGGAAATAAGCAAGTGGCTCAAATATAGTCCACTTGGAATCATGCCCATAATACAGCAGATTGATACAAATACAGTATCAATTCAGTGCCACTTATTTGTGTAGTTACTAGAATGATATGAATGTTTTACTTCCAAGAAGGAAAAAAATCTAGACAGAATTGACTGCACAGTAAAGTGTCCTGTTTAGCAAAAGACACCATAAATAAAGTTTGAAACTAAGTGACAAACTGAGACAAAGCATAATTATAATGCTTAGAGCAAAGCCAAGGTAATATCCATCATACATAGAGAGCGTGCACATTAGAAAAGAAAAATACAGAAAATCGTCAAAAACATGAACGAAATACTTTTTCATAGAAGAGTGTTGTGCAAGTGGTTAACAAACATGAAAAAACGCTTAGTCTCATTTACAAGCAAGCCAAAATTAAATTTTTTCTTTCCCTATCATACTGAAATTTCTCATTTGCCATGTTGTTGAGGGTATGGAGAAAAAACACAGTTGATGAAATTACCCTTTTTGAAGAGCATTTTTGGTACATTTTAAATTTTTTTTATTAAAATGAATACATACTCATAATTTTAAAAGTCACAGTGTGCTAAAATTTCATGACAGAAATAAGGCATTCCCAGAACTTCCCAAGCCCATCTCCCAAAAGCAACCGCTTAGAACTCTTCTGGCTCCAGATGGTAGAGATGTGTAGTTCTCCTTTGACTGCCATCCTGTTAGATGAGTCCTTGTTCTCTTTTGGCCCTCTTCTCCTTCCTCTTACTTTGAATACAGTTGTATTACTCTATGGAGTAGATTTTTCTTTATATTATGTGCAGTAAGGCTTAATTTAAGCTATATTAGTAATACCCATATTTACTGAAGCATCCCAAATAATTAGAAAACTCCTAAATGAAATCAAATATGTAAAGTTCTCTAAGAGGCCTAGCATCTCTAAATCTCCATTTAAAAAAATTTAATTGACACTTTTACTTACTTGCTAAAATTGTCCTGTTAACTCCATCTGTTGTAGTAGTTCTTGAGTTCCACTGAAAAATTAATTTTCAACACTCCATAAACCATTTATTCTAAATTTGGGTTTTAAGCACAGGTAAGAAAGTAATAACTGTTACTAGAATTCATCTGATAAACCATGTATAACATAACTGATTGCAGAAAAGCACTAAATGTCAATTAAACTTGTATTCCTTGTAAAGACTCCTGTTATTTGGGGGGGAAAAAAAGACCTTAAATGCTTGTCAATCAATTTCACTAATTTTTTTTTTTTCTTTTTTTAGGAGAGTTAATCTTGGCCTCTCTGGTGTGAATATTTTGTGGATTTTTGGAGAGTAGTGGATAATTTAATTCCAAACATTTGGACTTCATTTGACTGAATCAGAAGTTGAATCTAAGCATCTGAGTCACTGCCTCTTCTGAAATAAGATAGTATATGCATGTTACAGACTCTTTAGATGTAACAGAAAATAGCTAGTGTGAAACATATTCTACACCAAGAAAAATTACCTTCAATTTTTTATCATTTCAGAAAAAACTACAACCCTTCAGATTTTTGTTGACACAAAACAGTGCGGTTACCCCTTAATTAATTCGAGTCCTTCTTCATTGTAACCACCAAATAAGAATCATTCACCATATTGTTCCCCACAAAAGTGTTTTTTCAATTGAGTTATTTAGTATAAATAATTAAAAAGAAACAAGCAAATTGCTCATTTTTTTTAATGTCTGTATTTCCCCAGTGTTTGGCAAATCAGCCCAAGGCCCAGATTTAAAGAAATGAGATAAACTTCTAAATAATGTTAATTCATGTGTATTTTTAAAATATTATTGAAAGAGATTTGATGGTATTAATGTTTAAAAAGTCAGCTCTCTGTGAAGTTCAGTTTTTGAACATGGTTTGAAAAATGCTGCATGGTCTTTTCTGTGATGCCCTCGCCCCTTCCACTCCAGTCTTGCCTTACCTCTCTCCTTCCCTGCCCCAGCCAGACTGGCCCTCTCAGTGGCCTCCATGCACTCCCACTGCCTGAGACATTCCTGCCCCACTCTTGGTCTTTCTGACCCTCCTCAGCACCCTTCTAAGTTCTGCCTAAATGTTGCTTTCCCAGGGGACTATCCCCTCCCCTTCCCCACCACCACCAGCCAAGTCCCCCAGACCCTCTGACTGTTATCTCTCCTGGTACCTTTCAACTTAGCTTATCACCAAGAAGTGGTTTGAAAGCACATGTGCACATGCATCTCTTTATGTCTTTTTACACCTGAGCTGTTCCATTACAGCAGCCACCTAAGGCTATTAAGCACTTGAAACACACCTTGTCTGATTTGTAATGTGCTGTGAGTGTAAAATTACATCAAAGACTTGATGTGAATAAAAGACCGTAAACTAAACAGAAAAATAAAAAGTCAACTTGGGTTAAATTTAGCTGATAGAATTAAACTATTTAGGTCTTAGTCAAGAGACTGAAGACATCAAAAAAAAAACAATTGCCTTGGTTTTAATAACTCAGTTTCACTATTCTCTAATATTGAGTTCCCTTCTTTAAGATCATATTCTATCTTATCTGTTTAAATTTCTTAGATGTGTTCAAAATATCTGGAGAGTAGGAAATTACCAAATTTGTAAGTTTTGCTTGACCCTCCCATCTATTTTTTTAAATGTATAAGTAGTGTATCTAAGGCTAGCTAGCATCTGTATATGTTTTCTGGGTTGACATATTATTAGAGACTGCTTTACCTGGAAAACCAGTATCTTCTCAAAAACTCCATGTCGGTATTATATACGCTGCTTCTTTTGTATAATTTGTAAATCTTGTTCCTGTTTTTAAAAAGTCAGATGTCCAAAAGAAAGGAGGTTTCTATCTTATAACTGCTTTTGATATGTGCTAAATTTGTTAGGATAATACCAATTAAACATGTTAAATATAAGAACATGTTACAGTCTAAGTCTTCCATTTCAAAAGTTTGTGTATCTACTTCATAATTATAAAAAATATATCATTTCTTATATTAAAGTTTATGTGTCATGCAACATACAGTAAATATTTCACATAAAGTCTAATGGTACATGTTAAAAAAGGAAAGATTCTGTTTCCCTACTAAGGGTGGGATGGGTTACTATGCTCTGGGTAGCTTTCATATATTAATTTGTCTTCACAAATGTTCCAGCCAACATATACTTACTATAGTTTTTATTAAAAATACTTTAATGAATTAGTTTGACTTCATACTTCAAGAAGACACTGCACTGAAAATGTGGTAAATTTTGGGGTACTTCTGTTAAAAATGAGTAAATAATCTTCTTTTCTCTAATTAAATGTTATTTATATTTCTCACAAATTTTTTTTCACTTGACTCATCCTTATGGGGTCAAATACACTAATCTCATAGATTATGTTCACTGTATCATTCTTTCTTCTTTATGAAAATCAGCCTTTTCTTCAGCCAGATTTGTTTTAGAAGCATGTTTAGGTGTTTATAATTTAGTTCCTACTATGACATAAAAATACTGTGTTGCTTGGCCTTCTCAAACGGATACACACTTTAAGCTGATATTTCAGTGGTGAAGACAAGCAGCATGTATATAGTTGGCACTTCTAAACTCAGCTTTGTAAAATATATAAATAAATCCTTTGAATGCGGGCATTCCTTAAAGGTCAGGCTTTGGTCCTCTGCTTTTCCTTAAAGGTCTCATTCATTCTATGACTTACTCTGCACTTGATTCCCAAGCTCATCACCAACCATAACTGTCTCTCCTGAGCTCTACTGTTAAATTTCCTGTGACCTGTCGGACATTTCCACTTGGAAATCCTGCACATTCTTCATGTGTGGCACTGAATTCATATGTACTGAAACAGCTCCCTCTTCTCACATCCCTTTCTCTGTTCATTGTCCTACCAGTCGACCATGCTCAAAACTCTGCTTTCATCTTGATTCCTTGAGCTCCCTGGGTCCCCTGTCCAATCAGGCAGCAATCTCATCCATTCTTTCTTAACAATGTCTCTTGCAGCTGTCCCTTTCCATCTCTGCTGCCACTGTGCTCATTTATATCCTTATCAACTCGCATAGGACTACTACAACAGCCTAATTAATCTCACAGCTTCCTAATTGCTGCCATGCTTCCAGATTTTCCAATTTATCCTGCACGTCCCCTTCAAATTCATCTTCCTAGAACACTTGTTTGATCGGTTTTGTTCTGGTAAATTGCTTGGCCTGACATTTAAAGCCCTCCACAATATGGCCCCAGGCTAGCCTTATCCCCCTGGATCCTTGGCTTTAGCCAGTGTAGGCTGCTCCTTGCTGGGCTCTCTGCATATGTACCTCCTCTTCCTGATTTCTGGGGATGTCTCCTCCCCCTCTGCCCTTCCCTTAAAACTTTGCTCTAATTAAACCCACTATTTTGGGGAGTTGATCCTGACCACTGCACATGGCACTAATTTCTCCTCCAAAGTGATTAGGTCTTTCCCCTTTTTTCGGCACTCAGCAGCCATATGAGTGAATCCAGAAGTGACGTATAGTCTTGGTGGGTTCTCATAGCTTGTCTCGTTCTCATGAAAGACTAGTGTTCTACTGGTCTGAGCTGTGCTGCTGTTCAGGAAGAGTTTGACGATGGCTAAAGCTACCTTTTGGGAAAGGCTTGAGTTCTTTTCAAAGGATACCTTTTGAGCAGCAAGGAGCACTGGCTTTTCTTTTGCAGCTAGACTGTAGCCTGCTAGGCTTTTCTGTCCATGGAATTCTCCAGGCAGGAATACTGGAGTGGGTTGCCATTTTCTTCTCCAAGGGATCTTCCTGACCCAGGGATCAACGGTCTTCTGCATTGCAGGTGGACTCTTAACCATTTAAGCCACCAGGGAAGCCTGTAACACTAAGAAGGAGGAAACATTTCCCAGGCCTGAAGAGCTGCAGCGGGGACACTGCCTAAAAAGTATAGGCGTTAGGAAAATACACAGCCAATTCCTTGTACTCTTGGGGATCTTCCTTAATGACCTGGAGTGAGGTTGATGCACTTAGCAGCAGCACATTGGCCCAGATGCTACAGGGTCCACTGTGAGGAGCTGGGAGAGGTCAGCTGGCCCAACCATCTGTCCAGGTGGCTTCAGTCACAGCAGTCCCCAGGTTATAGATACAGCCAAGCAGCAGAGGGCTGGGATCTCTAGCAAAAAGCCTTTTGGGAAGGATCTGGGAGGGGGCGGGGGGAACGTGTGGTTGTCTGGCAACTTGGAGTGAGAGCAGCTTGCACAATCAGCACCTGTGCTTCTTAGGCCCCAGTGACATTGCCACGTCTCACTGTGTATGCCAGTGGCTTTGTGCTGAGACTGCAGGATTGTTAGGCATTAGCTCTGAGCCATGTCTCTAATTTGATCCCTGAATGGTCATCAGTAATTTCATTTCCACACCGAATGAACTGCACTGGCCCGGGGAATAGGTTATGGATTCTGTGGAGGGTGGCACCTTGGTCGGCCTTAGGAGGAAGAATCCAGTATGGCAGGATAGGTATGGAGAACAACCTCATGTGTGCCCAGAATCCTGTTTACCCAGGACAGCAGTGACCCCAGAGATATTCCACAGCAAAGTCAACATGCAAACAATCTCAGCCACTGCTAAGGATGCAATGTAGTTATAACTAAATCCTTTCATGCCCCCAAAGCAAATTGAATATTCCACAGTTCATCTGGCTAGAAGAGCCACTGGCTTGAACCAGCTGGGACTTGGGAGGACTGAGCTCTGTCACTGTTGAGGCAGGGCAGTTAACCTTTTACACTGATTTCTGGGCATAAGAAAGATATTCATACCTCAGTGATCACTGAGAAGCTGAATGAAAATAATGGATGACAGTGTGATTTAGGGTAAGGGGAAAAATGGACTTAAAAAGTCTTTCGGGGGATTTCCCTGGTGGTCCCAATGAAGGGAGCCCGAGTTCAATCCCTGGTCAGGGCACTAGATCCCACATGCGGCAATGAAGATAGAAGATCCCACATTCCTCAACTAAGAGCTGGCATGGCCAAATAAGTTTTTTTTTTTTTTTAAATAAGTCTTTCAGAATAACATTAATATAAAACTAGGAAATGGCTCTTTTGGCATTGTAAAGCAAGCCTCTCATTCTTGGACTGTGCTGAGATGTATATAGATCCTCATGCCTTGACACACTCAAACCCACCCCTACTCTCCTAGCCCAGCCATATCTGCCTCCTGCTTCCTATTTTCTTCCCCAACCCCAAACCTGGCCATTCCCCAATCAGAGACAGTACTGCCCTTGTATCTTGAAGGCTGGGCTTTCTGGTCTACCAAGAAAACACTGTCTCCCTCCTTTACCATTTCTAAACTGGAAGGAAAAAATAACAACCCTGAATCAGACTCTGCTTTCATGAACTGCATCCCACAGGAGGAAAGTCAGAAGGTGGCAATCTGCTCTGTTGGGGGCAAAACTTGTTTTTTCAGGAGTCAAAGCCAGGCATGATTCTTCCTCAAATACATGGTGTGTAGACTGGAACCAGGAGCTCTGTGATAGTTTTGGCTGGGAATACAGGCATTAACTGGCTGAGCTGCAACTCCAAAGAAAGGCCCCTTTTGTTCCTAATGGGGAGGGTATCATCCACTGGACACCCTGAGGGGCAGAGGAGTAGTCCCGTTAACTTGTCAAAGTGAGACCTGGCATAAGGGAGTCTGTACTAAAGCCATCAGTCGCCAGACCTGGTGGTTTGAAAAGGTGTTTTACGGCTTCCATCTCAAGTTAGTTAACCAACATTAAAAATAAATTCACTACAATGCTCTGCTTCCAGTTAAATGCTCTGCATGAATTCTTCAAAGTTTTTTTATGCCATCTTGAGAATTCCTGGAGTTCACTGCCTTAAAGTGGTGGTTAGACTCCACTTAGACCAAGTGCCTTGGATAGAACCTGGAGGCAAAGTCCACATCCTAAAATACAGTGTCTCTTCAATAAAACACTAGGTGTTTTTTTCTGTGTAGCCAGAGAAATGATTTTTCATTTAAACTACTGTATCTAAGTTGCTACTTTTTCCCACCTCGTTATATCCCACCTCCAACTCTTTGCGACCCCAGGGACTCCAGCACACCTGGTTTCCCAGTCTATCACCATCTCCCGGAGTTTGTTCAAACTCATGTCCATTGAGTCAGTGATGCCATCCAACCATCTCATCCTGTTTTCCCCTTCTCCTCCTGCCTTCAATCTTTCCCAGCATCAGGGTCTTTTCCAATGAGTTAGCTCTTTGCATCAGGTGGCCAAAGTACTGGAGCTTCCGCTTCATCATCAGTCCTCCCAGTGAATATTCAGGGTTGATTTCCTTTAGGATTGACTAGCTGTGCTGTCCAGTCAGTCCTAAAGGATTTGATCTTTGTGCTGTCCAAGGGACTCTCAAGAGTTTTCTCCAGCACCACAGTTCGAAGGCATCAATTCTTTGCTGCTCATATGCGTCAAAGAGCTCATTTCCAGCTTTCATATCCATACATGACTACTGGAAAAAATCATAACTTTGACTATATGGACCTTTGTAGGCAAAGTAATGTCTCTGCTTTTTAATATACTGTCTAGGTCTGTCATTGTTTTTCTTCCAAGGAGCAAGCATCTTTTAATCTCATGACTGTAGTCACCATCCACAGTGATCTTGGAGCCCAAGAAAATAGCCTGGCAGTTTCCACAGTTTCCCCATCTATTCACCATGAAGTGATGGGACCGGATGCCATGATCTTAGCATTTTGAATGTTGACTTTTAATCCAGTTATTTTCACTCTCCTCTTTTTCCCACCTCACAACTCTTATTTTCCCACCTCCTACCTCTCCACTCAGCCAACCCCAGGCTGACTTGCCCTCTTGACCTTGACCTGGCTCCTGTAATAGTGGGGCTATGCTAAAACAAGTACCCAAGAAAAATGGCAAGTCTCTTGATTGGACAGAACTCCTATGAGTTATGAACTTTCTGTTAGGCTGTGACTTCCTTATCATTCTTGAGGGCAGGTGCATATCAGGTGTTCAGTAAATATTTGTTGAATTAATAATGGAGTTAAGTAGAATTCACTTGAAAAGCAATCATTTATTTTTTTGACTGGAATTTTTTATGAGTGTGCTTTCCATGCTAAAGACCATCATTGGGAATGCAGGCAGAAGGCCCACATGTGGCCTCTACATGTGACCTTCCTCATAACACAGTGGCTGAATTCCAAGGGCAAGAATCCTGAGAAAAAGGGGAGTAGGTAGAGGCAGAGCATATTACTTTTACAATCGGGGCTTGAAAGTTCTGTGTTTCTTTCACTGCTTTCTGTTGATCAACATAGGTACAACTGAACAGTTTCAAAGGGAGAGGATGTAGGGAGAGCTCTCTGGCCGGAGAGTGGAAGTGTGGCAGAGAAGAAAGGAAGCAAGAAGCTGGCAACTGGCAGTGGATCTAAACTTGTAGAAGGAAAGGCAGAGGGCCTGCTCTACATTTCCATGCATTCCTTTGTGCCGGGCTCTATGAAAATTGATTCAGTAGTCAAGAGTAGGCATGGCGGTGGGAGAAATACCATCTAGATACGTATCTGCTGGTAGTTTCTCACTAGAAAGCAAAATTGGTGGCATCGTGCAATCCCTTACAGCTGGAGCTGTATTGGGAGTGGCTGTAAGGTTTCAGGGCTGGGAACACTCTGATCCATTATCAGAGTGGATACCATTATCCCGTTCCCTGACACACTGTATAGTTTCCTCCAAGCCTGTGTGTAATTGGACCAGAGCATGTGTTCTCTGAGCCACTTCTCTGGAATCTGCTTTCTCTAATGAGGAAACCAAGATAGCTTCAGTATACCACACAGTCAGACTCTGTGCTTCCTGGCCAGGACAATGCATACCCTAGTTATGTATACTTCTAACAAATGTACAAATGGATAAACATTTACCAAGTGCCTGCTAAGAACTGAAAATAAAAATGCAGTGATGTATCCCCTCAAGGAGCCTACAGATGAGAAACAGAGATGAGATTTACAGACTTTGAGGTCAATGCCCACAAAGAGGCCACACATCGGGGCTCTGGAGGTTGTGGTGAACCTGCAAATTACTACAAGTCTTTTGGAACACAACATGGGACTATGTGTGTGTTTCAGCCACTTGTGCTGCATAACAAATTTCCCCCGAACAATGATCATTGGTATCTCTCTCTGTGGATCAGGAATTCAGATAGGGTACAATGGGATTGGCTTCTCTCTTCTCCACAGTGTATGCGGCTGGATGACTGAATCATCTGAAGGCTGTTCACTCCTACGTTCAGTGGTT